>NC_133357.1:1648275-2248275 GCF_030506205.2 Paramisgurnus dabryanus
GAGAGAGAGAGAGAGAGAGACTTGCAGCAAACCTTACGTTCTCCATCTGAGGGGGCACTTACGCTTCTCTGGGCATTGTCTGGGATAATGACTCCAAAATTGGCTGATTCCTCCATCCTGCACGATCCACCCTGTGCCGGGATTCTCCGAACATTTAAGGCTTGGGCCAGATGCATGGACTTTGATGGTGATGGATGGTTTGAGCTTGCTTGTATTAAGCACAGCAGAGGACAGGACGAAGAAGAGAGGGGGAAGGAGGGGAAAAGGGGGCAAAGAGAGAGAAAAAAGAGATGAGAAGATACAGACAGGATAGATAAAAAGAGAGAAGGCAGTAAGAATGCCGTTCTGCACTGTTTGCTACAAATCTTAGGAGACTAAAAACAGTAAAGTCCATTCTCTAAGAGAAGAAAAAAACATACAAAAAATTTAACATTTTGTTTCATAGCCAATAAGAAATATTTACGGGTGATACATTTTTTCAAGACGTTGGCAAGTGTGATAAAAAAGTGCATTTTGGACAAGGTATGTGACTGTAGTAAATTTGGTCCAGAGTGCAACTTTCGAGAGAGAGAGAGAGAGAGAGAGCAAGTGATAGAGGAGATAAAAACAAAAGGGAGAGAAGGGAATAAGCTAGTTAGCTGTGTGTGTCTGACGCTGGATTGATGCTGTGGGGCGGCAGGGGCTGTTGTGTCAAGACTGAACTTTTTGAGAGGCTGCGCAAAACTTTTAATGTGGTTTCTTTCAGCACTAAATTTGCCCCCCGAGCTCCATGCCTGCAATCAGCATCAGCGCTGGCTCGAGGGCTAATGCCCCACGTGTGTGTGTGTGTGTGTGTGTGTGTGTTGATGTGTGCGTGACAGTACAGGCCTATCTGTGCTACTCTTACAGCTGTTTCAAAGCGCCTGTCTACACAATGAAGCGAAGGCAGTGCTCAGATGAACAGTACGACTCTTTTATAATGAGGCCACATGGTCAGTATGAGAAGGTTTATACTATAGTCAAAAGTTGCTGCTGTAATGCAGTTTTAATTTATTTTCATCTAAAACTTTTGTGGACATCTTGGATAGCATTTATAGTTGAATGCGGACTCCTGTAAGATTTCGCTTATACATAGTATTGGTTTAAAAAAATGAAGGGTTCAGATGCAAACCTGCTAAGTGCATTATGCGTGTTTTCTTGTTAATTCGAATTTCAGTATAGTATGCATCCGGTTACAATGATTATTGCATTTTTGATGGAAATGGCGTTTAACGGCTTTTGCATCTGAACTCTTTATAAATAATTGATTATTATTTTTGACACTATAACAATTCATATGTATTTAACAAGGTGGCTAATTCATATTAAAGTCGCCATGAAACGGAAGTAGTGATGGTCTTATTTTCCCCGTGATGACGTATATCCGAGTAAAACCAGCTTTTGAAATGAAATAAGTCAGGGCTGGTTTTGAATTTGTCCATCGAGATCTGATTGGGTGGTTTGAAGTTTGGTCGTGTTTCTAATTGCTAATCGCACCAATCTTCTCCTGGACTTCGCCCACCTGCCATATCATATGACTGGAAGTATAGGGAGATCGTTTTGAGGAGGGGAGGAAATTTGCATTTTTGATTAAAGATTACGAGGGCACATGAAATTTTTTAAAAATAATGAAGCTCACAAATAAGTCATTTGTAAAAAAAATACCACAATATCCCAAAACAAATTATAGTTTTTCGTTTTATTTTCATGGCGACTTTAATTTGTACGACCACATTTAGTAAATTTTTTTATGATTTGCCTTTGTAGAGTTCTCAACGGGTCGGGCCGGCCCGAAAAACCCGACGGGTTCGGGTCAAAATTATAAGCAAATGAGTCGGGTCGGACCTCGGGCTTAATCTTTTGCGTAAAAGATGTGAAAAAAATTATTAATCATTACCGCTGTTCACCGTAAAGAAAGTCAGGTCTGGCTGCTGCGTGCATCACAGAGAGGGGCGGGGGATAGCAATAAGCTCCGCCGCGGATCAGCAACGGATCCAGACCAGAGCTGCCGGCTTCAGAGCGGATCCGTTGCGGATCCGCCCCGGAGCTTATTGCTATCACTGCGGGCACGCCTGTTGTCTGAGAAGAAGAGATTGAGAAAAGTAAACTTGCCGCAGGTAATTCACCGTTGCTTGCTACTACAGGAGGAAAAGCCGCTGGCGGGGTACATGTTTGAGTTCTTTTTATTTATTATTGTGTGATTTTTATTTAAGGCATATTTATTTAGCCTATATTTAAAGTTTATTGTTTCAGTTGTTTGTATTGTTAAAAGGCGTGAACATTAAAGCTTGATTTAAATTCCCGTCTGCTGGTCACGATAATAGCCTACGTGTATGAGAAAAAAAAAGGAAGGGGGGTCGGGCCGCGGGTCGGGTTCGGACAGATAATTCACGTTGATGTGTCGGGTTACATCGGGTCCGGGCTTTAAAAGCCACGGGCCGGGTCGGGTCGGGTTGTTATTTTCAGGCCCATTGAGAACTCTATGCCTTTGCCCCTGTGACGTTGGGGTTAGGGGTGGGGTTTCGTTATTGTTTTTTTTAAGATAATTGTAAATCTTTGCATGATAAACTTCAAAGAAATTCATATGAATTAGCCAACTCGTAAAATATGTACGAATTCTCGTGAGATAAGGCTGTTATTTTAAAACAAACTTACGGAGTGACGGTGACATTTGCGAAGACAAAAATGTCAACACTTTTTTTGTTCGTAACTATTGCTTGTGCGCATGAAAGTATCTCACGCTCACCTAAACTTTCTTGTGATTAGTAGTTTCACCAAAACAACAACTTGAGTAGTAAAGAAGCCATGTTTTTTATTTGGAATCAAGTCCAAACCGCATCCATCCTTTATATATAACAATAAATTTGTTTGTTTCTTAACTCTTTCACCGCCAGCGTTTTTAAAAAAAGTTGCCAGCCAGCGCCAGCGTTTTTCATGATTTTCACCAAAGTTTAATGCCTTCCAGAAAATGTTCTTCTTTAAATATATAAGCATACAATATACCAAATGAAAGAACAGACCCTCTGCTTTCAAACAAAAAAAAAACGTTTCATCCTACCTTTAGTGGTTCTTTTGCAATCAGCTTTTGAATATGGGTAGGTTTTTGCAAAAACACCATATTTTGAGCAAAAAGCAAAAATAATTCCATTTTTGTGACGGACTTTTCATAGAGATCCCATCCAGAGCGATCTTTAAAACAGACACGGACATGCAGCCGCTTGCCATAGGGCAATACTTCCGGTTTTAAAAAGTTGCGGAAGGGCGCCACCTGGTGGATAATAGCGGTATTGCGGAAAGACGGAAAATCTCGTCATTGGCGGGGAAGCGTTTTCTCTTAATTGACGAGATATCTCGTCAATGGCGGGGAAAGAGTTAATACATTTTTAATTTTAGACCTGCGTTGTATCTAAAACATATCTTTGAACATAGGAAATAGGAAAAATATCAAAACTCTTTGGTTATTCTTGCGATGATAATGGTCTAATCAGATTCAATGAATTATGCTAAGCTATGCTAAAAGTGGTCACGCCAGACCCGCAAATCAACTTAATTGTATTCCAAAATGGTAAAAATCTAAATTTTAACTCTAGGGGAGCTGGAAAATGAGCATGTTTTCAAAAAAAGTGGAGTGTCCCTTTAAGTTTAAGTATTTCTGAAAGGCAGAGACTTGTCAGATTTTGAAAGTCCAGGGTACATTTTTTGACCAGATTCTCAAAGGTGTTTGGACGCTGCCTTGCCCTAACCTTCACTCTTACATCTTGTATGGCTGTCACGATACACTTCACTCAGATCAGAGTTTATTACTGTCCAGAGCTGATTTTCTCCTGCGAGATCAAGAGATGCTACCTTTCTTCATTAGATTGAGTCTAAGAAACAGACTGCGTGATGCTCCAGGGCCTTCCCATGATCTCCCGCTGTGGCGATTCAGAGCTGTGTCTGTGTCTGCTTTTATTCTCAAATCCAGAGTTGCTGGAATATTGCATGACAGCTTGTTATTTATTTGGACGTAGAGCGAGACACAAATGCAACGACTGGCAACAACTCCAGCACCCACAAACGAATCGTCAATATCAGGGCTGCCCAAGAGGGCATTGACAGGCTGTTAAAATAAATGGGTCACTCTGGAATAAATTAGCCTGCACCAGACGTTGAAATGAAATGTTTTTGTTGCACATGATCACCGGGTCTGAGCAAGCACAGTATCCGCTTGGCTCTTTCATTGTGATGAAAGTGAAAACTGAATGAAATAAATGGAAAGCCGAGACCTGAAGAGTAGAGACATATTGGGTCAAGGAAGGGGCAGTCACTTTGACCATCTTCTGTTTGGAGAGAATAGTGTTTTGTGAAAACGTTGAACCTTATTGTCTGTACAGAACCATTGAACCGTCCAGTGACCTCGATTACATTGTGAGATACGGCCGGAAAGTGTTGTACTAGTTATAGACAGCTATCCTGATTTAGATTAAAAGTCATACAGGCCTAATATAAACGTAGCAGGATGTCATTTGCATTTTTG
The DNA here is from genome assembly GCF_030506205.2 of Paramisgurnus dabryanus. NCBI lineage: Eukaryota > Metazoa > Chordata > Actinopteri > Cypriniformes > Cobitidae > Paramisgurnus > Paramisgurnus dabryanus. The sequence continues at coordinate 1,652,810 of NC_133357.1, forward strand.
TTTTAGTCACTGCTGGTTGGTACATTGGCTAAATACACGAAAGACTTATATTTTAGATGTCCTTAATGAAGTGCTACAATGCTTAAAGGTATAAAATATTTACTTGTATTTCATTTTAATCCTGTACTAATCCTGCAGTGCATAAAGGAATCTAACATTTGCATTTTGTTTTAAATTTGATTATTTGTATTGAATTTTAGACACCATGATCCAGTTTTATTGAACTTAGGAGTCTACTGTACCCTACTGTGTCCGATAAACTGTACAGTGTTGTATATACTTAAATATAATTGAAGACATTCAGGTGCACTATATCAGCGGTACAGTGAGAGTATCGAGTCCATGCTGAAGCGATGTCCCTCTGGACCGTCTCTTTCTCCAAAACCCTCATTACAGAATGTGAGAATTCATGCACAGGAACCTTTTAATCACCATTCTGCCGCTGCTTGTTGAAACTCAGCTTTAGCTGCGTGTAGCTTCTCTTCTAATCTGATACAAATCCCTAAAGGCAAAAACTTGTGAAGTCAAATGTGACGATCTCTATGACTGAGAGTTTCTCTTGTTGTGCGTGTTTGGAGATCCACTGTGCCAATTTGTCATTTTCCCTTTTTTTGACACAAAGAAACTCGATTTCAATTTTTGAATAAACTGCATAATATACTGTATAAAATAGCCAATGGTCTACTACTTAGGAACAATTAAGTATTTTATTAATCAAAATCAATGTCTTTATTCATATATGTGACCAGTCACGGAAAGTAGTGACACAAGTCGGATCTGGGCCATTTTGAGTTATTCACATATTTCGAAAGTGCAGTTTCTAAGCTTTCCAACGATGTGTAACACATGGAAATCTGATAAGATTTGGAGAAGTTGTGGCCATTTGAATATAGGAACTCAGAAAAACTCATACCGAGAAAATCGAGACGAAAGGGACTCTTCTTTACAGCTGGGGGACACAATAGGGCTCATTTACATCTCATTTATCTAAGCCATACCCCCTGTTAAGCCGTTTTGAGATACAGATGTTCTAGCATCATATGTTGTATTTTATGACAGAAGGCCGAATGACAACATGCAAAAATAAACATGACTTTTTACCTTTGTGTTGATCACAAGTCGAATCCAGTCTGTTTCAGATGTGTGAATTATCCAATGACCATTTTTGTCCACAAATGCGTATATTCCGTAAAAATATAGATATATAGTCTATTGTTTACATCAGATTTCGCATGAACGTCTGGTAATACAATATAATATACAATCTGAGGACTATTTACATCGTAACATGTAAAGGTATATGAGCTTACACTCCGGTAATTTACGTTCCGTTAAACACATGAACTCGCCTTCAAAGTTTGTATTTAAAATAGGGAGGTAGTATAATAGATAATCCAAACAGCGCCGTTGAAAATGTGAAGATTGGTTACAGCGATTGGGATGTAACCAATCGCTCGCTCGTTCCTCCGTCAGCCAATGACTTCAAGGAAAATATTGATAGACAAAACATGTAGCCAATTATATAACAAATTCTCTCTGTAACTTATGTGTGTTTGGACTCATGCTGAGCTGCAAGAACTGACATAGAGATGACGTTAAAGTACCGCAAGAGCGAGTCGAAATTAAACTACTCCGTAAGATTTCTTGAAGAGCTCTTGCCGTACTTTGACGTCATCCGACTGCGGCGGCGCATAAAGTCAGTGACGCGGCTGAAGACGATGCGGCTGACTGTTATTTGTTCTGCCCCAGCTTCTTTTATTTTTCTTTTGTTTTGTGCGCCGAAGCTTCGTTTAAAGTCTGTGGAGATGCACGCTATAAGTTTGAAAAAAAAATTTAGCAAACATGTCTGAGGAACAGGGCAGCCGCGTCACTACTGTCACGTGACTTCACGCTCGAGCCGGAAGAGAAGACAATGCTGAATAAAGTCGTAATTCTGCTATTTTTGGACCAAACTGTATTTTCGATGCTTCAACACATTCTTACTGACCCACTGATGTCACATGGCTACTTTGATTATGTTTTTATTACCTTTCTGGACATGGAAACCGTACATAGATTTTCAATGGTTGGGACAAAAGCTCTCGGACTAAATCTAACGATAAAACATCTTAAACTGTGTTCCGAAGATGAACGGAGGTCTTCCGAGTTTAGAACGACATAAGGGTAAGTCATTAATATTATTATTTCATTTTTGGGCGAACTATCCTTATTTAGTAGTCACGCTGTTCCCTTTGGGGGCAGGGGCGAAAACACAAGGCGCACAGTATGTAAATATACACACAGACAATGACGCCCCCTGAATCTCTGGAAAAACAAGCCTATTTCAACTGCAAAATGTACGTTTTTTTAAATATATCAAAACTGCTATCTCAAACATGAAGAGGCTTCTTCGTGATCTCAACTAACAGATTCTGCAATAAAACGAAAATCACAAATTTTGAAAAAAAAACTTTGTTTCTCTATCTCGAAACTTGTGCTGCCGACTTGTGTCACTGGTTTCCGTGACGTGTCACATATATGTCCTCATTGGTGTAAAATGACCTCTGCCAATTATCTGACTTTTCTTTGTAAGCTTAGAATTTCTTCTCTTTACTTACATTAAACGGGTAACTCCAAGGAGGCTTCCAGGTCGTTTCGCCATGTTGAAAAACTATAATAGCAGAGAGGGACAAAAAGCACTAGCCTACCGCTACGCGTTTACACAACGCATTTTTCGTTCATAACACGTGAACCAGCTGAAACAGACAAGGAGATCAGTGAGTACTGATCGCCACTTAGGTAGTTGCAGTTTGCCTGCCATTCTTGCTGTGTTTGTACCAATGCATTCTCATGGCAATTTGTACGTATTTTACAAGGTTGCTTATTCGTATTATTTCACACGATCACATTTGTAGATGTTTGTACGATTTGCCTTGACCCCTGTGACGTTGGGCTTACGGGAGGGATTTCGTTATTGTTTTTTTATGATAATCGTATGTTTTTGCGCGATTAACTTTGTATGAATTAGCCAACTCGTAAAATATTTACGAATTCTCGTAAGATCAGGATGTCTGTACAGCATACGTGAATGGGCAGATGACACACTGACAGGGAACACATACCATCAGACTGAATGCAATGATTGAACAAACATTTTATGGTCCTATGCCTTCCACATATTATGTATTTTTATAAATACATTTAGATCACTTAACATAGTGATTTCTATCAGGACATGAGTAGAGTTTTAACCAACATAACAAAAATTTTTTCACATTTAAGTATGCATATGTGTTAAACATTAACTAAGAAGTAGGCTGGCATATAGACGAATAAAGCCAACATGAACTTAAAGCTTCGAAACTCCAATTTAGTTGTAAATTTAAAATAAAAATAAGTACCTGTAATATTTCTTTGTAGGTATGTAAACACATCTCTCAATTATTTCTCACAACAACAGCCTACTATTGAACAGCAGGCACAAGGCTCATCATTTGCCATCATTTCGAGTTGATTCCTTTAAATCTCTCCCAAACTCTGCCTTTCATTTTCCAGCCCTCTCTCGTTCTTTCAGTTGTAAGAGCAGATCCTTCCAGCCTCTATCCATCCATTGCACACAGTGGGATTATTGATTTCATTTTCATATTGCTGCAGGTCCACTGTTGTAAACAACCATCCCCTCCTTTCAAAAAGTGAATTGATCCTCGGTCCGCCTGCTTTAGAAGAAACCAATCAAAGCGAACACCATTATCTTTCCTTTTCCGAGACGGCGCTTTTCCCTCGCTTTCTTTTGTGTCCTGAATAATAGCACTCGCATTGGCAAACAACATCAAGTAAAATGGCAAGTTTGTTGGAGGCGCAGACTTGAAAAGTTTTTCGAACGCTAAAGTGGTTTGAATTCAGAACAAACTTATTGTTCCAGCAGCGCATTTACACAATGTAATAGATGGCGGGAATTATCTTGTTTGCGATAATGGTTTAGAAAGCTTCATGTGGCCGTGCATTTTTGCACAGAGAAAGACCTTGAGGAAAGTGGATGAAGTGGTTTTTTCTTTATTTAATTTCTGTTTCACATCTATGGAAACATGAAGGGGGTGGGTGGGCTAAAAAACACTGATTTACATTGTAGTGAAATGTACGTCTCTATGTATGAGTCGGGCTCCATCTTTCAGAACCTTTACATCAAAAGGGTACATTGCCGTGGGGACACAATTACACGTGTTAATGTATTCGGCCCCGGAGACGAGTCGTATGAGCATGACGTTTCATTTACAATGTTCTGCCTTTATCAAAGCTGCGGGAAAGACTGCATTAAAATTCATTGTAATCTTTCCCGTCTCTTGGGGAAACTAACTGAGATATCTTAAAGTAGCTGTGTTTTTGATTAGTCAAACAGGTGGGACCGGGCTGAAGAAACACTTAAATGGGTTTTAGAAGCTGTTGTGCTTTGTCGACTGCTTGTCTGTTGGCTAAATGGATTTACTATATTTCTGTTTCCTGCCCCTCGTGATCACCAAACTGTTCATATAAAAACCGTCGTGTAGTCTATGCTCGATGGCGACTTTCTGTTCACAGGGAATTTAACCCGTTGTAGTACTGTACTGTGCAAAAGTCTTAGGTGGTTCTGTGGGTTCACACCAGATGCAAGTTCAACCATTTGCGCAATAGATTACATACAAAGTTTTTGATTTTGTGTACATATTTCCTGTATTTTCTGTTTGTATCTTCAGGGGTGCAAACTTGTCACCTTTCGGCGAAATTCGCGGTTTTTGATCCAAAATAGGTCATTCTTGTGATTCGTCTAGATCCGATGAGTTTTTGAAAATTAGGGGTGAGGGGGGTCTGCGACAGTGAATGAAATTATGAAAATCATGTCCAGCTGTGGTAACAATGTCAAATCACTAGCCAGATTGGCGGGTTATGTTTAACAATTTATAGTCACCTTATTTGCTGCCGAAGTTTAAGCAGTCTGTGCGGATTAAGCACACACACTTGACTCTCAGTATTTTCTCATTCGAGGTTACGCGCCCATGTCACATTGTTGTGTCCGTGATCAAAAAAGCTTAACATTTGCACATGTTTTTAAACACCGCAGTTTTAAATTAAGTGATTTTAAGCCGTTGAAACACAAACAATATATGCGCACGCTGTTTCTGTTTAAGAGGAGCGTGCAAGCCACGCATCCGGTTCTCAAGAGCTTGTGAGTATTTTTGCAGCTGTGTATTAGCCCAATACATACATGCGTCAAAATTCACGACATTTGCAAGTATCCTCATAAACACGACAATTTAGGTCTTAAGAGAAATTAAACAGCTAAAGGAGAAAACTCATGTGTAACAGTATATTAGATCTGGAATTTGGTCTTAAAGGGGAAGTTACCTAATTATGCTCCTGTCTGTCACTTATGATAATCAAACAGCATTGAGAGAAACTCTTTTTTTTAACTAAATCACTTTTCTACCTTTAATAAGATTTGTACGTCAAATTGTACACGAGTTTGATTCGAGTTTCTCGTTCAGGGTTCATATTCATACTGTGTTAGAGATATGACTGCAAACAGAACAAAGCCTGAATTATTTGTTTATTTGGGCTGAATAATATAGAAATACAAATTACTGTAACACTTTACAAAAGGTTGTTTTATTTAATTATGAACATTATTAAATAAATAAATATATGAATAAAAAACAAATTATATATATAATTTAATGAAATAATGAAAAATAATGAATATAATGAAAAAACTAATATTTTTACTGTTTTTTAGTATGTTTATATTTTTTTTATAAAATAATTTATATTTTTAGGTGTAATAAATGTTCTGTGCTTTGACTCTTTTATAAGCATTATCTGTATATATATATATATATAATTTAATGAAATAATGAAAAATAATGAATATAATGAAAAAACTAATATTTTTACTGTTTTTTAGTATGTTTATATTTTTTTATAAAATAATATATATTTTTAGGTGTAATAAATTTTCTGTGCTTTGACTCTTTTTATAAGCATTATCTGTGTATATATATATAATTTAATGAAATAATTAAAAATAATGAATATAATGAAAAAACTAATATTTTTACTGTTTTTTAGTATGTTTATATTTTTTTATAAAATAATTTATATTTTTAGGTGTAATAAATGTTCTGTGCTTTGACTCTTTTTATAAGCATTATCTGTATATATATATATATATAATTTAATTAAATAATGAAAAATAATGAATATAATGAAAAAACTAATATTTTTACTGTTTTTAGTATGTTTATATTTTTTTATAAAATAATATATATTTTTAGGTGTAATAAATGTTCTGTGCTTTGACTCTTTTTATAAGCATTATCTGTGTATATATATATAATTTAATGAAATAATTAAAAATAATGAATATAATGAAAAAACTTATATTTTTACTGTTTTTTTTTAGTATGTTTATATATATTTTTACATTTTTTATATTTTTAGGTGTAATAAATGTTCTGTGCTTTGACTCTTTTTATAAGCATTATCTGCAAAAGGTTAAATGTAAAGTAAAAGGGTGTTTACTATAATAAATGAAGTGCAAACTAAGTTTATAGTCTTTTTTAAGAATGTAAGATATTTTGATTGTAAATGTAATTTTATAGACCCTATATCTACATTTTCACCAAGTTTCCTAAAGTTTCAGCCCTTTGTGTTTTCTTTTTCCTCACAATCCTCACATTACTGTTGGTTTATGTAAAGGGCTTTGTTGTGAAAATAGATTCGATTTGTGTCTAGCTGCTTTTACAGTGTAAGGATATTGGAAGCAAATGTGACTATACACAATTCATGTAATACAAAAAGATCGAATCTGAAAAGGCTCGATACACGCTTCGCTCACGACTCTTTGCAGCCGTAATTCTCTATTCATCTTTCGATCTGTACTTTTCTTTCTCTTCTCTGCCTCCCCTTCAATCGCTTCATCTCTATTGTCCACACTTTGTGCTACCAAATGGTATATCAAGCCCATTCTGAAGGCTTCATTTTGGCTCAGACGTGCCACATGGCCTATGAACATCCTTACAAAGCCCTGAAACTGCAGTCAGCAGGGAATCCGAGGCCAGGAACCTGAAACACAATGGCTGATGTGACCTTTCTGTAGCCGTGCCACAGTCGCACCACTGCGCCTTTCCTCTGATAACCTGATAATCATGGAGTCCACACGGACAGGCATTGTTTTGTTAAAAAGCAGTCTGGACTTAAACTAAAGAATTTCTTGATTTTTGTTTCTTTTCTTCAGGTCTTGTAGATTTTACCGAATAACTAGAAAGGATTTGGCTGTTTTTTAGCGCTCTGCTCTCCAGGTGTGATAAAAGTGCATTAGGAACGGCACTTCTTGCTTTGTTACTCAGAATGGATCTTTGTGCCGTTTCCCATTTGGCGCAGAGACAAGGCGGTTCACTTTGTCTGTCTGGTTTCCAAAAAGCTCTCTCGTCTGTTTTATTCTATTGAAGCTGTTAGGAAGAGCGGCAGATATTGTACGGGCTGCCCATCACTCCATCCACAAAGGCAGGTTTGAAGTACCTCCACGGACTGGCTTCAAAGACAGCTATTTTTCATCAGACATCATAAGAAGAGCAACCAAATTGTGGGTTCCTTTAGCTCAAACAAATAGTTTTTTTGTTTGTTTTTGTTTGCAGAATAAGCTTGTTGTGTACCATTACCATACTATTTGTAAAGAAACAAAAATGGCTTTTCTATGAAAAAAAATAAAAGCTTTATCTATATCTTTAAAAGTAAATCCTTTTTCTACCTGTCTGTCTGTCTGTCCGTCCATACGTGTATTTGTCTGTCCGTCCATCTGTCTGTTTATCTATTTTTCTGTCTGTCTATAGTGTCTGTCTACACATAATTATCAACAGTGTCTATACTGTCTATCTGTCTATTTATCTTATAGTATCTGTCTGTCTGTCTAACAGTATTTGTCTGTCTATCTATCTATTTATCTAACAGTGTCTGGCTGTCTATGGTCTACAGTATCTGTCTATCTGCCTAACAGTATCTGTCTGTCTGTCTGTCTGTCTGTCTAACAGTGTCGGTCTGTCTGTCTAACAGTATGTGTCTGTCTGTCTATCTATCTAACAGTATCTGTCTGTCTATCTAGCTAACAGTATCTGTCTGTCTGTCTGTCTGTCTGTCTGTCTTTCTAGCTAACAGTATCTGTCTGTCTATCTATCTAACAGTATCTATCTGTCTGTCTGTCTGTCTGTCTGTCTGTCTAACAGTATCTGTCTGTCTGTCTGTCTATCTATCTTACAGTGTCTGTCTGTCTATCTGTCAACAGTATATGTCTGTCTGTCTTACAGTGTCTGTCTGTCTGTCTATCTAACAGTATCTGTCTGTCTGTCAGTCTAACAGTATCTGTGTGTCTGTCTTACAGTATATGCCTGTCTGTCTATCTGTCTTACAGTGTTTGTCTGTCTGTCTGTCTGTCTTTCTAGCTAACAGTATCTGTCTATCTATCTATCTATCTATCTATCTATCTATCTATCTATCTATCTATCTATCTATCTATCTATCTATCTATCTAACAGTATCTATCTGTCTGTCTATCTAACAGTATCTATCTGTCTGTCTGTCTAACAGTATCTGTCTGTCTATCTATCTATCAGTATCTGTCTGTCTGTCAGTCTAACAGTATCTATCTGTCTGTCTGTCTAACAGTATCTGTCTGTCTACCTATCTAACAGTATCTATCTGTCTGTCTATCTAACAGTATCTATCTGTCTGTCTGTCTAACAGTATCTGTCTGTCTATCTATCTAACAGTATCTATCTGTCTGTCTGTCTTACAGTGTCTGTCTGTCTGTCTGTCTGTCTAACAGTGTCTGTCTGTCTGTCTGTCTGTCTGTCTCTTGGTTGCATTTTCTTCATTATTTTTTCTTTTCTAAGATATGTTGGCCCATTTATATTTTGTTTGCAAAACTAATCTTAAACATTTAGGCATATGCCTTCGGATCAAAAGCTTTTAACCAGTTGTGTATGTGTGTATACATACTTGTTAGTTTCTCATCAGTTTTTTTACTTTAACTCGACAGCCAATCAGACAAATGTCCTCACTCGCCAGCTGTCAAGAGTCTGATAAGATTGATCTCCTATTTATCCCAGACATAATGCTGATGGGTGAATCTAGGAGGACAATTTTTTGGCATACTGTGTTTTTAAAGATTTGCAGTCTTCCATTTTGATGTAAAAGCTTTAAGGATCATCATTATTATACTATATTATCTAGGGGTGGGCCGATCCAATACTTTGGATCGGATATCGGGTCAATACGGACCTTTTTTGCTGGATCGGGTATCGAAAAAACAGGGCCGATCCAAATCCGATACTGTGCATTACTTGTGGTTGTTACTGTCATGCTACAGAAAAGTCAAACTATTATAAAAGCACCATAAATGTTATTATACACTATATTCAAAATCTTCCTTCCTAATATATTCAACAGCCTTATGCGAAAAACAAATGCAAATATGAAGATATTTAAGGTCACAAAAACTGAATGGTTACACTGGAGTAGCGTGAATTAAATATGTCATACACACACACACAAACACACACAAAAGCCGTATTTTAAACATCTGATTAAAAAGTCTTTCATGTTGTGACAGTTTGCGCAATTAAGTAAAAATGTACTTGAACTTTTTATTTGCTCAGTCGTAGGTCCACTCAAAAACAATTATTAAATTTGTAAAAACACTTAAATTCTTTTAACTTGTATCTCATAAAAAAAAAATTCACTTGACATGATATTCTCTTGATTTTGTGCAACATGTTTTGTGTGTATATGTGTGCGTATATATATTTATGTGTTTATACACACACAATTCTAAATGGATCAAGAAAAATACTAGTATTGGATCGGGATCGGTATCGGTCGATACTCAGAATACAGGTATCGAAATTGTATCGGTAATAGAAAAAGTGGATCGTCCCAGCCCTAATATTATCACACATTACACAGCTTGTAAATTGATAATAAATTGATATTAAATAACTGAGTTATAGGCCCAGTTTGTTTTCTACTTATAGATGAACAGCCATTGCTAGATGAACTTAGTCATTTCTAAAAGTGAGGCTTTTGCATATTCTAGGTAGTTTACAATATTCAAATAGGACTTTTTGGACAACAACAATGATGTCTGTAGAGCAAAGGGCATTTCTAGCTTGATGTCCAGAGATGGAAAGTCCAGAGGTCATGCATATATTCAGCCCCCATCCACAATGTCCTGTCAGAGTGGACGTGATGTAGTGGACGGGGAGCTTGGGGTCACTAAACCCGGCTGACCCTTGAGAAAGTCGGGTTTGTGTTTAAGCTACAAAGACTTCCACATGTTCTGAAGTTCTCAGGAGGGCAATCCATTGTGGTTTCAGTATAGGCAATATGGCACACCAAAACACCATGGTTACTACAAAATTTTTACCACCTTCTGTTTGTAAAGTATTTTGGGGTTTTCAACCAAAAATAGTATATTTGGTCAGTATTGTGTTTTAGCCAGGTTCTTTTTGAGATCATTTACAAATCTCAATCAATCTTCCTGCTAAATGTAAGGTGAAGTTGAGGTACATCTAACCCATTATGTGATATCAGGCCCATTAAATACCATTTTTAGCTCGTTGTGTGTGCCAGATGTGTTGTGGAGCGCTTCCTCTCAGATACTGGATTACCGTGCCCTTGTAATTTATCTGACTCAGAAATGAAAGGTGCCGACAGATCAGACAGTACATCAGAAGTTTGTGAAGTGAAATCAGCAGATCTCGCTCTCAGATTGAACCATCGCAGCTGGCTATTTTTCATGCGCAAGTTCAGAGAGGAGCTCCCCTCGGCCTTGTTTATTTGCCTTGTTTGATCGTTCTTCTTCTTCTGCTTCTCTCCTGTTTGCCATCATAGCGACAGCAGCCGTCTCGCGCTGCCCTTAACAAAGAGGAAGTTTAGACAACAAGGCAGAGAGGAAAACGAGACGCTAGCCCAACCTTTTCCAAACATTTCATCACTTGGTGGGCATCCAATTTGTGTCTGTTGAGGTCTGTGATGTTGTGTTCGCGTAGTGCCTCAATATGTTTGTCATTGTTGTTTGACATGACACATGTGGTTGTGTATGGTTGTTTGTTTATAAAACATAATGAGAATTCAATTCTAAAAGCTTTGTTAATGTAGCTCAGCGTGATAGCACAATCAGCGTAAAGTTTGTGGGTTTGATTCCCAGAGATCATATACTGATAAAATGTATATGTTAGATGCACTGTAAATGGCTTTGGATAAAAGCACCTGCCAAATGCATAAATGTACAGTATGGTAATTTATTAACTCTTTCCTCGCCAGCATTAAATAATAAAAAGGGTCCAGCCAGCGCCAGCAATAAAAGTTTAATGCCTTGCAGAAAATGTTCTTCTTTAAATATATAAACATACAATATATCAAATGAAAGAACAGACCCTCTGCTTTAAAAAAAAAAAACCTTTATTTGTTCTCTTTTTATCACCTCTCAAATATGGGTAGGTTTTTAAAAAAAATAGCACATTTTGAGCAAAAAGCTGAGAAAATTGATAGGACTTTTGATAGAGATCAGATCCAAAGTGATGATCAAAACATACACGGAGTTTGAACTGTTTGCCCTAAGAGGATACTTCCGGGTTTTGTAAGTTGGGTAAGAGCACCACCTGGTGGATAAAAGCGGAAATATGGATTGCTGGAAAAACTCGTCATTGGCAGGAAACCATTTTCTCTTAATTGACGAGTTAACTCGTCAATGGCGGGGAAAGAATTAAAATATTTACTGTTGCTATTTGTCATCATAGTTTCAGTTTTTACTTAAAGGCGGGGTGCATGATTTCTGAAAGCCAATGTTGACATTTGACATCACCTAAACAAACATGCCCCAATAGAATATTGACCTTCTTTTGATAGACCCACCCCACACATACGCAACCCACGCCCCTTACTGCTGACTAGCTACAAGTGTGTTTTGGTAGTCAGCCCGACCCTCTTTTCCAAAGTGTTTTTTTTTTTAAAATCATGCACCCCACCTTTAAGAGTTGACTTTAGTTATGTATCCATACCATGAACTGTATAAAAGATGGACAACATGTCTCCACACTGCAAAAAAATATTTTTAAGAAAAAAAATATTTTCAGTAAAAATATCTAAAAATTCTTAAGATGCTTTTTCTTGATGAGCAAACAACCCAAGAAAATAAGTCTAGTTTTAAGACCAAAAATATCAAATGTAAGTGATTTTGTGCATAAAACAAGCAAAAAATCTGCCAATGGGGTAAGCAAAAAAATCTTGAACATTTTTCTTAAACACTAAATTCAAGAAAAATTCAAGAAAAATTTGCTTACCCAATTGGCAGATTTTTTTGCTTGTTTTATGCACAAAATCACTTAAATTTGATATTTTTGATCTAAAAAATAGATTTATTTTCTTGGGTTGTTTTGCTCATCAAGAAAAAGCATCTTAATTTAAGAATTGTTAGATATTTTTACTGAACACAAGACAAAAATAATAAGATTTTTTTTCTTGAAAATAATTTTTTGCAGTGCATAGACTTTCATTGTAAAAAAATTAAGCCTAAATATCTAAAAAAAGGCCAGTCTGACATCTTGCGCCAATGACGTCATTTGCACAGTAGTGATCGTGAGGTGGAGCCGCGTTATCAAGGCCCCGCTTATTTTGTCCATTTGACACACATAACACAAACCATCATTGGGAAAAATATTTGAAGTGTAATTTATTTAAGTTTGGCTCACGTCCGTTTCGTTTGTATGGAGAGGGCGGGTTTATGACCTATACTGTGGCCAGCCACCAGGGGGCGATAGAAATGTTGAGCATTTTTTAGGACACGTGTGGTCATCCATATAGACAATTTTTAATTTGCTAGTGTATGTACAGGACAATTCGTGTAACACACTTGTAAACCGGCCTGATCTAATGAGTTTTCGTACGCATTTTACGAGTCGGCTAAGTTTACTAATTTATTTTTACTTATTTATGACTTCACTATGAAGTCACTTGATTGATGGACAAAAAGAAGCAAGGGCAACACTGTCATGACCACAACCGTCTTAAAACTGATGCCATTAATCCATCCGCATCATTAAGTCCAGGCGCTCTAAAATTTCCTGCGTGCCAGGGAGTGGGAAAACAAACTGGCTGGTTTTAACCCTTTGCGCGCCTAACAACCTAGCGCAAAGAAATGTCAGAGCTGCACGTATTACAAGTGCTAGAAGGAGTCCATGCTGCACGCATTCAGGTCCAAGCAACGGTCCAAGACGCGCGCGGTGAGTTTACGTGCGTGTGAGAAAAATCTGAGCGCATTACATGCTCTTTCGTGCAAAGGGAAGCCCACAAACCCTATATTGCGAGGAAAAGCACGCAATGCACATATTAATGCGAAACTATGTTGTTAATAATAATAACTATAGCCAACTATCATCATGAAAACCCGCTATTAGCGAGATGTCTGACGATTGTAAATACACGACACTATCGTCTATCGGCACAATCCTACATACGATTATCATAAAAAAACAATAACGAAACCCCAACCCCAACGTCACAAGGGGAAAAGCAAATCGTACAAAAATGTACGAGTTTGGTCGTACAAATTAGCCACCTAGTAAAATACGTACGAATTGCCATGAGATAGCGTTGGCCAACCATGGTTTGATATGGTTGTCAACGCAAAATATTTACATATAAGGCCACTCTCCCACTGTCAAATTAAAAGCATCAAGGTTTTTTAAAAACTTTTATTATAGAATCGTCTTTGTCACACATTCAAGGTGATGTCAAATGTCTCTTTCAGACGTGTTATATTTCTCACATATAAAATCTCTCTCATTCACTTTTTCATTTACGCTCGTTCCTGCTTTCTTCCCACTCACTGTTTGTCCTTCACGCGACGTGCATTGCAGGGAATCCGTCACGGTGATATTGATCGCTCGGCTTTCTTATTTATGTCATATGTTTCTCTGCCCCGAACCTTCTTACGACACCCACTCCTCACCCCACCGCCACCAACCGCAGTTCATTACACCACACTGGCATTGAGTGTTCAACCGTTGGGCCCATTATAATTATCTCTATATCCCACACTCTTAGTTCAACCTCCACTCCACGCTGTGATCCGGGAGCTCCTCGGGGGGGTTATCAGGATCGGATTCTCTGCTCGAACACTGGCTTAGGTGGCTTTCGACCACAGGGAAAGACAGTCCGATCGATAAGGGACTGAGACTTATTCAGACCCGCTGAGCATACGCCGTAGGAGGCGTGCGACCGTTTTGATACTGGCTACGTGTTTTGTAAGTTGCTTAACTCTCTCCTCCTGCATTCATGAATTACACCGTGCACGCTCACTAAAAAAATAACCTCTGAACCGTATAGAAAGACAATTTTATATTTGTTTGAGGCCGTGCACGGTAATTGGTATCAATGCTGGGAGCTCTGACCCGGGGCGATTTGTACCTCCTGGGTGTAAGACGTAAAGCCACGGAGGTTAAACTGGCCCTTGGTGCGTCTGGCAGGTTGCCATTAATTAACTCACATTCTCCGTCTTCGTTTCGCCTGCGTTTAAGCCGAGGTCTGAAATAATGGCTATGTGGGTCTCTGCGAATGTGAGTGATGTCATCGCAATGTCCTCCCTTTTGCCTGATCCTCTTTGTTTCTCTTTTTATCTTCCTCCTCTTCTCTTTCCCTGTCCTCCCTCCATCTCCTCCTGCCCTCCTCTCTGGCACAAACTCCTCTCTGGAATGTATGGAGAACCTCGTATCACTGAAATTAAGGGTCTTGACCTTTTGCGAATGTTGATTACCCTTGCGATGTAATCCACCCCCTTGCCCATGTAGGCCTGTAGTGAATAGATGTTTACTGTAACGTTGTGAAATTATTATTTTTATTTTCAGTATAGGTCGATTGTTAATCTTGGGGGACCATTGGCTTATGCTTGAATGTTTTGAGTGAACACTTGAGACATTAGTGTGATTGTTATCCTTATACTTAGATATAATGCATCCGTTTAATTTATATAGACTTCAAACAGTGATTCACTAATATTTTATCTTTATATTCAAGCCTATGTCTTGTATTTTTTTTTTTAACAGAATCTGTTGGTGAATCACGGATAAGGAGCGGCGCCGTCTCACCTGTCCCTCTCGTCCATCAGTGTGTCAGGTTTCACGGGACGCTTCATTTTCAGCCCTTCCACCCAATTACCATCTGATCCCGTGGCTCCCAAATGCACTACAGTGTACTGAACAAGCTATATGTTACAGGGAGCTATGGGAGCGTTTCATTATCTTCAACAGCACTGAAAATGAGATTGAAGACATGCAAAGCTTGATTTTTATAAGAGTACACTCAGGAAATCCTGATGCCTTTTATTTGTCAGGGTTTTATTTATGCATTGTATTTCATTAAAACCATATCTTTAGAAACAAATGACGGTTTGCCTCTTTTTTTGTCATTTACCTTTTATTTAAACTTCTTTTTTTTGTATGCCCTTTTTGTCACACGACATACAGTAGATCACATCGGTCACACTATCCGAAACAATTGAATAAAACAATTTATTTTATTATTATTATGATCTCATTCGTATGTGATCTGCTTTCGTCCGTGAGACCGTGTTTTTATTATTTTTATGTATAATTATATGTTTTTATTACAGTCTAATAAGTCTAAATTTAGGCCAATTTGTGCTTAAAATGTGTAAAAAAAAATGTTTTTTTATTGTTTATGGAAAAATAAACTTATTTCAGGAAAATTTGTGCTTGTTTTAAGCACTAATTTAATTAAAGTTTATATTTTTTGTTTAAAAACTAGACTTATTTTCTTAGGTCATTTTGCTCATCAGGAAAAAGGATCTTAATTTAAGAATGTTTTTATATTTTTACTGAAAACAAGACAAAAATACTAAGTAAGAAAGTCACTTTTGCAGTGTGCGATAACAACCAGCTGTTTTCAAGAAAAAAATTATTATTATTTTTGTCTTGTTTTCATTAAAAAAAAATTCCTTTTTCCTGATGAGCAAAACGACCCAAGAAAATAAGTCTAGTTTTTAGACCAAAAATATCAAATTTAAGTGATTTTGTGCAAAAACAAACAGCAAAAATATCTGCCAATGGGGTAAGCACATTTTTCTTGAATTTTTCCTGAATTTAGTGTTCAAGAAAAATGATTAAGATTTTTTTGCTTACCCCATTGGCAGATATTTTTGCTGTTTTTTTTTTTGCACAAAAATCACTTAAATTTGATATTTTTGGTCTAAAAACTAGACTTATTTTCTTGGGTTGTTTTGCTCATCAAGAAAAAGCATCTTAATTTAAGAATTTTTAGATATTCTTACTAATAAAAAGACAAAAATATTAAGATTTTTTTTTCTTGAAAATTATTTTTTTGCAGTGTGCACTGCAAAAAATGTATTTCTTACTTAGCAAAAGTAAGAAAAAACTATTTGCAAAATGACCTAAGAAAAGAAGTCCTTAGACAAAAAATTTGTGCTTAAAGCAAGCAAAAAAATCTGGGCTAAGAATTATTTTTATACTTTTTTCTTAAACACTTAATTCAACAAAAAATCAAGAAAACTTTTATTACCCCATTGGCATATTATTTATTTATTTATTTATTTGCCTGTTTTAAGCACAAATTCACTTAAAATTGATATTGATATTACAAAAAAATTAAATACTAAGAAAGAACGTAATTTTGTGCAGTGTGCGTATACATTATCCTTTACTTGTATCATTCACAATGCACAAATTCATACAAAACTGACATTGATTTGTGCTTTTATTTAAAGATAAGTCTTTAAAGGTGTTTAAAAGTGAACATCTCATCTGTATCTTTCACCAAATCAGTAACATCAAACAGCAAACGCTAAAAAGTCTTCACATTATTCGAGTAGACAAAAATAAGCAGAAGACAAACTATGCCTCCAATCAAA
The DNA here is from genome assembly GCF_030506205.2 of Paramisgurnus dabryanus. NCBI lineage: Eukaryota > Metazoa > Chordata > Actinopteri > Cypriniformes > Cobitidae > Paramisgurnus > Paramisgurnus dabryanus. Next base: position 1,669,758 of record NC_133357.1, read on the forward strand.
TCAAATAAAAAATTTTGAAAAATGTACAGGTCGATAAATGAACCGTATTGGCCGCAATAACCTATTTTTATAGAGATGAAATGATATCGTTCGCAGCGAGAAGAGAGATGAAGACGTGATTGATCTGCGAGCGGTGACACGGTTGTGGTGTCATACACACCAACACGCACAACTTCAATTTGTTGCTTTTGACATGGTTGGGTCTCCCATGTGAGCTGAGGCAATTATGGTGAGATGGCATCACACACACAACCCTCAATTATCCGTCTGACACACACTGCACCTCCACGCTCGGTTCTGACACGCGCACACACACACACGCGCTTCATGTCAGAATACACACACCTCTCTGTCAGGCCTAATAAGGTTCTCAATCCATGCTAGCAGGATTGACTTGGGAATTACCTTGTTAAGGATAGAGCCGAGCTGAGGCAGGTTTCCTTTGCTGAATGTGTTTGTGTAGGCAGTCTGTCATTATACAGTGTGGTGAGCAAGAAGAGATCCGTTGTTTTGAGGTAACAGATTCATTTCTATGTACTGTATGTTTAAATCCGTGCATACACCTGTGAGACAGCATTTTTGCCACATGCAATGTGCAATTGATTGTATCTATCAAAATTGATTGTTTGTATAAAAGGGGACGGCCTATAGCAAAATGTCACCACACTTTTTAAAGCTGTTTGTGAATGTTTTCCCCCACTAGCGCCTGCTTTTGAGGAACTTTGAGCACTTCAGTGAATCCCAATTTAACCTTTATTTAAATTAAAGGGGTAGTTCACCTAAAATGGAAATTCTGTCATCACTTACTCACTGTCATGTTGTTAAAAACCTGTATACATTTCTTTGTTCTGATGAACACAAAGGAAGATATTTTGAGAAATGTACCCAAACAATTCATGAGCCCCATTCACTTCCATTGTATGCTTTTATTCTACTATGGGAGTTAATGGGGCTCATGATCGTTTGTTAAAAAGTGTGGTTACATTTTCACTGCAAAAAATGATTTTCAAGAAAACAAATTCTTAGTATTTTTGTCTTCTTTTCAGTAAAAATATCTAAAAATTCTTAAATTAAGGTGTTTTTTTCTTGATGAGCAAAACAACCCAAGAAATAAGTCTAGTTTTTAGACCAAAGACATCAAATTTAGGTGAATTTGTGCATAAAACAAGCAAAAAAATCTGGCAATGGGTTAGGCAAAAAAATCTTGAAAATTTTTCTAAATTCAAGAAAAAATTAAGAAAAATTTGCTTACCCAATTGGCAGATTTTTTGCTTGATTTATGCACAAAATCACTTAAATTTGATATTTTTGGTCCAAAAGCTAATTTTCTTGGATCGTTTTGCTCATCATGAAAAAGCATCTTAATTTAAGAATTTTGTTAGGTTTTTTTTGCAAAAAAATGACTTTCTAACCAAGTATTTTTGTCTTGTTTTCAGTAGAAATAACTACAAATCAAGAAAATAAGTGTAGTTTTTAGACAAAAACTATACAATTTAAGTGAATTTGTGCTTAAAAGAAGCAAAAATATCTGCCAATGGGGTGAGGAAAAAAAATTAAAATACGATTGTACAAAATTTACTCACATTCACTCACTTAAATTGTGTATTTTTGTCTAAAAACTAGACTTATTTTCTTAAGTCATTCTGCTCATCAATAAATAAATTTTGATTTAAGAATTTTTAGATATTTCTACTTAAAACAAGACAAAAATAAAAGTTAGAAAGTCATTTTTTTGCAGTGTGAATATTGTGTTTTTCTCTTTAAAAAAGTATCCTTTAAAAGTACACATTTGTACATAAAGAGTTCATACACTGTACCTCAGAGGTATATATTGGTGCCAAATAGTACCTCAAAAGTAAATATTGGCACCAAATGTATACTTACATGGTACTTACAGTTTTATGACCTTTCTAAAGGGTACCCAGTGACAGCTTGAGACCATTTTTGGACCATTTTTTTTCTTTTGCCAGTGCAGTGTAACAAGATATCTTAAGAAAAGTAGTTTTGTGACCATACAATACAAGTCAATGGGGACCAGTGTTGTTTGGTTACTAACATTCTTTAAAATATCATCTTTTGTGTTCTGTAAAGTCATACTGGTTTGGACGGAAATGGAGGTGAGTAAATGGATAAACATTGACATTTTGTTCACTGAGACATACAGTAGAGAAGAGAATTGCCAATAGCTGTGCCTGATTTAGGCCAATATGATCTTTTGTAATCCTAATTTTTTTTCCATCTAAAATTATGTGCATTTAATATATTTGCTTACTTTGACAGTACTAAAATGGTTTTGATAAAAGGTGCATTGAACATTTTCGGAAAAAAATAGAAATAAAATTGAATAGCTGAAATAAATGTGAAAACAAAACTCTTGTCAAGATTTTAAAAGGTTTTGTTACCTACTGTGAATAACTTTTTCAAAGCAATTTCTTAATACTGTATCTGTTTGGCTATTTATCAATATTATAAATCTAACTGAGGTTGTAAACCATTGCATTAGCAGCGCAAAGTGTATGGGTTTTATCCCAGGGAACACATATGATGATTAAAAGTACCCCTTGTAAGTTGCTTTAGATGTGTGTCATAAATGCAACACTATCTCACGTAAAGTCGTATTATAGTCACGAAAAAATGTATTAATTTATTTGTGTCCATTTCACGAAATTCAGCTTTTTTACATGCCTTGAGCACAAATGTCTTTTTCATGTCAGAATTTCTATGAATTGTTTTTCGTGGCCGTGGCACAACTTTCTTTTTCCTATTTTTAAATCATTGTCGCTTGGGTTTGGGGTTAGATTTGGGGGTTGGATGTACTTTTATGTATTGGTTTCTACATGTTTTTCTTCTGCTTTTAAAACTATTCTCACCTGGAGTTGGGGTTTGGATGTCTAAAAGTGCAACAGAAAGTGATTCTAACCCCAAGCGACAATGGTAAGAAAATAGGAAGAAAACACTATGAGAAAACAATACATAAAATGACACGAAAAAGAAAGTCATGCCACGGCCACGAAAACTGTTTATAGAAATTAATGCGAAAAAGTGCTCAAGACACGTAAAAAAGCTGAATTTCGTGACATGGACACAAATAAATTAATCAAATTTTTCATAACTATAACACGACTCTTTGTATAAATGTGAAATATTAAGCTACTGTACCTGTATATCCAACGTGATCATTTTTAACAAATCATTTATAAAGACATTCGTCTTATTTCTATGAATCATTAGGCAGATTTCATAGTAACTTCCAATATTGTGCGTATGGGCAAAAATTTTTTCAAGGACCAGTGTTTTTCTTTAATGCTGACATAAAGAGAAACGCTACCATCATGTTTTAGAGAAAATCATCAGCAGGTAATAATAATACAGGGTGTGAGAAACCCGTGGGACACGTTTCATATCGGCTCTTCAGACTGTGGTCACACAGTCAGCAGAAGTGCCCTGTGCGGTGTGCTGAGGACAAGATGGCAGGCGATAGCAGGAGCTGAGAGAGGTCAAAGGTTAACATAATAAGTGCTCCATCATACACCAATGAGGTGTGACAGCTCAGCCATACACAGCACACATGAGAGAGAAAGAGCAGCTGGGCTTCACTGCACACCTGCTAATCTCTTATACTGTCAGATATACAATGATCATTACCAATACAAGCAGTGAAACACACACACACAGAGGAACTATTGAAAGGAATGACTCAGAAATGATAAAGTGCTGTTATTAACTCACCCTTCATATTTTTCCTCTTGAAGAACGCAAAGGAAATATATAGCAAGTGTAGTGCTTTTTAATTCTACGCATGGAGAGAGCTGCATATTTACACACAATAAAAGTACAAATACAGACTTAAAGAAACTGTTCCCTATTTTTATTTAATAAGTAAAATTCATGTAATTTCCATGATGTATTTTACAAATAAATATAACACAGGAACTTGCACCGTCCTCTGTACAGTACTTATTTGCGCTTTCTCTAACACGCCAAATTAGACATCAATGAGAATTTCATGTGGTATTTTTAAACATTTATACTCTTAAAGTCATTATTTATTGTTTGTATATAAAAATATCTTTTTGGGTTTGACAGTGATGATGACAAAATATTCACACTTGGGTAAAGATCTCTTGAATGTATTCTCAAACATGAAACTCCTTCACAAATGAAAGAGACAGACAGATAGAAAGACTGAATAGCTGGCTTACAAATGAATGGATAAAAAAATGGATACGGACGGATGGACAGACAAATAGAGAGACAAAGAGACAGACAAACAGAGACAGACAGATATGGCTATACAGACAGAAAGAATGAAAGCTATACAGATAAAGAGAAAAAGAGGCAGACAGACAAACAAACAAACAGAAAGACCGATAAAGAGACATACAGACAGATAGTTAAATAGACAGACAGACAGACAGGTATACTGATAGACAGACAAATTATAAACAAACAGATAGATAGCTAGATGGATAGAGAGAAAGACAGACAGCTAGAGAAACCAAAACACAGACAGATAAATAAAGAGATGGATAAAGAGACAGACAGGCAGACAGATAGATAGGTAGATGGATAGATAGACCGACAGATAGATAGACCGATAGACAGACATCATGTACACAGAGAGATGGATAAATAGCCAGGGAGATAGACAGACATACAGACAGACAGAAAGATAAATAAATAAATAAAAAGACAGAGATAATAGAAAGACAAACAGGCACAAAGAGACAGACAGAAAGGTAGACATATCTTACAGACATAGAGAGACAAAGAGACAGAATTAAAGACAGATAGGTACACAGATAAAGAGATAGACAGACAGACAGACAAAGAGACAGACAAGCAAACAAACAAACAGAAAGAAATACAAATAAAGAGACAGACAGACAGACCGGTATAATGATAGACAGACAAATGGATAAACAGACAGATAGATAGCTAAATGGAAAGATAGATCGACAGACAGACCGATAGACAGACAGATAGATACACACAGAGATGGATAAAGACATGCAGACAGGAAGATAAATAGATAGACAGACAGATAAATAGAAAGACAGACATATAGGTAGATAGACAGGCACAAAGAGACGGAGAGGCAGATAGATAGTCAGACACAAAAATAGAGAAAAAGAGACCGAATAAAAGACAGACAGACAGACAGACAGAAAGGTACACAAATAAAGAGATACTGTATGGATAAATAGACAGACAAACAGCTAGATGAATAGATAGACCAACAGATAGATAGATAAACTGACAGACAGGAAGACAGAATGATAGATGGATGGATGGATGGATGGATGGATGGATGGATGGATGGATGGATGGATGGATGGATGGATAGATAGATAGATAGATAGATAGATAGATAGATAGATAGATAGATAGATAGATAGATAGATAGATAGATAGATAGACCAAAACACAGACAGATAGGTACACAGATAGAGAGAGGGATAAATAGACAGACAGAAAAAAGAGACAGACAGATAGACAGACAGGCAGGCAGAGAGATAGATAGACTAATCAACAGATAGATAGACAGACAGATAGGTACACAGAGAGATGGATAAATAGCCAGGGAGATAGATAGACAAACAGACAGACAGACAGACAGACAGACAGACGGAAAGACAAACAGATAAACAGCAAGACATACATATAAGAAGATAGACAGGGACTAAAGAGACAGACAGAAAGGTAGACAGACAGACATAGAGAGACAAAGAGACATAATATAAGACAGACAGATAGGTACACAGATAAAAAGATAGACAAGACAAACAGACAAAGAAACAGGTATAGACCATTTAAAAAGATGTAAACAACACTGGTCCAGAAGCACTTCCTGTTTCCGTTTTTTAACACTAGATAAACGTTGGGATAAAATAAACCAACAGAACATATAAACCTGAATTAACTGAAGTTAAACAAACATCTTAAAGATAATAATATATGTGAAATAAAAAATAACTGTCACAAACTGTAACAGGAAGTGTTTCTGGACCAGTGTTGTTTACATCATTTGAATTGGTCTATACTGATAGACAGACAAATGGATAAACAGACAGATAGATAGCTAAATGGATAGATAGACAGACAGACAGATAAAGAGAAAGACAGGTGTACAGATCGACAGGCAGATAGATAGATAGATCGACAGACAGACAGATAGATACACAGAGAGATGGATAAATACAGGCAGACAGAAATATAAATAGAAAGACAGACATATAGGTAGATAGACAGGGACAAAGAGACAGACAGGCAGGTAGATAGTCAGACAGACAGATAGAGAAAAAGAGACAGAATACAACACAGACAGAAAGGTAAACAAATAAACAGCTAGATGAATAGATAGATAGATAAACCGACAGATAGGTAGACAGACCGACAGATGGATGGATGGATGGATGGATGGATAGATAGATAGACCAAAACACAGACAGATAGGTACACAGATAGAGAGATGGATAAATAGACAGACAGGCAGGCAGATAGATAGATAGACCGATCAACAGATAGATAGACAGACAGATAGGTACACAGAGAGATGGATAAATAGCCAGGGAGATAGATAGACAAACAGACAGACAGACAGACGGAAAGACAAACAGATAAACAGCAAGACATACATATAAGAAAATAGACAGGCACAAAGAAACAGACAGAAAGGTAGACAGACAGACATAGAGAGACAAAAAACAGAATAAAAGACAGACAGACAGACAGACAGACAGATAGGTACACAGATAAAGAGATAGACAGACAGACAAAAAACAGGTAAACTGATAGACAAACGAATGGATAAACAGACAGATAGATAGCTAAATGGATAGATAGACAGACAGATAAAGAGAAAGACAGGTATACAGATCGACAGGCAGGCAGACAGATAGATAGCTAAATGGATAGATCGACAGACAGATAGATACACAGAAAGATGGATAAATACAGGCAGACAGAAAGATAAATAGAAAGACAGACAGATACATAGAAAGACAAACAGATAAATAAAAAGACAGACATATAGGTAGATAGACAGGGAAAAAGAGACAGACAGAAAGGTAGACAGACAGACATAGAGAGACAAAGAGACATAATATAAGACAGACAGATAGGTACACATAAGAAATAGACAGACAAATGGATAAACAGACAGATAGATAGCTAAATGGATAGATAGACAGACAGACAGACAGATAAAGAGAAAGACAGGTATACAGATCGACAGAAAGATAGAAAGACAGACATATAGGTAGATAGACAGGGACAAAGAGACAGACAGGCAGGTAGATAGTCAGACAGACAGATAGAGAAAAAGAGACAGAATACAACACAGACAGAAAGGTAAACAAATAAACAGCTAGATGAATAGATAGACCGACAGATAGGTAGACAGACCGACAGATGGATGGATGGATAAAGATACAGACAGAAAAAGAGACAGACAGGTATACAGGCAGGCAGATAGATAGATAGATAGATAGATAGACAGACAGATAGGTACACAGAGATGGATAAACAGACAGGCAGATAGATAGATAGACAGGTACATGTAGATAGACAGAGAGGGAGAGAGAGACAGACAGACAGACAGACAGACAGAATGAAAGACAGACAGACAGATTGAAAGACAGACAGACAAACAAACAAACAGAATGAGAGACAGATAAATAGATAGACAGATAGATTTCTTATCTTTACTGATCCCATGTGGGAAAATGATGTGCGATAGCAGCAAGTAGACTGCGCTCTCAGTACACACAGTACAACAGACTTAAGCAAGCTTTGGTTGTAACAAATGAAATTATATTATTTCTACCAACTGATCCCCTCCAATGAGCACCTGACAGTCTCTGTTGATCCTCTCTCTCTCTCTCTCTCTCTCTCTCTCTCTCTCTCTCCAGACCTCTCTCCCTGCCAGCTCAATCTCAGTCCATCCCGAGCATGTGCCCCTGACATTTGGATTGTGCTAACATTCAGCCCCTTTGGGCAAACAGAATCTGGCTGTTGTTGTCGAGCATGCTGTTATTACCATCATGTTGTGTGCGGTATCAGCACCGTGCTCTCTCTCCTCCAGGGGCTGACCTGCACCGGTGCACATGGGCCCTTCTGCATCCTAACCACAGCACAACACCGCTTCAGAGAAATATTTAAACACACCTAACTGACATTACATTACCATACACATGCAGTCTGTCCCTCACACATACATACACACGCTGACATTTATCTTCAAATACCATGACACTCTTCTTCTTTTATTAGATCCTCTCGCTGTGCAAAGATGAGAGTAATTAGAGAGGAACGGCCCCCGCTCTCTTCCGTCCCTTTTTATTGCTTTTCACTCGTCTCTACTCTCTTTGAGAGTGAGAGATCTAGTGGCATTTGATGCCATAATGTGCCCCCACAAGTGAACAGCTGAGACTGTGTGGTTTTTAGGAGATGCTTTACACACCGGGAATGGGTTGAGACGGTTAGCAATGAGCGCTGCAGTTGCAAGGTTTTTATGATTCTTAGTTTGAAACTCACTTTACTCCCACATTTATCAAAAATAGTGTGATATTCATAGTTATTTAAAGGGACACTTAACCCATTTGCATTAAGCTTCGTATAGTTAGAACCCCAGTCATGTTTTTGAATGGTCATGCATCATTTCCTCTCTTGCCGCTGAGACAGGAGAAATACAGATCTCAGTGTTGCACTTCCTTCTTTCAATGATGTAAAAATCATCATTTTGCATCATTGAAAGAAGGAAGTCCAATATCTTTGTTGAGGGGGTGAGACTACACACACCCCTTTTCTCGGTCAAATAGGCACCAAATTCGAAATGTATATTTCAACTACAAATATGACACACTTTCAATAAAGATGAATGTTTCTACGGGTGAAATGCTTCTTTAAAGTCGGATGCTCTTGTGTTTTTTTGATAAAAGAGACGCTCACGTCCACAAAATACACGCAAGACACTCCCTTAACAGTAAACTCTGATTACGCATGAGATTATGCGAGTATCTGGCAAACGCGAGCGTCTCTTTTATCATAAACCCTTTAGACGCATCTGCAGCAGGCACATATTTTGACAAGACACATGATGCACATATGTTCACTCGACCCCAGAACACATATTTTGAAATTATGAACCACATACATGACGGGCTACATACATGTTGTGACGAACTTTGCATCGAGCGACCTCGAAAAAGAAGTCACCGGCCGCCACTGATCCCACATACCTCATATGCACTGTTAAAAAAAGTTCCGTTAAAAAACGGAAAAAGTGCTGGTAATTAATTACCAGCACTTTTTCCATTATTGTACGGGCACTTCCGTAAACCTTAAAACGGATATTTCTGTAGATTTACTGGTCTTTTTCTTTACCATTTACGGACATTTCCGTCAAACCTAAAATGGAAAATTCCGTATTTTCCGTACATTTTTCCGTTATTGTACGGACAATTACGTAAACCCTATAACAGATATTTCCGTAGATTTACCTGTCTTTTTCTTAACCATTTACTGACACTTCCATCAAACCTAAAATGGAATATTCCGTATTATTAAAGTACTCAATCCGTACCATTTACGGACACAAATCCTAAATTTTTTATTTCCGTACAGTTCTCTATACCGTTTATCATCAATAAAGCACAAATGTAGAATCACAACAATTCTTTATTTATTTTAACAGCTGCTGATGCTTTAAAGTGATTGCACTTTTTGTAGTGAATGAATTGCAATATTTACATTACAACCACTAAAACATTCAGAACATCACCTTCACATTCAGAGCAATTTTACATACATAAACCAGCTGTTCTCTTAAAGAACTACAGCCATGTCCTTTAACAGGGAGCTGCCAAATCTAGCAACTTTTTAGCACCCACAGGCTGACAGGCATTAATAACAAATGGATTTGTTAAAGACATTGACAAAATAACAATAAATAACAATAAAACTGCCAGCACAGTTGCTGTCTCACCTGTCAGTGCAAAATGAGGAGCCCCCTCCAGGAGGATGCAGAAACCTACACCTCCAACTCCACATATCACACCGACAGGCAGAGCTCTGCAACCAGTGTCTGACCTTTCTACAAAAAACAAGTAGAACATTAGAAGTATTACATTATATAAATTTTCTATAAAACATCAGTGCAGCAGCAATAACAATCATAACCTTATAAGGATGACTCTGTGCAACATGCCATAAAGAGATTTCTGTAAAACAGACAAAGGCAAAGCTCTACCTGGAATGACAAATATCGCCCACCTTCCCTCCCCCTTAACATGGGGGATTTGAAACTGCAGCATGTGTGTTGTGGGCATCTAGTTAAAACATCTGAACTCACATAATACTATAAAAATTGTACATACAGTCCAAAAAGGTATTTTCTGAGCTTTGAGAACAGCTCAAATGGCCCACTCAGAGTCCTTCTGCTGGCATTCAAATTCCTTCAGCTGAGAAACCAGCTTGCGCACCTGTGGAAGTATGAAGTGCTGTTTCTTCCCTTTCTTCTCTGCCTTGGAGCCTCGCGCAGGATTGATCCCAAAGAAAACTCTGAGAAAAAATAATAAGAATAGTGAGATGCAGACAAAGTTTGCACGTGTTGTGTGGCTTGACAGGAGTGGAACAGTTCTATAAAATCATACATTTGTTTTCTTCAATATGCCCCTATGTGTGAACCTCTCTATCATTCTAGTTGACCATCTGTCTAGTACCCAATGTTATTGTGGTGCTGGTGCCAGTGGCTAAGCTTATCTCTTCCTTTGTCTTTTCAAGACACATGCATTCACACTGCGCATATAAAGAAATGTTTGCAAGGGCGAGAAGTCTGCTTATCACCAAGACATGACAGCATGCAACCTCAACATGTGTGCAGGGATATTGCAGGGATTAGAGACTATTAACAATTATAAAGTTTACTAATTATTTAGTTAATCGCAAATTCTTGTAATATGCTCACGACTTGCGAATGTAATGCTCAGTTAATGATCTGAAATGAACCTTGATGACGTATGCAGCCTGCAAATGCGACCTCCGGGGGATGCAGCTTTCTGTTTGACCCTTTTATAGCGCATGCATTATATTTGTCTTTTACTGCGTTTGCTTTTTTGTTTGGGTTTTCAATACTGTTCGTTTGGGAACTCGTGTGAAGTCTGAGACGCTTTATGTTTGTATGTTAATCAGTGTCAGATGAGAAGTCTCAGCAGATTAAACCCTCACACAGAGTGTACATGATTTAATGTCGGCAGGCATTTGTTATAATACATACATAATGCTTTTTATTTGTAGGGCACAAATGTAATGTGTTTGTTAAAGGTGCAGTGTGTACATTTTAGCGGCATCTAGTGGTGAGGTTGTGAATTGCAACCAACGGCTCAGTCCACTGCTCACCTCTTGATTTTGAAACACATAGAGAAGCTACAGTAGCCGCCACCGGACAAACATGTCATCGTTGGAGACAACTTAGTAAAAAAGTTTGTCCGTTAAGGGCTTCTATAGAAACATGGCTGCACAAAATGGCGGCTTCCATGTTAGGGGACCCTCTGTGTATGTAGATAAAACATCTAACTCTAAGGCAATAAACACATAACGGTTCATTATTAGATGTCTTTAAACACCCCTGATAATTTAGTTTTGTATATTATTTTGCATTTCTGTCAAGAGATCCTTCTAAAAATTACACACTGCACCTTTAATGTTGTTTAATGTAACTTGGTTTTAATACTTTATTTGAACCAATTATTATTGCATCTTCGTTATTATTTAATAATTTAATATTATTTAATAATTTTAAATGCTACTGCTCACTTGGGTCTATTTTTATTACCCCAAAATAACAAATCACTTCATTATCAGTTAGCAAAATAATTGTTAAGGCCAGTCCTTGATTAGTTAAAACATTTAAAAATAATGTGATTTCAGTTTCTTATTCATTTATTTTATCATTGAGGTTTTCTTAAAAAGTGTAAAAAATATCGTCTCGTTCTCGTGAACCCAATCTCGTGTTTCGTCTCGTCTCATGGATTAAGAGTCTCGTCACACCCCTAATCAAAGTATTAACATTTGGGCATGAATCCAGCATGTATTATTTTTTAAATGAATATGTTTAGACTTTACTTTTGGAGGGGGTCCCTGGAACAACATATTTTTAGGTTTGAGTCTGCAGCCAAATACATTTCAGTTTGTGTGTCTTTGACATGAAAAGGTTTGACCACCACTGACATAACCTGGTCTCAGGTGCTAATGGTTTTAAAGAGATAGCTCAAACGAATTTTGTCTCAAGAATCCATTCCAAGAAAAATATGTTTTTGCTCAATTTTCCAACTAGAATCATGTTATGTTTGTTTTGTTTTTGATTGACCTCGGACACCATGTAAAGCAAAAAGCATGTTACCTGCCATTTTAAAAAATATGAAACATTTATTCCAACAATAGTCTTCAACGGGAAGCTACAAAATCCACGAACAAATCCATATTCAGGGGGATCATAAGCAAATAACAGCTGATCTAAAAGCTCACAGCATGTGGCGACACATTTTGAGCCTGTACATCTCAGACAAAGGGGTTTGGTGTAGATTGACAAAAAGCAGGTCGGATGCAGAAAGGCATGGAAAAGTCACATTTACAAAGTATTTCCAAACAATGAGTGCTTACCTTTGCATGAATTCGAGAGTAAAAGCCATCTCCGGTGGGTATTGGATGTTGCAGACATAAAACATGGAGAAGACGTAGCTCAAAGCCACAATGGGAGAGGTGATGTGGTCATTGACAAGTAACCCATCAAGAGCAATCTTGAATTGCTGGTCACCTTTAACACATATAAAAAAAAGATAAAGAAAAAAAATAACAATTCTGAGCACCATGTAAAAAAAATCCTATATTTTAAGGCAAGGAAAACATTTCTTTGATAAATACGACAAAACAACAGCTTATAAAACAGCTCGCTGAGATACAAAAAATATTTAACTACAAACCTCTGACTAGGATGCATGGGGTCACTGGGAGTTCGACTTCAGGATCTGCAGAGATCTGTTTTGGTGACAGACATAACACATGAATTAATGTTTCTAGTGCACACAAACCTGCTGGCAAATTGACTATCTGCTAGTGTCTTCATAAGACAGAGGTAGCCATTAAGCACAGACATTAATGTAAATAGTTTATAGAGAGAGAGTTTATAGAGAATATTAGCAGCACAATTAGGGGAATCTATACTTCATATACTGTGATTGGTTACTTGGTTCACCACTGGATGCAAATAATTATCTTGCACATAGTTTAAAATTTACAACATCTACCTCTTTTTTGTCGAAGAGTTTGTAAGAGTCTTCCTTGAAGTATTTTGCAATGCCACAGATGAGCTGTATTGGACCTTCGCCCGTCTTCATCCCTTCTGAGTCAAGGAAGTCATTGATCCCCTTTTCTTTTTTGGAAAGTTCCTGTTCAAGGTTCAAGGTGTTAATTTTGTACAGGTACATAAGACTAACACTCGTTTTTGTTTGGTCTCCAAATAAATGCAGCTATGGAGAGAAATTTGAACACAAAAAAACAAAATTCGAATTATTTCCTTTTTTATTTGCAAACTGTTCTGTTTTGATCTCAAATGTTCTGCTTTTTTGGTTGCCACTTCCTGATTTTTGGTCTCAAATCTATTCTATTTGATTGTTCATCCAATTTATTCTATTTGATTGATTGCCAGTTTATCTTTTTTTTGGTCTCAACTCTCTTTTTGGTTGCAAATCTTTTTTTTGATTGATTAATAAAGACAAAATTCTCTCCATATGGAGCAGCACAGCACAATCATAATAATAACAGTAACAACACACCTGTGCCAGCTTGTTTTGTACAGAGAAGCCAAGGAGTTTAGATGCATGATCAAACAGGTGAGGAACTTCAAACAGGAACGGCCACTCCTCCTTTACAACGCCAATAAAGGTATCAGCATCGTTGAGGATTTCACGCTGAATGGGATATGTTTCGGTCATCAATTTTCTAACAGATGACTCCTTAAGATATAAGGCAGTTAGTCAAACAGTCGAACAGTTATTCAAACTAACCAATTAAAATAATAAAACAGGATATAAATTTCAATAGACTATGGGCGTAGTGATGTCAGACGATCTACAATTTCACAATGTGTCCTACAATTTCACGTGTCCTTACAACACAAGAAAATAATGGATGATTGCAGACCCACCTGAAGATCCTGGGTTTGAAAGGCACGTTTCAAGTCATCTCGTTTAGACAGCAGGTCTTCTCTAGACACAGTCCCCTCAATGATTGGATCCCACGCCACACATCCATACTGATCTGAATTCCTGGGCCTTTTCTTTGTTGAATTTTTACCCCCTGCTCGCCTCTTCAGTGAGCTTTGTGGCCTCTTCATATTTTCAATTCTGTGTTCCAGCTGACGAAATAGAGTTTCAGAACCATCTTTTGCAAAAGGTTTGTTTCCAAACGGCTCTGTCAGCTTGAAGGAGGCAGGATATTGTCCTACAATCATACTGGCGAGTTCCCTCAGCTTTTGTCTACCAGGTCTTCCTGGGTGTTTGTGGAGGTAATCTTCAGCGACGATCCGAACCATCTCTCGTCTGTCTTTCCCCATTATGTACTTCTTTTCACGCAAGTCATCCATGACTTTTGAGGGAAATTTGTGCCATGGAACAGAATATGTGTCTTGGGATGGGGAGTCGGCTGTCTCAGGTGGTGTTGAAGGCAGCTGAAACCTATGTGGCTCAGGTGTTGATGAGGGGCCAGGCCTGGTAAACTGCGGTGGAGCTTGTGAATCTATGGATGACATGACACACATCTCCATAAATTAAACACATCACGATTGTTACGAATCAATTAATACATTGGTCCTTAATGTCCAGTATGGGTCCACCAGGAATACAAATGGACCTAATTATGAAAACCAATTATAGGGTACCCAGGTGAAAAAGTAGTACACTTTCATAATATACTTAAAGTGCTTTATTTTCGCACACTAATTTTGTACTTAATAAACTAAAAGTTCATCTTTAGTGCTTCTTAAGATGTTCTTAAGATTATCTAAGTGTACTTCACTGTGCTATTTTGAGACACCATAAATTTGAACTAAAATGCACTTTTAACATACTATCTCTGTATTAAAAAATGTACTCATTTAACACTTGTATTAAACTTGAACCCAAATTTCAAACAAAGATGCGTTTAAGTTTGCTACAAGTGGTACCTAAATACATTTTTTAATACATTTTTAGCACATTTTAGTTCATATTTATGGTGTCTCAAAATAGCACAGTGAAGTACACTTGGATGTTCTTAAGATTATCTTAAGAAGTACTAAAGAAGAATTTTTAGTATATTAAGTACAAAATTAGTGCATGAAAATAAAGCACTTTAAGTAGACTATGGAAGTGTACTTCTTTTTCACCATGTACAGCTGATGGCAACCTTTTTTTGCATTTTTTGAATAAACCTTTTTAGTCTCAGAAAACTTGCATTAAAACAGAGGGGCAAAAACTCACCTGATTCCAATGCTTTGACAGCTCTGACGAATCTTTTGCACTGAATAAATGGCAGAGTGTCTTTAATGTCCTCCGGGTCAACAAGGCTCAGGTCATCTACAGAGAGAACTCCTAATTCCTCCAGTTTAGCCATCAGTGTATCCATCTGATCACTACTAAGCGATGGCATTGCTTTCTTGTCAACATGTTTAAGAGATTACATTTGCCAAGTGAAGGATGGACAGAATCAGAACAGAATCAGAACAGAATCAATATGAAAACAATAAATTCAGATCAGCACAGTGAAGCACATTCACTTTTCAGATACCTTCAAATGAGCAATCTGCTTTGGGCTGCATGGGCCACTCTCTTTGGGCAGCAATGTTTTCCTCACTGCTTGTTTCACTTTAGGGAATGGAAAGTCCTATAATACACAGGGGAAATCTGATTCTACTTAATCATCACCCCTTTTAATTATTTCCATTCTCAGTAGTATGGTAACGTAACACAGCGAGCTAAAACAATACACACACACGTGGCTAATTTACATACACACACACGTGGCTAATTTACATACACAAAACGTATGGGCTAACATTAGCTGGGCAAACGGGCCATCGTCCACCCACGCTTCAAAATAACGCAAACCGCACACATACAAACGTTACAATGAAACACACACGGCTACCAACTGACTATCGAGACCAAATTTCATGTACGAGGAACAAAAAATTTGCTTTTGACCTACTTACGAAGCGCAGGCGGCGGGCTAATGCTAGCGGAGCTAGCAGCAAACGTCCACTCACGCTTCAAAATTACGCGAAACGCACATATTCAGATGTCGACATGAAATAAACACGGCTACCAACTGACTATCGAGACCAAATTTCATGTACGAGGAATAAAAAATTGGCTTTTGACGTACTTATGAAGCGCATGCGGCTGGCTAATGCTAGCGCAGCTAGCAGCAAACGTCCACTCACGCTTCAAAATACGCGAAACACACACATTCAGATGTCGACATGAAACACACACACGACTACCAACTGCCTATCGAGACCAACTTAATGTATGAGGGGGAACAAAAAATGGGCTTTTGACGTACCTGGTACATAGGAAGCGCAGCCGACATGCCAATGCTAACGCAGCTAGCAGCAAAGGTCCCGTGCTCAGCTGCGAGCCACTACCCTGGCCTGTATAGCGCCGGTTGGAATGCTGTTAGAAACCTTCGAGACAAAATTAACCAACTAATAATTTGATGAAATGAACAAAAACGTGATTATCTTGTTAAACTTAATATATTTTGTTTGAGAGGTGGCACTCCATTCCTATTCTCATTACACACAACCAACCTGTTTACAACTTTCCACGTGACTCGCAGAACTTCAGGCTGGCACTGACCGCGCTGAGTATAATGGCTGGGGGAGAAAAATCTACCCATACTGCCTTGCGCAACAGCACACTTTCCGTATTTCGCAAAACGGAGCGAATCCGTTGCAAATTCACGGTAAAGGGACCCCTAAATTTACGGATTTTTTTAACAGTGTGGGTAATATACTATTGCCGCAATAGTTAGCCTGTCTGGAACCGAGCTGAATTAAACCACTATAATGACACTTGCATTACATGCGAACGGCCCCTACGCTAATAGAATTCTGTTTTTGTCTCCCTGAGGACAATGAGACAAACAGACCCAGTTCTTGTAGCTGTGAAGGTCATCGCAACACTGACTACTGGCTGTCCTTCAACGTGATGCCCAGCCGATGCGCGACCAACAACCACCGGCTGAACCAGTTTAATCCGCTTACCCGCTTTCTATCCCTACCGTGTCTATATATATAAATATTAATTTCTCCCTAGGGTTTTTTGTCCTTCTAGGAGTTTTTCCCACCGGGTTTTCTCCTAGGGGGTTTTTTAGTCCCAGGGAGAGTCAGCCAACTTTGGCTTAACTTAGCACTTTACTGTATACGTTACATTATTAATACGCTCGCTTGTACGGTTTATCCTTAGCCGCTATATTCTACTTCTTATACTATCTATTGATTTTCAGTGTTCTCCTCTACATCTACTCATGTAAAGCTGCTTTTCAACAAAAAAAAATTGTGAAAAGCCCTATATAAATAAAATTGAATTGAATTGAACCCTGGGCCATTAAAAGAACAATGAACCAAGAAATGCGTTCTGTAATTATCTACAGTATTTAAACTTAAACGATTCAAGTAACGCTTGTAATGTAATCGAAAAATGAATGTAATTTACGTGTTATGTAAACTCGTAAACGGTTACATTTTAAAAATTAAACAATGCTTAAACAACATTCCCAATCCGATCTCACAGGAATTTGTACAAATTTTATGAATTGGCTAATTCGTATGAATATGTACATAGTGAATCATACAAACGCATATGATTATTAGATAAAATGATATCTCACAACGTCACAGGAGCATGAGCAAATCGTACAAAAACTTACCGTACGAGTTAATGAGAATTAGCCACATAGTGAAATGAATAGATATGTAAAGGCTAGATGTCTCGTCCTCGCTGCTGGCCAATTGAGTGGAACGTCCGCATTTTGGCGGCCATCTTACCACAGGGCGCTCGCTCACTCGTAGCATTAAGTTTTAATGATGCAGGTACTTTTAAATGACCATAACTTGCTTAATTTTTTACCGATTTTCAAACGGTTTGGTTTATTATAAACGTCAAAGAAGTACCTATGACACTGCATACTTATACTAAAAATTAAAAAATAATTCATGAAACAATTGTAGTCACGTTTATAACGTTTGTAAAAAACCAAACCGTTTGAAAATCGGTAGAAAATTGAGCAAGTTATGGTAATTTAAAAGTACCTGCACCATTAAACTCAATGCTACGAGTGAGTGAGCGCCCTGTGGTAAGATGGCCGCCAGGTGATGCCGTTAGAGACTCCGCCGTAAGACATCTAAACCTTAATACATATCTATGGTGAAATGCATACAAAATACCATAAGACTGTGTTGGAAGACCCCATGGAAAGGCTTTCTTCATTCATATTTCTTGAAAATGCTAAATGATTGGTTAGGTTTAGGTTTGTGCATATCAACAAGCACCATCAGAGCTTGAACATTTTATTGGTCGGGTAGTGCTGTTCTCACAAATATGAATGATTGGCTTGTTGCCTCTAGCTAGAGAGACAACTCAATGTAAGCCCACTGTATGCACTGCGCACAACAGGCAGAAATATAAATTGAGAGTGAGTTTGCTACTAAGTGTGGTTACTTCACACAGAAAAAGTATGTGCTTTCTAAACAATCTACTTCAGTATACGGATGTCACATTTGGTATGTTGAGCCGGTTGTTTAGATGTGATTTTGTGGATATATTTTATGACCGGTTACTTTTATTTCCCCCTAAACTGTTATCAGCTGTCATCAACACATTGGATTGAAGCAAATAAAGTATTGTGGAAAAGTGCAGCTATTTTTCTCAGTTCACTTAGGATTTTAGATACTCTAAGTCACACAATAAGTCACACATTGGTAGTTTCAGTGGCTGTCTGCCTCAACGATATCCGAGTGGTCTAGAGATGAGCCTTTTAAGTGGGCTTTCCTTCTCTAATGCTTCTCTTATTGCTGTCGTCATCATGCTACAATGCCTTTATTTGCTCTGCGAAACTTCTGCATGTTCTTTTAATGGCAACCGAATTGATTATAACTGCTGTGAGTGTTTGAGACACAATCCTCAGGTGTGGAGCATTTCAGACAGGTAAATCATAAGTTGAGTCATATACGGTGGTGAAAAAAAATATATAGGGTGAGATTTTGATCAATCTGAAATTCCAGACTTGCAAGTTTGCAGTCCATTTTGAATGAAAACGGCCAACGTCCACTTTTAAGGGGGTTTTTGTCCGGGACATAAAAGCTAAAAGTTACGTTTATGGTTAATATCACCGTAATTTTGCGAAGTACAGTAAGATGTTTCTGAATCAATATTTTGTTGGTGTTTTATCAACATGTTTTGTTGCTCCTTGAACAATATTCCTGTCCAAAGAACATTCGTAATCTAAACCCTGCCAATAATACCGTGGCCCTGAAGTGCAAACCACAACAACAAATTACTAAACAACAACAACAAATTAAAAAACACCACAACAAATTAAAAAACACTGCAACAAATTAAAAAACAACAACAAATTAAAAAAACACTACAGCAAATTAAAAACCACTACAGCAAATTAAAAAAAAACACTACAACAAAATAAAAAACAAATACAAAATAAAAATAAAAAACACAACATCAAGTTAAAAAAACACTACAGCAAATTAAAAAACACAACTACAAATTAAAAAACACTACAACAAATCAAAAACACAACAGCAAGTTAAAAAAACACTACAGCAAATTAAAAAACACAACTACAAATTAAAAAACACTACAACAAATTAAAAACACAACTACAAATTAAAAAACACTACAACAAAATAAGATACCATAACAAAATAAAAAACACAACAGCAAGTTAAAAAAACACTACAACAAATTAAAAAACACTACAACAAAATAAAAAACAACTACAAAATAAAAAACACTACAACAAATTAAAAAACACAACTAAAAATTAAAAAACACAACAACAAATAAAAAACACAACTATATTAACTTACCGGAAGAGGTAGGTACCAGTGGGCATAGACATGTTTTTTATTTTGTTGTAGTGTTTTTTAATTTGATGTAGTGTTTTTTTAACTTGCTGTTGTGTTTTTTATTTTGTTATGGTTTTTTATTTTGTTGTCGTGTTTTTTAATTTGTTGTAGTGTTTTTTTAACTTGCTGTTGTGTTTTTAATTTGTTGTAGTGTTTTTTAATTTGTAGTTGTGTTTTTTAATTTGCTGTAGTGTTTTTTTAACTTGCTGTTGTGTTTTTATTTTGTATTTGTTTTTTATTTTGTTGTAGTGTTTTTTAATTTGCTGTAGTGGTTTTTAATTTGCTGTAGTGTTTTTTTAATTTGTTGTTGTTTTTTAATTTGTTGCAGTGTTTTTTAATTTGTTGTGGTGTTTTTTAAATTTGTTGTTGTTGTTTAGCAAAATTGTTGTTGTGGTTTGCACTTCAGGGCCACTGTACTATAACCCAAATCTAACCCCAAAATCTAAGGGAAACATGTTGAAAAGAATTGTATACAAGCCCGTAAACCAATCCTAAACCTAAATCTAGCATGGACTCTAAACCTAATCCCAATTTGTTTGGATGATAAAAATTTTGTTCCAAGAGTACACTGATATTGATCCATGCACTTGATGGACCATTTAAAGTTATACCACTGCATTGCCAAAAAGGTTAAAAAAAAGTCCCTATAGGCTACAGTAGCGGTCACTGGGGTGGTGCCATTTTCAAAAAAGACACCTTTATACCAAAAAAGTGCATATTGTTACGTCAAAAGTACATAATGGTACCAAAAGTACACATATCTGTACCCAAATGGTAAATATTAAAGGGATAGTTTACCCCAAAATGAAAAAATCTGTCATTTACTCACTCTCATGTTGTTACAAACCTGTAATGTCTTTGTTCTGATGAACACAAAGGAAGATAATTGAAGAGCCCCATTCACTTCCATAGTATTCTTTTTTCTACTATGGAAGTGAATAGGGCTCATAATTGGTTTGGTTTCAAACATTCCTCAATATATGAAGAGTTTGGTTCCAAAACGCAATAAATCCATTTTTACAAATTTCGGTAAAAACGTGTTTTCTATACCAAGAAAGTGACAAGATGAAAACCACTATTTTCTGTTACAAACTTTCACATAGCATCTTCAGGTTATAAAAACATAAAAAATTAAAATCCATAACTTGATTTTCAAAGATTTATTATAAAACGAATTATTTTTTCCACAAAATGCAATAAATCCATGACACTTTTTTTCAAAATTCTATGAATCTATTCAATTAAATGTATAAATGTGCATTTATTTTTGCCATTTTGTATTTATTTAGTTGAACAGTTGTACACACTGATTAAAAAATAAACATTAATGGCATTAATCATAACACTTACTTTGTCATATTAGGAACACTGTCATTGCTGCGCGGTTATACTTGACGTCGTGCTTAACATTTTTCACAGCGATCAGCTGTAATTCTTGTTGACTTTGAGTAAAATTATGTAAAGTTTTTCATAAGATCCCCTGGGGTCAATGTGTTAGCACGAGAGAAGCTAGATGCTATAGGGAGAACAAGCAATCGTCTCCCGAGTGCCTCTCGCGTAAATTATTAGATGTTGATGGCTTACGTTTCTTTCCCGTCACAGAAAACCATCACAGGTTTATCAATGCTATTAAAGTATTATTTTGTTTTTGTTTCTTTGTTGATCACGAAGTACAAAGTAGATGAGGAAAACTAGGACTCCGTGTACTCAACGCACCACCATTGTTTGTTTACATTGCGTGGAATGGTGCGCTGTAATTTGTGGAGCGGATTTATTGCATTCTGTAGAAAAGGAGGAGTGGCGTTTATTGCATATTGGGAAAAAAGGGAGAAAAGATGACAGAATAACACAGCGAATATTGGATTTTGCGTAAAATTAAGAATTTACTGTAAAATACTGACCTGAAATAATACTGATTTTGGCAGTAACTCATTTTTTTCAAAAATGGTCTTTATTGCGTTTTGGAACCAAACTCTTCATATCTTCTTTCATGTTCATCAGAACAAAGAAATTAACAGTGTTGTTTCCAAAACCAGATCATTTGAGTCTGAGTCAAGATCGAGTTCAGAGAGGGTTGAGTCCGAGTCAAGACCAAGACCAGAAAAGTTTGAGTCCAAGCCAAGGTCGAGTCCACATTAAGTTGGGTCTGAGAAAATTATGTGTAGTGCCACTCTGTGTTTTAGCCGTCTTATTATTTTGGGTAATAGCGGCTTATCTAATGCTTAAATTTCACTGGACGGGTGCGTTTTATTGCACTGCCATGAGCTAAAAGTCATGGCAGTGCAAAAACCTCCTCAGGTCTGACCATCTGATCGCGCCAGTCTGATGCGTGCAAAAAATCACCAATCACTGTTTGTGTCAATTTTACATCAGTTTAAAGAAACAGTAATATATATTTTAAAAGGGACTTGGTCCATTACAAGACCAAGACCATTAAAATATGGTCTCGAAACCGAGTACAAGACCGAGTACGAGTCTCGAGTACTACAACACTGGAAATTAATACAGGTTTGTGTTACAACATGACAGTGATAAAATACATTTTTGGGTGAACTATCCCTTTAAGGGCTACTCCAGTGACAGGATCATTTTTTTGACCATGTGGGAATTCTATTATTGCTGAAAACTAAAATTTTTAGAAAGTCTGCTAAACTTATAACAATAGTCTAAAATAATACAAGATTAGTAAATAATCTCTTAGTAGTTGACGTCAGCCGACAAGTACAGTAAAGTAGTTCGAGAAATTGAACATGAAATCTGACAATTTTTTTTCCTTTAAATATTGACTGTGAATTGTGCATAACTTTATCAGGATGTGTACGGTGTAGTAAATGTTAACAGGGTCAGTTGTTGACCTCGCTGTTACTTAGAGAGACACTATGTCCTTGTATAATAAGTGTAGTGCAACTTTGAACTGAAGCTCATCTAAGCGATTAATTAGTAAATGACAAATCATACTTTGATATATGATGGTTATTATCGCCACACAGCGATTAAAATCTTTGCAATTTTGTATGGCTTTTTATTACCACTATACTTTCCCCTTGGCAGAAATAAACTTAGCGCCTCGAAGACTAAACTTTATAAAAGCAATGAATTCAGTCTCACATTCACGTCCTTTGGCGTTCAGTGTAATAGGATGTTTGACAGGCAGGTTTCAATTAGCGTGACTGCACGTCTTGTATCTTTTAATAGGAAATACGACGCTGAAGCTCCAGTGCTCTCTAACGCATCTTAATAAATACATATATAAAAAAAATGAAAAGAACCGGTTTCCACAGCAACTGGCACCTGAGTAACCGCGGAGAGGAGCTTGAAGGCATCAGGTTATAAAATGACATCTTTGCATCCTGACGTGTATGCATTGATCTCGTGTCATACGCAATTAGAGCGCGTGCTGGCGGGTGCTATTCATCTCTCAGACGTTTGTGCGGGAAATGGCGTTAATGAATACCGCCGCGCGCGCCTCCTGCTTCCGTAAACTCCTCATGTTTACCTCAGGTAAAAACACCTCCTTTATACTTATTGAGCAAAAGCCTGCTTTGACTGACAGCGTCCTACTGTGGGATCTGTAAGTAATCTTTAAAGTGCCCATGAAATGAAAGTGGATGGTTTTTTAGCTTTGAGTATGAATATGTTAGACTTATCTATAAAGTAGTGTGCCTTAAAACATAAAAAAAATCACATTTAGACGATATGAGCATTCAAAATTTACAGTTGACTTCTGCTAATCCTAGGCTACAGATCAGCATTGTTTTAAGACATCATTCTCTGTACTTCATTCCTTAGAAAATTAACATGGTTTTACTAAAACTAGTATCCATAGTTTTATTTGTAATAAAACCACAGTAACTATAACCTTGGTCTCACTAACCATTTAGTTGAACCATGGTATTTGCATCAACCCCCCCCCCCCCCCAAAAAAAAAAAAAAAAATCATGGTTACTTCACTTTTACCATATTAAAACTATGGCTAATTTTTCTAGCTGTTAAAATTTCGGGGTTGTGGGGTAAACACTATAGTTTACATCTATTCTGGGCTCTTTTTTGCTGCTTTTTCTTCAATATTCAGGCATCTATTTCAATGTTTTTGTTTTTTTAAATAAATTTGTAAAATTTATAGAAATGCATATTTGGCATAGTATACTTGTGTCTACAAAAGTATTTTCTAGCATTTAAACATAGCCTACAACTTTAGATTAAAGATTTTTATGATCATCGTAAACATTTTAGTGAGGTGATTTCTCACTTTTGACCACTTAGTTGTGGCCACAATTTTGGCTGTTGGTAAAAACATAAAATGATGTGCCTTTTGCTTGGGGGTTTTCCTTGACTTTGGACAAAACTGGGACGTGTGCATTCAGGTATGAATTTCTCTCTGCTCTTGCCCAGAAAGTGTGCACACACTTTAATTTAATTTAATATAATTTATTAATAATAATTTGTTACATTTATAAAGCGTTTTTTTGCAGCACTCAAATGGCTTTACATACATGATGGAATCTTCTCAACCACCACCAAATGTCTTTAAATCTCTTTAAATCACTTCCATGCAATTGTTTTATCTTTCCTGAAGTTTGCATGTATACGCTCAGACTGCGTCACCCGCATTAGCAAATCCATCAACACTCGAGTTCTCCATGATAAATAAAGTGAATAAGTACTTTGCGCTGGGTACAGGGAGTGCTTATGGGAGTTGTAGTTTCCCAGTGTCGCATTACGCATTGTTCATCATTTCGCATAACTTTCAAGAAAACTACAAAAAAATGATATTCAACCTGCCAAAGTGGCTGGTGGGATTGGCTGTCTTGCCGCCCACAGTGGAAATCTACCCGCATTTGGCCGGTTTGGCGGGTGTTAATGTCAAGCCCTGCTTACATCTGATCCTTTATCCTAGATCTACACTTGTGAATTATTTTTAATCTTGCATGCCTTGCATTTGTATGAAAAAAATCTATATTTTCTTTTCTTTTCATAAACTGGAACTAGCTATTTATCAGAAGTTCCCCTGAGGTTCCAGTCCAATCTTTCATTCAAATATCAGCCGTCTTATCCCAGTTTGTGCTTGTTACTATGAGCAGCCGACATTCAAGGGCTCTACACAACATCCTTGATACACTCACCTTTTCGACGTATTACAAACGGTGATATCCCCTGTACAATTTCACCTGATGGAAACAACCCATGAAATCTCAGACAAGTGCTTGATTTTCGCCTCTTAACCCATGCACGCCGTCGAGATCTGTTTGAACACCACACAGTCAGATCCTCTTCTGCTCAGCCTCTTTCAACTGCCTGAACCCATTTTATGCTTGTTTCGTTCCCAAGTCGCCTCACCGGGGGAACACGGTCGACAATAGGCCCTAATTAAAGCATGCTGTGGGCTGACAGAGCCCATTCTTCTCCGCTGTGTCCCGTTTAAACTGGGCCTCCCTTCTTTTAAAATCCACACCCACCTAATCTCAGCTAATTTTAAGTGTAACCGGTGAGACTTAATGGAAGTTTCGGGATGACGAGAGGCAAACGTGGCCTGGTGAGTCTCTTAGATCGTCTCTTTTGTGATTTTGTCCACTGTGTAGCAGTACATGATTGCCGTTTTGTGTGCTGTGTTGGCTTCTATCTATTTTACTTTTGTACTTTTTAATTCGGAATTTGTGTTAAGAATGGTGGCCTGGGGTTTTCAAGGTTGGCTTCCACTGTATGTTAGATTCGACTGTATTTGCTGGTTGGGTTCTTTGATTTGTTGCATTAAATGTGCAATGTGTAAGATTTCGAAGGATCTCTTGATAGAAATGCAATATAATATGCATAACTATATTATTAGTGGTGTATAAAGACCTCATAAAATTAACTGTTTTATTGTTTTTATTACTTTAGAATGAGACGTTTTATCTTCATACAATGCGGGTCTTCTGACATGGAAGTCGTTGTCATGTTTCTACAGTAGCCCTAAACGGACAAACTGTTTTTTAGAGCGCGTTTCGTACGAATGTTGTCTCAGACAATGACATGTTTGTCCTGTGGCAGCTACCGTAGCTTCTCATTGCATTTCGAAATTGAGGTTGGTTGCAATTCGCAATCTCACCACTAGATGCCGCTATAAAACCTATACTGTACCTTTATGTGTCAACTCACAGGTTTTTCTTAGGAAAAATCAAATCAGACAGTTAATGTGAGTTCACACCAGCCGCGTTTGAGGCGTCAAATTCGCGTCTACCATGTCTACCAAACTCGAACATTCTGAGTTTACTCGCTTCACGCGCATGAAATTCTAGTATTCGAGACATTCACGTGGAAATTCACATCATGGGAGGGGCTTCTGCGACTCCGCTCGCTTTCTGTAATCACGTCACTACTAGAGCAAGCTTCTGATTGGTTAACGCGGCTAGACGCGCGAATGAGGCTAATCGCCTCTACTGTGCCGCGCTAAACGCGTCATTCGCACCGCGAAACCTCCAGACGCGCGTCAACGCGTCTTCACATTAACTTAACATTGAAATAACTTGCGCTTGGCGCCTCTACCGCTGCTGGTCTGAACGCAGCATTATAAGAAACAAAAGTTTTTTGGCATATTTTGAGACAAATTAGACTGTGGTGGACTGGGAAACACGGTAGCTAGACCAGCACTATACCAGTTTCCAACACCATAATCTAAGTTGAACCATCATGTAAGTTCACGCTGGTGTAAACTAGTGTTTTTAGTAGGTCCCTCAATAAAACACTAGTTAGTACCAAACAACAACAAAACCATGACCTGTGGTGCTCAGAGGACATTTGTTTGTGCGAGGCTGAATGTTTTTTGGAGCTCACTTCAGGGAAACTAGAAATCCAGTGTCCCTTACACTGGTATTATAACAGCTTGAGGCTGTGTATCCATGCACTGGTAAAGCTCATTTCAAACAATCTGAGTGGCAGCTTTGGCTTGAAAATGACCCAGCACCTCCTGGTAACTCTCCACATGATTGAAAACATCTGTCAGAGCTTTTTCGCAGTATGGAGAAAATCGCCTGAAGGGTCTCACTACAGGCCTTGAGGCTAGATATCCACTAGATATCCAGACATCTAGCATTAACATGCTGTTCAACAGATGCAGCCGGTTCACAGGATGTTCAAAAGATTGCTGGAGTAATGAAAACGTACAACTCTCATTTGATATTTTTAAAGACACTATTCACTAAGTATTTTTCCTAAAGTAGATTTGGAGGTCAGGGCTTTTGGAAGATGTTCATAAGCTATGTTACAAAACCTAGCAAGCTGCCAAGGCAGTATTTTATGGTAAACAGTCTTAGAAATAAAGATGATAAACGATGCAATAGAAGAACCAAGAACAAGTTGGCGCATGTAAGCATTTGCTCAAACATGCTCTGCGTTGCATTAAACAGTGCTTCCCAATCCTGGTCCTCAAGGACCCCCTTCCAAAAAGTATTAGATGTTTCCTTATTTAAAACACCTAATTCAACTAATCAGCCTCATTTCAAAATGGTAAACATGTCTCCCTAACAAGCTGATGAGTTAAATCAGGTGTGTTAAATAAGGAGAGCTTTTTGGAAGAGGGTCCTCAAGGATCAAGATTGGGAAGCACTGCACTAGGCCACAATGCCAACCTCTTATATTTTGAATTCACTTTAGATTTTTTTCCACATTTTTGAACACTAACTAGTTTGCTTATTGTTTGTGAATCAAGCACTAACCACACAGAAAATAAACAATGCAAAAATAAGCATTGCTTTCAAGTGGTCCATTGCATTCTAAGTTGATTCTCCCCTAAATATTGCAATCTGAATAAAGTTGCTGAAAACTTGCTCTTTGACACCATGTGACCCCTTTGTCCCGATGTTTTCGGCTGAGTGATTCCAGTTCACTCACATTCCTTAATGACATCGTCTCCACGATCAGAGGTCTGTTAGTTCAGGGTGGAATATTCTGGTTAAATGGAGCAGAATAATTAGCATGTTCTGACAGGTCATCCGGCGATGTGAACAGGTCACTGAGATGATGCGTTATGGGTGATCAGTTTTCAGCCAGCTGATGTTTGATTGGTTAACCACATCTGTTTTCATCACATTTGGCTTTTCCTCTGAGTTTAAAGTCAAAGTGCACCTTTAAAACAGGGGTTTTCAATTACTCTTCTTCCAGGGCCAGATTTGAAAAATTTAAATAAAGTATGATGCGGCCCAAAGTTTTATAGCTATTTTTACCTTTTAATATTTTTTAACTTTTTCTTTATATATATATTACTCTGCTTCCAGTTTATCGGACATCATTTGTCATGTACAGTGGAAAAAGTTACCACGCTGATTTTAAATCAGACAAAAATGCCCGGCGGGCCGAATAAAGATGATTGCAGTGCCGCATTTGGCCCGTGGGCCACCAGTTGACTAGCCCCGCCCGAAGGGGTTGTGTACACCAAAACATTTACGCCCGCGGCCGGCGCATGTTTTCAATTGTTTCCAATGGAAGCTCGGCGTTTTTCATATAAGCCAGCAGCTAGCGGTTTTCTTCCGCGCTGAAAACCGGCGCACGGCGTTTTTTCCGCGCTCAGCGCTGAGCACCGAGAGTTGAAAAATTTTCAACTTTGGATGAAAAGCTCCGCTCGTCAATGTCAGTTCTCACGCGGCCGTCCAATCACAGTGGAGGAGGGGCGGGACAAGTATCACAGCAACCAATCATCTTACAGCTGATGTGTCAGAGATACCAAAGCGCTTAGCTGAAGAAAGCTGGCACTCAGCTGGCATTCGGCGTTGTCCAGGTGTTTTCAGCCGCGTTAAAAAGTTTTGGTGTACACAAACCCTAAAGCATGTGCCTGGCATCAATACTCCTAAAAATAAAGGTCTTTTTTCAATGCCATAGAAGGACAAATTTGGTGCTCCATAACCTTTTTTTGTGCAGTAGACTTCTGTGGAAGTTAAAGATTATTTATGAAAACACCCTACAGAGTCCCGTTAAGGAACCATTATTTTTTAGGAGTGAATGTACACGATTCATCAGTACATTGTGTTTCAAAGAGAAACAAATGTTTGTTGTCTTTCATGTGTGATCATGTGTGTTTACGCGGCATGTGATGACACTGTATAGATTAGATGTATACAACATACTGTGACTTAATTTAAAGAAACGCACACACAAACACAGCATGCTGCAACTAAATACACACTCATTAAAGCCTTCCTCAGTTGTGTCTTTTCAAAACCCCAGCATTCTCCTGACATCAGCAGACACACAGACGCACCACTGAGAGAAATTAAAAAGAAATGGATACTTTAAGGGGGGTTTCACATAAGCACTTTTGGTGCGCACCAGGGTCCGTTTCATGTCAGAGTTCAGTTCGTTTGGATGATGTGAACACTGTTTTCCGATCTTGGATGGTCACCCGTGTACCGTACTCGAGTTCACCTGAAAAGGGGGGTGTGGGGTACGGTCGTGCGGTATAGTTCGCTGAACACAATCGAATTACATTGCGGAAGTTAACCGCTATTAATGACGTGTGCGGGTGTGTTTGTGCTCACTAACATTGATATTTGGGCATGAGAGTGACCTTTTGCTAAATGACTCATTGAAGAACCTAAAATGTTCTTCTGTGGCATTGCTGTGAAGAACCTTTAAGCACCTTTATTTTTGAGAATGAAGAGTTCAAATAGAATCAAATTTTAAGATTTTTGATGTTTGCTTAAAGTGCACCTATTTCATTGCTAAAAACAACGTTATTTTGTGTATTTGATATATTACAATGTGTTTTATGTGTTTTATGTGTTTTATGTGGTTTATGGTTTAAAAAACACATTATTTTCCACATACTGTACATTTTTGTAGCTCCAGATTTCACTCTATTCCTGATTTTGTACAAAACTCCTCAGTTTGTCAGCCAGAAATGTGACGCTCCTTACCATGTTTGAAAGATTCACTCACAATGCAATGCTAACAGGAGTTAACTTACATGCTGAGTCCAAAGCAGGAGGAATTATGATAATGTCGTCTTGTCTACATTACCAATCCCAGGAAGTAAACTGTTGCCTACAATTGTAGTCCAAGAAAAGAGATTTACGTTGAAAACGATAACATGCGTCATGGTTTACCTTGGGCTACTTTTGCATATCGTTAACATGTAATAATACACACTTAGGGGGCGTGCACACCAAAACTTTTAAACGTGGCTGATTACGCCTGGAGGATGCCGAATGCCAGCTTTTTTTCAGCTGAGCGCCAGCTTTTTTTAGCTGAGCGCTTTGGTAGCTGGGTTTTTGAGCTGTGAGCCGGTTGGTTGTTGTGATACTTGTCCCGCCCCTCCTACACTTTGATTGGACTGCCGTGTGAGAACTGACATTGACGTGCTGAGCTTTTCACTCAATGTCGAATCTCTTTCAACTATCGACGCTCATCGCTGAGCGCGGAAAAAATGTCAAGCACCGTGTTAGTGCGTAAAAACGCTAGTTCCTGGCTTAAATGCCGTAAAAGCTTTGGTGTGCATGCCCCCTTACACACCAAAGGAAATGAAAAAACGTTTATCAAAAAATTTAGTTTTTAGTAATAAAAAAAATCCACAAACATGTTATCATACACAACAAAGTGTATATCCAACAAATATTACACTCTTGTAGTAATGCTAATATAATAATAATGCTGTAGAAGTATGGAAAGCATATTATGCCAATTTTAAATAAATTATTTTAATTATATTACAAAAATTCAAACAAGATGAACAATTTTATTATAGAAAACTCGTTTGCAAAATATGTGCCAAAAGCAAAAATGAAAAGACCAAATGTAATCGACAAAATTAGTCTGATCTTCGACAAATTTAGTCAGACCATTGAGAATGCAAATAAGATTATTCAATAAACCATCTTTACTATATTAACATCACTTTTAATAATTTAATAATTTCCTGATCTAAAGAGATCTAGTGAAACTGTACTCAATTGGATCTATAGGAGCCATATCCATCAGTAATCTCAGACTCTTATCGACAGACTTTATTCTTTCCAACATATTTTATATCCTCTTTTTATTTCGTTTTCTTTTTCTGTCTATCACTCTGTGCCAGCGTACAGCTCAGTTACATTATACTTCACCTGGTACTTCAACAGCAGTAGACTCTCATGTGAAGTACCTCTGCACGTGTGTGTATGTGTGTTCTGTCTGCACATGCCCAGTCCATCCCTCTCCCAGTGGACTGGGGACCCCATCAAATTCTGTCTTTCTCATCTCATCTATTCATCACGGTCTCATCTCCTCTGAGCCTGTATTCGGATTTAAGCGGTTGTAGTGGAGAGCGACAGAGACCGAATGAATCACATTATCTATCAAGGCCATCGTGTAGGTCATTACTTTACGATAAACTCAAGCCAGTTATGATTACAGGCGGTGCAAATTAAAAGCCTGTCATCCAAACCAAGAGGCTGGCCCATGATGAAGTACCTCAATATCATATTTCTTATTCTTTAAAGGGACAGTTGTCATTTACTTACCTTCATATCATTCTAAACCTGTATGACGTTTCCACAGAATAACAAGATACGTGACCCTGTCTGTGAAAACTCAGCTAAAGTCATTTTATGTGTGATTTACTGTTTTCATAAAATCATCCCACTGTATGTAAACAACTTTCAGTTAAAATATAACCTTGATATATTTAATATTGACTGAGTAAGGTCATGTCCAAGATTAAAATCAATGAGCGAAATCAAACTTTAACGCTTCTAATCTCATATTTAGATTATGAGACTTTAGCCTGCATGGCCTTCACAGACAAGGTGACATATTTCAACTTTTTTTTCAATGTTAAGTTATATTTTTATGGCCATTTTGCCTTCATTTGAAAGTGATTAAGGAGAGGACAGGAGGATAGAGGGGTATGGGATCGGCAAATAACCACGAGCCGGGAATCGTACTGCGTAGATGTGTACTGTAGCTATGAGGGATGTTTAGGACCAATTAGGAATGCTTGTTTTTTGCAAAAACACTTGAACTTCCTCGCTTTTGGAAGCATTAACAGGATGTAATGGCTGATAACGGTTAATATTTCTAAAAATATTGCTCTGATTATTAAAACAGGCAGGGCCACAATGTGTAAAGTACTGTTGAGTGTGCTTTATACTCGAGAGACTTTATTAAATTAGCTAATGGAAAACATTGCAAAAAGGTTTCGTATGAAGAGCTATTTCAGCTTCGGTATGCAAAAGATTGTGTCCATGTGTGACAGATTGTAGTGTTGAATGCGTTTCAAGTGGAGAGGAGAGGTTGCTGAGTTGCTCAGTTATGTCTAAACATTGAAGCAAGATGTGCTCAAATATGTTTTCAGATTTCAGAAATGATCTGAGGAGAATAAATGTGATGGAACTTAACAGTTTGATTCACAACAAAACTTGTGGTTATAAATATAAAAATAAGGCAGTTCCTTTATTGGTACTGCAATACATTCTTAAAAAAATAAAGTTCTTCATATGAAAAAAGTCTTGAAAGACCTTTTGTGCAACAGAAAGGGTCTGTGGATATTAAAGAGATAGTTCACCCCAGAAGGAAAATTGTAAATTACTTACCCCTATGTCGTTCCAAACACGTAAGGTCTTTTTTGCCTTGAGAATACATTATTACACTGTAAAAAAATTCTGTAGAAATTACAATGTTATTGCAGCTGGGTTGCCGGTAATTTACCGTAGATTTAAATGTATGTTATTTACTGGCAAGAGTTTGTTCAAAGTTAAATAAATTTGAAATATTAACAAGTCTTTATCTTTACAGAATAAAACTATACAATAATAGCCTCATACAAAGCATTCTGGGAACCAGAAATCATCATCAACCTTTTTCTGTTTTTGCTCCAGATTTTGTTTTTCCAGAATGTTTTGCTTGATGCTGTTTTTTTTTTTTACTCTGTAAAGATAAAGATTTGTAAATGTTTATTGTTCATTTAACTTTGAACAAAATGTTGCCAGTAAAAAACATAAATGTAAATCTCCGGTAAGTTACCGGCAACCCAGCTGCAATTTCTATGGAATTTTATTACAGTGCACACAAAACTGTTCTTGTCGTTTTATAATATTCGTGTTAAACCATTGATGGCACATGGACTTTTTTGCCAATGTCTTTCATTCTTTTCTAGGCTTGAATAGTGTCGGTTATATACAGTAGCAGTATAGGGACAGTCACAAGCCTCCCGATTTTCATCAAAACTACTGTATCAAAGAAAATATAACTAACAACTTTATTCAACAAGTTGTTTTCCTCATTCATGAACAGACTATGAGGTCACACCGTAACCTCTCATAGCTTGGAAACTGAATCAGGAGGTAACAGCGTGAACTCGTACCCTGTGCATTAATTCTTGCCCTACCTGTAGCTCCCAAAGGTTGTGAATCAGTATATCGTGTATGCAGGTTTGGGCACTGATAAGGACTCTAGCTCACTTGATATTGGGACACTGTTCACTTATTTTTCTGTCACGTGGCTGCTTAAGCGCTTTGTGATCATTCACAGCTGTTACTCATCAACAACCTGCAAAACCGACATCTCTCTGACTTTTTATACAATATATTGTGAAAACGCTGTCCTTATTCTCATTTTTACATATTTGTGCATAAAATTGGAGGAATATAATTAAGTTTTAAATATGAAGAGTTTGGTTCCAAAACGCGATAAATGCCATTTTAAAAAAAAGAGTTACCACCAATATCAGGCCAGTACTAAAAAGTAAATTCTTAATTTTACGCAAAATCCGATACCCACCGTGTTATTCTGTCATCTTTTCTCCCTTTTTTCCCAAAACGCGATAAGCGCCAGTCCGCCTTCTCTGCAGAATGCAATTAATCCGCTCAACAAATCACAGCGCACCATTTCACGCATTGTAAACAATAATGGCGGCGGGGAATCATAAACCATCAACATCGAAGAACTGACTTGAGAGGCACTCAGGCGAAGGGAAAATGCCGGCTGTTGCTTGTTTTCACACGACAGCATCAAGCTTCTGTCATGCTAACACATTGACCCCAGGGGATCTTATGAAAAACTTTCCATTATTTTACTCAACGAAGTCAACGAAAATCGATCAGGAACAAAGCTGATCGCTGTCAAAAAAGTTCAGCGACGACGTCCCAAGGATGACAGCAGCAATGACAGTGTTTTTAATATGACAAAGTAAGTTAAGTGTTTTGATTAATGCCATTAATGTTTATTTTTTTATCAGTGTATACCACTAGTCAACTAAATGAATATAACATAGCAAAGACGAATGCACATTTATATTGATTTAATAGATTTATAGCATTTTGAAAAAACTTAGCATTTTGCGGAAAAATAATGTTTTTTTAATAAATCTTTGAAAATCTAAATATGGATTTTAATTTGTATGTTTTTTATGTTTTATGTGGTTTTCATCTATCACTTTCTTGGTATAAAAACACGGTTTTACCGAAAGTAGTAAAAATGGATTAATTGGGTTTTGGAACCAACTCTTCATATATATTTTTTTTACAATTTTAAATAAATCGAGGAGATTGTCATTCCTTACTGTCTAGCGATGCGTGTTTATATTTAAAACTAAGACAAACATTTGTCTTTATACGTAGATGTTCTGTTGCATTTCATAAATTTTATTGAGTTGGCTCATGCAGTGTTCGATTAAGGGAGCATAGTGAACATCGATGCTCACTGGGTTTTGCTTTGCATTGTGGGAATTTTAAGGGAACGAGGGAAGGTTTCTGCAATTGAGACAGCTCTTAAAATGGCCGACTCTCTGATCAGTGCCCAGACTACTGAACAAGGGAGCTGATTGAGACACAGCCGTAGTCTGCTCGTAAATGTGTGAACGAGAAAAAATTTTATATTTTCTTTGCGCACAAAAGTATTCCTGTCACGTCATAATATTCTTATTAAACCAATGGACTCTTTTGACGATGTCTTTCATTCTTTTCTGGGCTTGAACAGTGTCGGTAATATAGCAGTCTATGGGACAGTCACAAGCCTCCTGGTTTTCATCAACAATATCTATTAATGCATTCTGAAGACAATCGAAGAACTAAGGGGCTTGGAACGACAAGTGATTTACAGTATGATCAAATTTTCATTCTGGAGTGAACTATCCCTTTAAAAGTTCTTTATGAAACTGTTCAGCCTGACAAAGAACCTTTTAGACTATACTGTGTATATAAAAGACAAGTACAGTACACTGACCCTAAAAACTGTGGGCAGTTAAGCCGCACGGACAAATTCATGAATGTCACTGGATCGCAAAGCATAAATCCAAAGATGCTTGACCTTTTCCCATTCTGTGAGCTATTATCTGATGCTTTTATTAACAACTGTCATCTTCTGACGATGAAATAACTTTGTGGCTGGAAGTCGGAGAAATCAAGTTGATGCATCCAACATTAGTTTTCAAATACTGTGCTACCATACAACTGATAAAATCATCTACAGTATGTTTGTCTATGCTTGCAAATCGAATTAAAATGTATGGCTGCATTGCTGACACACATTAGCTTCAGTGCACTGGGGAAAATCAATCAGCCGTCCAAATGTGTTTTATCACCTTCTTCATCAGATTACTCAGCAAAACCGACGTCCGTGGATACGTCAGCGAGGCTCTTCGGCATTCCTCTTCTCCGCTGCTCTTTGGGATAAAGAGATTGCCCCCGTTCTAATGGAATTACAGAGCTGGAGAGCACTGACACAGAAGACTGTGGAGAGGACCGGGCCGGTTAACCTTCTCATCTCAAGACCAGCTCACAACCTTAATCCCTCCATAGTCCTGTGGATTAGACCGTCCTCTTATCGCGGCTTTAATGTGTCGAGCTGCATTGTCATTTTTCTTTTCTTTGCTGCGTAATTATCCTTGCTAGCAGCTTCCAGACTCATTATTTTTATCATAGCTCTTCCTGTATGACCAATGGGGGGCCCCGATGAAAGACCGTCTTGGATCTGCTTCTCACAATGAGCTTTCACAAAGCCTCCTCTCATTCTGTGTTTGCTTCTACCCATAATTCCATATTTATTTGCTCGGCATGCAACCTATCGTTCCTGATCCTTCCCAGTGGCTGTCGTACGCTCGCAAGTTGCTTTGTTTACTTGTTTAGCGCAACCAAAGGAAGGAAGCTCAAACTCTGGTGCCATCACGGATGAAAGCCACCATCTGGGGATGCCGTCATTGAGGTGAATGACAGACTCACTCCTCCGTACTGTCACAGCTGACAGGGATTCGTCCCTTTCGAATCGAAGCTTTCAAAAGCTCTATTGTTTGTTACATCATTTCTTCTTTTCGCCCCCACACAGGCGCAAATAATTTGCGGTTTGTTTTGTTTTTATTATGTCATGCTTCAAACAACTTGAATTAGAACTCTCTTACAAATCGGAAATATTTACATAAAAACAATATTTTTTGTTCAACTTGCAAGGGTACCTCATGACTTTCATACATTTTTACTTTTTTTATTTAAAAGGAGGGGTTGAATGATTGTTTTGTTCTCTCTATCTCTCTCTTTCTTTCTACTGTATCTGGGTGATTCTCGCGAAATTAAACGTATGAAGTGTCATGAAAAATGTTGACAAAAAAAAATGCTATCAAAATAAGAAGCATACAGTTATAAACATCTCTTCATGTACTTTTTTGCACATGATTTCAA
The DNA here is from genome assembly GCF_030506205.2 of Paramisgurnus dabryanus. Taxonomy (NCBI): domain Eukaryota; kingdom Metazoa; phylum Chordata; class Actinopteri; order Cypriniformes; family Cobitidae; genus Paramisgurnus; species Paramisgurnus dabryanus. The sequence goes on from NC_133357.1 coordinate 1,706,556, forward strand.
ATGACATCATACAAACCATTTTTTTCACATTTAAGGGGAAAATTTTCATTACCGCAACGACTGGATTTCGGTTCTTTGACATGGAAATATTTATAATGAAAAAATCTAAAAAATAAAAAGCTTCAGTGCATGTAATACTATAAACATTTACAGTAAAGAAACATGTGGTATTTGGTGATCAATGGTAAATGTAGAGACAAAAATAAGGAATATAAAAGTGTCCAAGACCAATTTTCTCATCATTCGCAACAATTTTCAATCATTGTTTAAGCCCTCAAGGAACTAACATTTTCAAAAAAAAAATAAAAAAAAATATTGTTGTAAGGGACATAATTGACTGTGACATTCAAGATGGCTACCATGTAAGCAGTTCTTATTTTTTCTCTCCAGATAAAATTTAAAAATGTAGTTTGTTATAGTAGACAACTTTTTAGTTCTCATTACCAAAACATGAGTTTGTAAATCCATATATTTAATGTAATATCATGTTGCGGTCAGGCCCGGATTGGCCATAGGGAGAACCGGGAGGATTCCCGGTGGGCCGGTCTGTTTTTTTGGCCACGAGGGCCGGTGTTGTCATGCCACGATGACGCGTATTTGCGGGTGAGATGTCCCCGCAGCTTTATGCACAAGTTGATTGTGTCCCGAGTCCCGACCACTTATTGGAAGAATTCTTGCATTAGGGTTCATTGACATAAAACGCATGGGAAACGCAGGACGTTCCGCTGTCTTCTGGTTTTCAAAGCGCTTACTTGAACACGAGTTTTGTTTCAGACGTGTCTATATTGAGTGCGCTTGCCGGCCGCGCGTCTATATTTAAAATAAACTTGAGGGCGTCTTTTGAGTGCGCTTGCCGGCCGCGCGTCTATTATATTTTAAATAAACTTGAGCGCGTCTTTTGAGTGCGCTTGCCGGCCGTGCGTCTATATTTTCAATAAACTTGAGCGCGTCTTTTGCGTGCGCTTGCCGGCCGCGCGTCTATTATATTTTAAATAAACTTGAGCGCGTCTTAATACAAACGGGCTTGCCTCTAAAAGGAAAAGAATTTACAAAACATATTTTTTTATCCAAGCCATAGATGAAGTCTCTATGAATAGTCATTTTTCATCGTTTATTGCAAGAGGAACAAAAATCTATTTGATGCAAAACTCATTAGTTTATTTGAAAAAAGTAGTTTCAAAAGTGTATCCATGATGTTTTCTTTTTTTTAACACAATGTAGGCCTACGTTATTTAGCAATAGACATGATCTAAGTACTAAAAAAAATACAGATTTTTTCCATTTGTTTCCAATGCATACTTGATAAATCTTGCTTGTGTATTGTATATCAGGGGTTCCCAAACGTTATCAACAGTTAATCTCAAGACTCACCATTTTTTAGAAATAGAAATATAGAGGAAAACACAAACACATTTGTTTCCTTTAGTTTTTGAATAAGTTTACTTTAGTAATATTATGGTCTTATGGTAGGGCTGCATGATTATGGCAAAAATTATAATTGTTTACTGCATTTGCACGGAATATGAAATTATATATTTGAAAAATACAGTGAATTGCAAGGCTGCAGAGAACAGTGCACTACTGCAGACTTATACTACTGAGGGTTTAAAGATATTATTTTAATAGTCAGTCGTGAACTAAAGTGGGCCGGTCTAAGGCATGAAACTCCAGGGCTGAAAATGAGTCCCACTCCGGCCCTGGTTGCGGTAATGATAATTTTTGATAATGATAATCTAAAAAAATGTAAATAATTCTATAGGAAATTTTTTTTAAATCCTCTAAAAGTAATGGTTATAGTAAGTTCATACATTAATCTTATATGTGCAAAAAAAAGAAAAATGAATTCAAGGGCTTTTTAACAATTCTGATGCTGGACACCTTCTAAATCTGGATTTCGTGATAATCACCCATCTGTCTATTGTATTTGCTATCTGAATTCATGTTATTAGGTTTATTTAAATAAGTTCGGGAGGAGCATGGCCATGTAATCCAACCAATTAGCGCGAAGAGGTGTCTATATATAGCTGTCCCTCACCTCTGTCCCGTGACACTTTTGCAGCATCCCTCCTCCACCCCATCACCTCGCTTTCAGCTAGAACATCTATCCCAGTTAAAGAGGGGGGGGAGTACTTTGGGTTCGGGCTAAAATTCAGAGCTTGGAGCCCACCCCTCGGATAGCATGGCAATTATGCTTTATGCCATTCCCTATTGATGACATGTTAAAGGCGGGGTGCATGATTTTTGGAAAAAACTTTTTGGAAAAGGGAGTCGGGCCAAGAACCAAAACACAGTTGTAGCCAGTCAGCAGTAAGGGGCATGTCGACTTACCGACATCATTGCCTGGGTTGCGTATGTGTGGGGCGGGTCTATCAAAAGGAGGTCAAGATGCTATTGGGGTAGGGGTGTGTTTGTGTAGGTGATTTCAAATGTCAACATTGGCTTTCAGAGATCTTTAATGCGAAATCGTAAATTACTGAACAAAACAAAGTCTATGTCGTATTTCACCACAGAATCAAGATAGTTTGCATAGAGACAAAAAAATTCTACACTGTATTGCAAACAATGTATACATCATGGTTGTTATATTTAAAATCATAGTGTTTTAAGTAAAAAAATCATTTTAATGCAGTATTTTTATTGCAGTGCAGTACTACAGTAATGTAAATCTGAGTTACCGTATGTAAATGTAATTACTGTATTACAATAAAATGAATGAGATTTTGGGTAGAAAATATATATAAAACTCTTGACAATGTCATAATGCAAAAAACTTTATGGTCAGACTTACTCGTCTTTATGCAAGCATAATGTCTATTTTTGACTTTTAGTGCAAAAAGTCAGTCAGTCTTGTAGTATGTGTTTAAATGTGACGGTGTTGAAAGCAGTGCTCTTGAGTATGCACACTCCCTCGCTCTATTTTATTGAAGAAACTAAATTTACTTTGAGTTTTGGCTATGGTTTGCTCTGACTGTATCTTTTAATGTCTTTGGCTTCTAAAAAGCCAGAGAATAAAGGCTGGATTTAGGAGTGCCAACTTCTGCACATATTCAATCATAGCAAAGGAAAAGTAACCTTCATACCTTGTTCCAGCCAGGGTTCTCATCTCTAACAATAGATGGCAGTCTTGTATCCATAGTTTTTGGCTCTGGCTGGGTCTCCTCCTGATCGGAGTTCAGTGTTTTTCTCTGTGATTTATGGGTAGTGTGTGCAGGGGACTTGAGGGCTTTTGTTTGTTCTCACAGACAAAACTTAAGAGGTCACAGCATTGGAAAGAATGGGTTGTGTAAATGCAGCCCCTGTGGTTTTTTCACGGCACAGAATTCAAGCATAAGAGAAACTTATTTTTATAGCATTCTATCAGGATGCAAACGTTCTCTTCTCTTTTATACTACAGTATGGGAATTGGCACATCCATATGGGTTTTTGAAAAAAAAAAAACGATCCATACACTCTTTAAAATACTGTAGAAAGTGTTATTCACATCATTGCCATAGAAAAAAAACATTTTTGGTTTCCAAAAGAACCTTTCTTATAGAGGTTCTTAAAAGAACAATTTCTTTCTTACCTTTTAATAATCTGAAGAACCTTTTTCCACCCTTTGTGCAATAGAAAGGTTCTGTGGATGTTAAAGTTTTTAATGGTTTAACAAAGAACCTTTTAAGAACCTTTGTAAGTCTGTATGTAGCTCATCAGCAGGCCGTGCGCACACTGAATACTGAACAAAGCTCCACAAATTTGGAAAACTGGAATGTTCTTGCTTTTTTATGCTTGCTTAGGAAATATTTAGGATAATTTGATTATGCTTTCAGCTACCAAAATGTTTGTACTCAATGTAACACCATGTTTAACCAATAAAATCCACAGAATTTGGCAGTTTTCCCATGAAAAGTAAGAAAGTAGATTTTGTGTACATCAATAGGCCTGTATAAAAATCTTCCAAATTTTTAACAAGTATGGTATAATGTGAAAACCCTGTCGTAGTAGGTTTACGAAACATGCTCATGAGTGCTCCCTTTATAAAAAATGGTCCCTAGCTGTCACTGATAGGATGATCCCCTTTTAAAATGTACACCTTTATGGTGCGTTCACATCAGCTGCGGTAGAGGCGACAAAAAATGCGCTAATTGCGCGTAGTTGGACGCTTGAAAGTTGAAAAGAAATTCTAGTCATTCGAGACATTCACAATGAAATTCGCTTCATGGGAGGGGCTTCTGCAACTTCGCTGAGACCCCGCTCGCTTCCTGTAATCACGTCACTACTACAGCAAGGTCCTGATTGGTTATTGTCAATTCGCACGGAACGTGCCATCTGCGCCACGCCTTCCGTGCGTTCCGCGCCATTTGCGCCGCGCCTGCCGCACCGCAGGATGCCTAATCATGTCTTTGCATTCACTTAACATGTAAATCACCCGCGCTTGCCGCCTCTACCGCGTCTGGTGTGAACGCCCAGTTACACCTAAAGAGTTCGTCGGTACGACATGGCTCGGGCGGCTCGGCTCACTTTACCTTGAATCGGTTTGCTGTTCCATTGGGTTAGTGCCGCCTTAGGGGGTGTGCACATCAAAGCTTTTTTACGAGGCTGAAAACGCCCAGCAGACAACTTTATTTCAGCTGACTGCCAGCTTTCTTTTCAGCTGAGTGCTGTGAGACTTCTGCTTTGTTTATCAGTCGTTGTTTGATGCGCCGTTGGTTGTTGTGATATTTGTCCCGCCCCTCCTCCACTGTGATTGGACGGCCGTGTGAGAGCTGACATTGACGAGCTGAACTTTTCCCCTAAAGTTGAATATTTTTCAACTCTCGGCGCTCAGTGTTGAGTGCAGAGCGCTGACTTTCAGTGTGGAAAAAAACTGCCAGCTGTTGGGTTTTTAAAAAAAACGCCACGCTTCCATTGGAAACAATTGAAAAAATACGCCGGCTGCCGGTGTAAAAGCTTTGGTGTGCACGCCACCTTAGAGTGGGTGGGATTATGGATTTATAGATTATAGACTACTGCCGTGACATCATCATAAAAGCGACACAAACAAACACTCAGCACGTGAGCAACGGAGCATATCGATGGAATGGTGTTCTTGATTCTCAGCATTCAGATGTTTTTCACCGCTAAAAGGGAGTTTGGGAACTTCTATGTAAAACAAAGCACAGATGACGACATCGCCTGGTTTGCTCAACGGCAATGCCACTAGAGTAAGCTAATCTTGCATTTAGCAATGATAGGTGGTAGTGACAATGCTCTCTAACAAATCAGTGATCTCCAGTGTTACACGTCGCGTTTTAGTATGAGTACAGCTCTCATGGAACTTTGAACACAGTGGTATTAAATAAAGTATCAGGTACTTTGTACTTGGTACTTAAAAGTGCATTTTGCTTTACATATCTGATTACATCTGTACCTAAATGGTTCATATTAGGACAAAGGGTACTGCCCCAGTGACAGGTTGGGACCATTTTTCGACCATTTTTTTTGACAGTGTAGTAAAAAAACTACAATATCATTGTAATTAATTAATACCATGCAACCATTTTTTGTCTATATACTGTAAATAGACATCTCTTATACAACAAAGCCAAAGGGTGCGTCAACCACTCCTTTACATCCCAGCAGGCTTCACCATAATTGTTGTTTTAATTTATGAGATTGTTGCCTTTTTCCAATGGCTCTTTATGCAACGGTTGCAGACTAATTGACTTTTCTCCATTGTTTGTTTGTTTGTAACAGACATGCCAGGATTGGATGAGGCAGGTTTTTATATAGCGGTGAGTGGTTGCCCTTGACTGCTGGCAGGAGCTAATGACTAACACAAAGCGTTGAATAAGAATATTTTTATGAGAAGCATCCTGCGGATGGCTCACCCTGACTATGACCTCCGTGTTACTTGCATCTCTTAGGAACTGACGTAAAGCTTTTATTAAACGGCAGAGCGATGGGAGTCAAGCAGCCGATCAATGTTTGTCTGTAATGATGCACGTCTGAGCATCTTTCCTGCGACAGCGTCTGACTGTGACACGGTGAAATGCAACAGGTGCTGGAGACTGCCATTGTGCAATATGTTGAAAGTTATTTCAGGAAATGTGTTTCTAATTATGAGCATCAACCAAAATGATGCTTGTAATAAGGGCTGTCAGTTTAACGCATTAATTTAGTGATTAGTGCAGGAAAATTAAATCCATCAAAATGTAAAACACAATTAGTCCTGTTTTTTACTTAATTCAGTTAAAAATGTGATGCATGTGGTGCAGGACTTTGAAAATATGCTACTCAGCCTGCAAACCCTGCGAATGTCGTATTTTTATATGGAAACACTAATATGTGATTGATTATAATTAATATGATCAAATAATCAGCAGCCCTGTTTGTAACATATAGAATAAGAACATGTTTTCTCATTTATAATAAGTAACATTTTGTGCAATCTTTTTGTCTCGCAGATATTTTCGAAATGGGCTTGGCTTGGGTGCACTCGCATATCTCAGGGGAACTTTAAATGAGGTTAGAAACCCTTGTAGGCTTATAAGAAAACTAAAACGTTGCCTATGTTCATGAGTCTTGACATAGTTTTGCACTTGCACCTGATAAAATAGTGAATTATGTAGTCAAGAGACCATTTACTGAGGTTAACAAAGAGTTTGACATCACTCTGTGCCTAAGAGAAGCACTCATGAGAAATTTTTCATCTGTTATGGTTGTAGATCCTTTAGAAAGGAAGATGTATTGTCATGAAATTGGTTAATGATCTGATATTGTAATAGCATACAGTATTCAACCATGAGTTATTGTAATACTCGTATAGAAAGATATCTGATTTATTAGTGGTGCCTGAGGTATCATTTGTAGAGTACTAAGTTTGAATGTGATCCACGGTTGTTTCCCAATCCCATCTCTCTCCAGTTACTTTTCACCGTCGTTTCTGAAGAAAGGTAACAGGTTAAAAAATTAAGTCAGTATCCTTCAACCCAGTCTCACGGCTAGTTGTGTCATAGTAAGAAAATTTTGATAATTTATTTGTGTTTGATGACACGAATTTCCGCTGTTTTCGTGTCTCTGGAGACGAATGTCTTTTTCGTCCTTCCCAGCACGAATTTCTAACAATGGCACGACTTTCTTTATCGTGTAATTTTATATTTTGTTTTCTCATCGTTGTTTTCTATTTTTTGACCATTGTCGCTTGGGGTTTGGGTTAGAATCACTTTCTGCGACTTCCTTACCCAAACCCCAACTCCAGGCGAGAATAGTTTTAAAAGCGGACGGAAAACATGTAGAAACCAATGCAGAAAATTACATCCTAACGCAAACCCCGAATCTAACCCTTACCCCAAACGACAATGATTTAAAAATAGGAAAGAACGATGAGAAAACAAAATATAAAATGACACGATAATTAAAGTCATGCCACAGACACAAACAGCCATTGATAGAAATTTGTGCTGGGAAGGACAAAAAAGACATTAGTCTCCAGAGACACGAAAAACAGCGGAAATTTGTGTCATCAAACACGAATAAATTAATCAAAATTTTCGTTACTATAACATGACTTGCCGTGAGACTGTGATGCATCCTTATATATATTTAGTAAACTTCCTGAAACCCGACTCATCCCAGTAATGTCGTATATCCAATTTTTCTTCTGTGCACTTAGAGGACTTTGCTGAAAAGGGATGTGGCGTTTTAACGGATTCTGACAGCAAACCAATATTTCTTCAAGATTAAGCGGATTTAAAGCTAAATAATTTGATGAGCTGTGTGTACTACGTGCCAAAAGCATTAGGTCAATATTATTATCTCATTAATTGGCAAGGGCATTTTTCACATAATATATGCACTCAAACCATGCACTCTATGGATATTAGAAAAGTACTATCGTCCCAAATGGAAAACTTAAAGGGGACATTTCGCAAGACTTTTTTTTAAGATGTCAAATAAATCTTTGGTTTCCCCAGAGTACGTATGTGAAGTTTAAGCTTAAGATTAAGGAATGGTATTATCCCCTTCTGACATCACAAGGGGAGACACATTTCAATGACCTATTTTTTCACATGCTTGCAGAGAATGGTTTACCAAAACTAAGTTACTGGGTTGACCTTTCTCACATTTTCTAGTTTGATAGAAGCACTGGGGACCCAATTATAGCACTTAAATATGGAAAAAGTCAGATTTTCATGATATGTCCCCTTTAATAGTTTTTTACTAACCGGAAGTATAAGCGGTTTCCCAGGCGAGAGCAAATGACGTCAAATGCATAGTACAATGGAAGTCATTTAAAATCTCTTTGTACACTGTTCTTTTAATGTCAGTGTTATCTGTTTAGTCCAACCTAACCTCAGGCACCATGAGATTGAAGAGTAATCATCTCTGCAGGTAAGTGTTACTTTCACGGCATGCGATAGCCCTGCTTTTCTTCTGTAATGTAAGCTAAACTGCGACTGTTGAGTGGTTAAAGTGTCCGGCTTTGTACACTTCAAATTATCGGTCATCCGGGTACTTAAAATGCACTTCTTCTTTTGGACTTTTCTGGGTGAACGCACTACTCAGACTGTTTATACTAAAAGTGTGCGATTTGGGACGCACCAATGATTTTTTAACATCAAGATTATTGCCCATTTCTTGGTAAATGCATTATTTATACTGAAGGAGAAACATGTGCAATGCAGCAAACAGATAAGGACATATATGGAAATCTTATATGGGTATAGATGCTGATTTAGTGCTTTGCAGTTCGCAGGGTGTCGTTAATACGACGGACAGCATGAATAAACCAGTACACCCAGCAGTGACCGGCCTGTGGTTCTCCTGGAACAGCTGTGACCATAGCCATGAATCATGTCATCCGGCCGGGCTTATGAAAGAGCTCTGCGTCTATGCGTGCGACTCAGACAGACACAGTGAGCCGAGCGGGTGGTACTAAATCATCCTGTTCATCACTCCCAATGCATTCGCCCAGTAAGACACACGCCGGATTTATGAGGTACCAAAACTACCGGTCACTGATCTGAATACACTGTTTGTTTTCATGCTGATCTGCTGTACACTGTGCTGAACAATTTCATGATGTTTATAACCTGTAATGCAGAGTAGCAGCAGTCACAGCGATGCTGTAGAGGAACCATATTTGGTTCCCCAAAGAACCTTTTAGTCAAGGCTCCTAAAGCATTTTTATAGCCTATGTATAATTTTTTTACTAGAAAGAACTTTTTGAGCAACAGTAAGGTATTAAAGGCCTTTATGCAACCATACAGCCAGACAAAAACCTTTTAGGAACCTTTATACCTTTATATTTTTAATAGCATATAGATGAGAGAATAAGCAGAGGTGGATTGTGGGATCTTGTGTTCTTTTTTCAAGATGAAAGCCAGATATTAAAGTCAACATGAAACGGTATTCTCAAAGCAGTGTAGTGATCTCTGACGTAAAACTCACAAATGTAGGGCAGGATTCTCATTTGTATTTATGCATTTGCCGAAATGCTGCTTCTTCGGTTATGTCACAGTATGTTTGTGTCTAATCTGTAATGTCACCTCATGCTGTGTGTGTGCATAACAAACAAGATTAAACATTTGCAAACCATTTCATTTACGTAATTTAACATACTGAATATTTATTGAATAATTTAAGACATTTTAATTTTTTTTTTGCGAAATGTAGGGGTGCGTGGGGGAAAAACTAACGCGGGGTTAGTTTTAACACGGACTGTTTACATTGTTGCACAAGGTTGAGATTTTTGTTTTTCTGGTATTTTTTAAGGCTGCCAAAAGACGATCTCTCGCAAATTATTGGAAATGTATAATGTTTTTCCAGAGAGTAGTTATTAATGAACGAGTGTTTTGGTGGCAAGTAAGTACATTTTTTCATCATACTTTTTTTTTAGTTTCTAAGTTGGGTGTGTAAGATACAAAATCCAATGCTATGTCATATTAATCAGTGTCTTGTTGACTAAAACATATCATCTTTTGAAATATGTCTGTAGCTCTTAGCAAATTTTTTTGGTGGGCTTGAAAATATTTTGACCCAGCCGGGTTAATTGTAACGCTGTGTTACAACTATCCCGTCAGCACTAACGATTTGAAAAACGCTAACTAAATGGGCTACATACAAATGATTGCTGGCTGCCAACAAAATAAATGTGCCTGTCTTATCAAAAATCGTGTGTAAAATGTATTTTTGTTCATTTCTTTAATATTGATTGAATAAGATCACATCATAGATTGAAATCATAATGAAATGAATGGCTAATATCAGACTTTGATGCTCATTATCTCAGAATTTTATTTTGAAACTGTAGTATGGTTATTACAGACTGTGTCACATATAAAAACATGTTTTGTCATAATTGTGCTGCTTTATCTCATATATTTAGACATTTGTATGCATTTATAATTGAACTATTGTTAGAAAAGGGCTGGATGAATGAATACAGTGTGGATACCTGTCTATTATAGACAGATATATAAACAATATCCACTTCAAGTATATAAACAAAATAGTATTGAAATATTTGCCTGCAAACTTACTTTTTAGCAAGTGTTACAACTAACCCCCTGCCTGTTACAATTAACCCCACCTATGGGGTAAGTTGTAACGTTTGCACTTCTGTCACGTTTGGTGTAATGGTCCAAGAATAGTAGGTACTAGAAACAAACTTCAAATGTTCATTTGTAGCAGAGATGTGTGTGTGTTGCTTGTGTAAAAATATAATTAATCAAACTCAAATATTTTTTGAATGACTGAGCCAAAACCAAAAAGCATTAGGTTGTGCCCTGCTCTCCCCTACACTAATGAATTTTAAGCAATAAGACCAAGAGTGTATTAATTTCATGTTGACTTCAAAAGAGGCATGTCTAAAGCTGTCATCTTTTCGGTACAATGCTCTCAAAAACGCAAAACCGAAATTTGCTGAAAGTGCCCATCTGGCCATTGTGGCCCTCTGAGGAGCATCCGCAGTGCAAAGCATAATCTCAGACTGTGACCCGCACCCTTATGCACTTCTTTCGGTCAGCCTCCATCATTGAGTGTAAAGGTGGTACGTTGCACCAGGTGGCTCATGCATGCTTATTCAATCTCTGTGATGCTCAAGAGGCTCACTTTGTGTGCCCCCCTTACTGTAGTGGAGGGTACAGCCTGTGTTTTGGGCAGAACAGAGAGGGTTGCAGTGAGATGAATGGTAATGGAGGAAGAGACAATGCAAGCGCTCGCCTGTGACCGAGCACAACTGCTTCACAGTAGCTCTCTCAATAGGAGAATAGCAGGGGGAGAGAGAAAGGGAGAGTGTGAAAGAAAAAATGAAAGCCATAGAGAGGAGAAAGTAGTGAGACCTTGCCTGAAAAGACGGTCACCAGCATATATTTGCTTGACTAATTTAACCATAATCCATCACCAGAATTTAACTTGCACAAACCAGCAATATTTATCCAAATTCCCGCTGGTTTTTGTGTAGCACGATTGTTTGAAACTCTTTGTGACACGGGCTCTGTTTGCACCTGGTATTAAGATCCGTCTCCGGTGGTCCGATCACAAGTGCTATGTGTGAAACACAGCAGTTTACACCTGCTAGTAACATGTGTCTCAAATATGTCTCTTGTGACCACTTGAGGGTCTCTGATTTCATGACTCCTTACATCTTTCACTACAGTACATTGGTGTGTGATGAAAAAAATGTTCTTCAAAATATATTACAATTGTTAATGTAACATTTCAAACCAATTACAATTACATATTTTGGTGAACAAAATTGAACCCATGACCTTTGTGCAACTGTTACATCAAAGTAAACTAATATTTGTATGCCCTGCTTGATGTGGTCAACCCTATAATGGCGCTTTTTAATTGCAAAGTACCCCACGGTTTGGGTCAGCTTAATTTTGGGACCTTTCCCACTGGGTGCAGTACGTAGTACCCGATACTTTTTTAGTACCAACTCAGTCAGGGTTTCAAGCGACCCGAGCTGATACCAAAAAGTGATGCGAAAACACTGTAGATCACTGATTGGTCTGAGAGAATCGTCACTACCAGCGTCGTCGCTAAAATTTAAAAGATTAGCTTAACCTTAATGCTAGCTTGCGCTGTCTTGAGTAAATCTGTGCTTTGCTGTAACTCCCTTTAAGCGTTGAAAAACATCAACAGGTTGTGAATCAGGAACACCATAACATTTTTTTCCAGACTTGTAGTTTGTGGCGGCACATTCGCGACGCGCACGTCCGCATATATGCTTAAATTCTACTTAAATGAGGCTCAGCGGAGCACGTCGACTGACGCCAGGGTGTTTGTACAGAAACGGTCATGTGAGACAGAGGTAGTGATAAACTTGGTGGTCAATTTTATTTTTGTGACAGACTAAGAAATAAATTAATGTATGGGAATGTACAACAACGCTCTCACTTGTATGATGTCACAGCAGTTGACAGCGCAAATATAACGACACGCCTATAATCCCTCCCACTCCGAAGTGTTACTAAACTCGATGGAAAAGCTAACCAAGGCAAAGTGTGGTGAGCTGACCCGACCTGACCCAAACCAAACCGTGGGGTACTATGGAATGGAAAAGGTGTTTATCATGTGTATATATTTTATATATATGTCCTTATCCATTTTATTTATGCTGCACATAACCAGATAAGAAACCATTGTTTTAGTGCAGTGGTTGATTGACAGGTGAATAACAGGTGTACTTTACTGCTGTCCAGGACAGATTAGTGCAATGTGCAGTTCCGATTACCTTTGAATGTGGTTTCACAAAATGTTTTACCCGTATTTAGTGCTGTCCACTTGCGATCCGATCATCAGGTGTAAACAAGGTGGCAAATGCCTGTCCAAGAGTCACTTAAGCAAGTGGAGGCTTTGAAAGATGAATGTGTCACGTCTCCCGTTGAGATCAATCATACACAACTCACATGGATTAACATTTGACTGTGTAATCTGCATGAAAATGCTGCCAATCGATCACTGGAAATGTTTATTGATGTTGCTTTCAGCATGAGACTGCGGCCAGGCTAAACAAGCGAGTGCATTAATCATCCCAAATGAAAAGAACACAGTATTACACCCAGAGACGTATACTGTGAAGTGCATTCGGTTTTGTAAATGCCACCGGTTCTCATTCGGCTAATCAGGTGCATCATTATTGGCCAAAAAGCTAAAAAAAGAATCTAAAGGCAAACAGAAGTTGTTTATCCACCCTTTGCTGTAAAAAGAATTGTGATGATGAAACAAAAAAGGAAACATTTACAGAAACAATTAATTTGTTGACCATCTCTTTGTTACAAACCTTTTTGGCCAAAAAAGTCCAAATATGTACCACAGCTGGACCTTTGGACATACAAATTTGGAGGTACAAATTGGTACCTCAAAAGTACTTAAAAAGTATACATATCCATTTAGGAAAGGGCAGCAAATGACGTAAGAATTGAAATTTTTTGATGACCCCTTCAAACGTGAGCCCATCAATTAGCGTTGTAAACCAGCCTGGAGATACACAATCATCTTTGGCCGCTAATTACGTACAAATGACCTCTGATGGGACCAGGACCATGGGTGGCCAAAGTTCAATGGCTTTGGTTCAAGTTTAATGGCTCTCGAATCACCAGGGTTCCTTCTCTGCGGGCCCACGAGCGACTAATGGCTGTGACCGCGAGTGTGCAGGTCGCATCTGGATCATTTCCATGACAATCACGGTGGCGCTGGAGTGGGCGGGGTGTGGACGACGAGCTGGAAGATATAGTAGGATGTGTGGCAAGGCATCTGTCCTGATTCTTGCCGTTTTGACCAGGCTGTGTTGTATTATTAAAATCACCCCCGGTCATGGGATTAGGGAGGGGGTAGGGGTCAGCCGAAATGATATCCCAGAATGCACTACTGCAGGGTGGCTTTGAACAGCTCAGCACGGTAGCAGCACATGGGGTTGGAAATGCAGCAATTAGTCCTGTCTGTCTCTTCACGTGCTATAATCAAAGGCTCTGGGGATCCTGAACACGCTGGCGTGATCACATGATTCAAGGTTCGCCTCATTATTCTTCACACGGTAGACAGGTTAGCTCTGTTGTTTGAGAACAATGCAATGTAACAATGCATGTAGTTTGACTGCATTATGTTTTGTGAGCTGAGTCAGCTGTTTGCGTGTTATATGGTAAGGTCTACAATATGTGCGTCTGGATGAAAAGATGATAGTGTCGGAAATGATGATAATGATGTCTCTTTAATATCTGTTATTTCTTCTAGACAGCAATGATAATAAATGGAGCTAATGTCCCATGATAAAATATATCTGTGACCTGATGTATCAGAAGGGATCTCAGTGTCACAAACAGAGCTCAGATGGAGAAGATACTAAAGTTTAAGAGATTTTAATAATAAAAATAAATATTCTATTTAAAGTGCACCTATTTCATTGCTAAAAACAACGTTATTTTGTGTATTTGGTATAATATAGTGTGTTTGCGTGGTTTATGGGTTAAAAAAACCTTTATTTTCCACATACTGTACATTTTTGTAGCTCCAGATTTCCCTCTCTTCCTGAAACGCACTGATTTTGTACAAAACTCAGCGATCTGAAAAGCGTGTTGTCCCTGATTGGCCAGCTAATCTGTACGTAGGGATTGGCCTGAATACCTCTGACGTCAGCAGGAAATGTGACACTCCTTACCATGTTTGAAAGATTCGCTCACAATGCAATGCTAACAGGAGTTAACTTACAGGCTGTGAGTCAAAGCGGGAGGAATTATGATAATGTCGGTCTTTACACATCACCAATCCCAGGAAGTAAACTGTTGCCTACAATCCGTGTTTGTTGTAGTCCAAGAAAAGAGATTTACGTTGGAGACGATAACTCGCGTCATCGTTTACTTTGGGGTTTGTACCTTTTGCATATCGTTAACACATATTAATACACACTTACACCCCAAAGGAAATGTAAAATCGTGAATCGGATAATTGGTGCTTTTTAAATTCTTTATATGAATAATAATCTTACTGTATGCTAACAACCAACATGTCTCATTTGTTTCTATTTATTTTTCCAATAAGTGATGTTCACCAGTTTGAAGGACAAGCATCATAAAAATTACTATACTAAAAATGTAAGATTTCAATATAATTTATTTCATAAAAATCTTCCAAGATCAAATACTCCTAAACAGATAATGATGGGGTATGCAAACTCTTTTTTATCACTGAAGTTACCATATGTTTGCACTGCAGCGGAAGAAATCGAACCAACACTTTACCGCCAGAGCGTTGTCGCTTTGGGGCATGATCATTCTCTCTCTCCATGCCGGTATCAATCCTACAATCCACCCCAGAAGCATGACGCTCGGTGAATAAAACCGTTTGCACACCTTTGTTCAAAATGGGCCAGTGGAATAGTAGAGTTTTTATTTTATTTCTCGAAGCATCTTTTTGAAAACTGACTCGCATGGACAATTTCCTGTCTTCCCAAATCACACGGTAAAGACAATACTTCTTTTTGTGATACTGTACCTTTGTGAAATTAGTTCTAAGCAATTGCTAGCATGCAAAATACATGCATACAAACAATATTCTGTAATTACCTTCAAGTTGTTCCAAACTTGTATAAATTTAGTTGTTCTGCTGAACACAAAGGAAGATATTTTAAAGAGCACTTTTAAAATAACGTTATTTTGTGTATTTGGTATAATACAATGTGTTTGCGTGGTTTATGGTTAAAAAACACATTATTTTCCACATACTGTACATTTTTGTAGTTCCAGATTTCACTCTCTTGGGCAGCTAATCTGTACGTTGTGATTGGCCTGAATACATCTGACGTTGCAGGAAATGTGATGCTCCTTACCATGTTTGAAAGATTCGCTCACAATGCAATGCTAACAGGATTTAACTTACAGGCTGAGTCCGAAGTGGGAGGAATTATGATAATGTCTTTACTACAACAACAATCACAGGAAGTAAACTGTTACCTACAATCTGTGTTTGTTGTAGTCCAAGAAAAGAGATTTACATTGGAGACGATAACTCGCGTCATCATTTACTCTGGGGTTTGTACCTTTTGCATATAGTTAACATGTACTAATACACACTTACACACCAATGGAAATGTAAAATCGTGAAACGGACAATAGATGCTTTTAAAATAATGTTCGTAACTATTTGAAATATGTGTTATAGGGTTTTACTATCTATGTACTATATTGTATAACATGATGTATTATTATAGTTTCCTTTGTTTTACTGTAATCTGTTCGTAAGAGTGCATGATACAAAGGAGGATTCGAGGTGACACCTGCAAAACTGAACACACTGTAAGTCGCTTTGTATAAAAGCATTTTCCAATACTTGCGTAAATGAAACATATCTGAGAAATCCAATAAGTCTTCCGAGCAATGACAAAGCATCCTCGATAAAACAATAACATTTTACAAATCACATTTGCAAGGTACAACAGACAAAACTGTGTGACTGTGGAGAGTCTCAGTCTCATAGCATCTCCTGTCACACATCATTGACTTTGATCCTCAGGGGCAGTGCACGGAGGGAAACGTTTGGGAAGTGTTTATTCAAACCAAAATGGTGATACATGCCCTGTTATTGCCTTCAAGCCCTGGTGATGCTTTTTCGTAAAGGCTAATAATGTAAGTTCTTGTTTGGTCATGCAGCAGCTGTGTTGAAGTTGGCAGGTGGTTAAACGGTTGACCAGGGTACTAGATGGCTGACTGCATTGTCTCTCTCCTCCTGAGTCGAGCTCTCTGCCTGGAACGCTCAGGCCCGGATGCTGTTGGCAAAGCCGTGGGGTTACCAGAAGGGCAGAACGGCACTTGGAGTCTGGCATCTGTTAGTTATTCTCTCTCATACGGACTGGTGTTTGAATCTGACTTATCAGTGTTTTAGTCCAGCTTAAGCATATAGCATTAAAGTATAGGTTTCTGTACAAACGGCCAAAAGAAAAATCACAGATGAGATCTATATGTAAATGGATAGTTTACCAAAATAATGAAAATTTTGTCATCATTTACCCTTATGTTGTATGAGTTTCTTTATTCTGTTGAACACAAAAGAAGATATTTTGATAACCACACAGTTGACGGTACCCATAGTAGGAAAAGCAAATACCATGGGAGTTGATGGGTACCGCCAACTGTGCTTACCGTCTATGATCAAAATATTTTCTTTTGTGTTCAACAGAATAACTCATCTCGTGAACGTGAAGCTGGACTGTGTGTAGGTCAAGCCCAACTTTAGACACAACTTAGACCAAATTCTGTAAGTGTAGCTAATGGTTACTGTACAGTTTCGATGTTGTATTACCCTACTAAAAATCAAGCTAAGACCAGCATAAGCTATAGTGAGCTGGTTTTAGCTGGTCTCCCAGCTTGGTTTTGCTGATGTAGCAAGCTGGTCTAGCTGTGATTTGGTCACTTTTTAAGATGGTCTAGGTGGACTTAGCTGGTCAGATTGGAAGACCAGCTCACCCACCAGATTTGCCAGGCTGGGAGGACCAGCTAAAACCAGCTACTGTCACCTTAAAGGAAAACACCACCGTTTTACCTCTCTTTTTTCAATGCGTGCAATTTTAATCTTTGTTCAGCGCTTCGTAAATGTGTTAGCATTTAGCCTAGCCCCATTCATTCCTATGGCTTCAAACAAAATTTTTATTTTGTGCCACCATACTTTCTCGTGTAACTACTCATGTAACAGTTTTTAAATAGGGAAAACATGGAAGTGTTTGGTGGCTGATGTCACGGGGTGACGATCTTTCAGGGCGGAACCAAAAGTTGAGGAAGTTTTGGTTCCGCCCGGATGTTTCCGTCCAGACCGGAAAACGGAAACACCGGACATCCGGCAGATTCACGGAGGCTGTAATCAGCCGATTGGGCACAGCTGTGCCTAGTTGAAGAGATCGCCTGGCAATTGGATGATTATAGTACAGAGAGGAGTATATAAAGCACAGTTAGAACACAGTTAGAGTGCTTAGTGTGTGCTGGGAAACGGAGCTGTGCCCATTGTTGGACGTGGTGGCTGTCTGTGGTTCTCTCTCTCTCTCGTTGCAGTCTTGATTGTGGATCTGCTGGAGTAAACAGGAAAATCCTATGGGTAAAAAGGAACTTGTTCTAACCAATATTGAAGGAGTAAAGCAGGAAGAAAATTGACCTTCTGGTACAACGTAAATAAAGGCTATTCGCCGTGAGTATACCCTTTTTGTGTGGAGTAACTGGCAAAAGTTAACTTGTGTAACTATTGGAAACCTCCAGGAGAAGGAGGGCGGCCCTACCCCTATAAGAGTGTGGTGGGCGAGCCGTTAGAAGTATAACTTCAAACAGCCACCGCAACGACTACAGAAATCACTGTTACTATAAGTAGTGTGCTGTTTGGAGTGCGAAGGGACGCAGACTAAGAGCTGTCCGTGACCGTGAGTAAACCATTGGAAAACATTTCGTGGTGTGAACTTACCTGTGTCTGTTTTCGTCGCAGAGTCAGAGGCGAAAGGGTCCGCCGCCCCGTGGTCTCTACGAAAAGGGCGCCCCCGTCTAGGAATCGATCGGCCTATGGGCATTGGAGATAGGGCAGCGCTCGACCCGGTGAGGTGGTGTGTGACCTTCGCCCCTCTGTTGACCTACGGAGGAGAACCATACCTACCCAGAAAGCTGTAAACAGCAGAGCCGGTGAGAATTACTCGAAGTCTCAGCAACAGTGTCTTTGTGTTCTAGCGGCCACCTGTGGAGAGAGAGCAGAACGAGAGTGAATCATTGAAGAGCAAACTGAGAACCATACCTCCCCAGAAAGCTGTAAACAGCAGAGCCGGTGAGAATTACTCGAAGTCTCAGTAACAGTGTCTTTGTGTTCTAGCGGCCACCTGTGGAGAGAGAGCAGAACGAGAGTGAATCATTGAAGAGCAAACTGAGAACCATACCTACCCAGAAAGCTGTAAACAGCAGAGCCGGTGAGAATTACTCGAAGTCTCAGTAACAGTGTCTTTGTGTTCTAGCGGCCACCTGTGGAGAGAGAGCAGAACGAGAGTGAATCATTGAAGAGCAAACTGTGAACGTGATACCTACCCAGAAAGCTGTAAACAGCAGAGCCGGTGAGAATTACTCGAAGTCTCAGTAACAGTGTCTTTATGTTCTAGCGGCCACCTGTGGAGAGAGAGCAGAACGAGAGTGAATCATTGAAGAGCAAACTGTGAACGTGATACCTACCCAGAAAGCTGTAAACAGCAGAGCCGGTGAGAATTACTCGAAGTCTCAGCAACAGTGTCTTTGTGTTCTAGCGGCCACCTGTGGAGAGAGAGCAGAACGAGAGTGAATCATTGAAGAGCAAACTGTGAATGTGATACCTACCCAGAAAGCTGTAAACAGCAGAGCCGGTGAGAATTACTCGAAGTCCCAGTAACAGTGTCTTTGTGTTCTAGCGGCCACCTGTGGAGAGAGAACAGAACGAGAGTGAATCACTGAAGAGCAAACTGTGAACGTGATACTTACCCAGAGAGCTGTAAGCAGCAGAACCGGTGAGCAATACCCGAAGTCCAAGTAACAGTGTCATTTGTGTCCTAGTGGCCGCCTGTGGAGAGCAAGGAGAAACAATTGGAGAACAGACTGTGTAACGTGATACCCACCCAGAGAGCTGCAAGCAGCAGAGCCGGTGAGAGACACCTCAAGTGCAAGCTAACAGTGCTTTTGTGTAGCAGTGACTATCTGTGGGGCGTAAGGAGAACGTGGACGGACGTACGACAGGGAACGTAAAGGCACGTGGGGCGAGGACCCCCTGCCGGCCCGAGGAAAGGTACACCGACAGTGGAGATCTTCCTTACCAGTCACACCAAAATTATTCTGCCTCCAGGACGGAAGAAGGAGGGCGCCACGGTTAGTAGGGTCCAGGCTGGAGCCTGACGTTTCCCGTTCTCCCCCAGCTTATGGTGGTTGGCACCCTTGCTGCCCTTGGCCTGTCTGCCGTGGCTGCAGTCTCCCTGGAGGGAGAAGAAGAGGCCTATTAGTTTTAATTTCCCCTTTCCCCAGATTCCCAGTTCTTTTAAATATTTAAACTAAATAAAGCTTGTTTTAAATTTTACTTACCTGTTCCCGTGTTTGTCTGGTCATTGGGTTGGCTTTGGGGACCTCCTCGAGGTGGGAGTTGCAAAGGGGCGTGGCTTTAGTTTTATACAGCCAGCCCCCGGTGGTGACAGATTTTGGCGTAGTCGGCAGGGCCCCACCTCGAGTTGAGTAACCAAGGTCACCCAATGACTGACAACGCGGGGCCTGCAGCCCCACCCCGTGCCACATCTATTATCATGGGAAGCCCATGGATCCAGAAATATGGAGGAGCAGAGTCGGAGGTACGACTGACCGAATGGAAGGCCCAATTAGAGTACTTGGCCGACTTGCAGGGCCTTAGCGCCGCTCAGCGGCTCCAGTTTGTGTTGAACTCCCTAGAGGGAGAAGCACGGCGAGAGGTACAAGCCGCCCCCGAAGCAATCCGAGCCACCGCCCAGACTGTGTTCCAGTTCCTTACTGAACAATATGGCGACCATACCCCCGTAGCTGTCCTCCGTTCACAATTTTTTAATTGTAAGCAAGGCCTCCGACAACCTATTAGAGCTTTTGCCCTCAGGCTGCGAGAGCAGTTCACTCGCCTGCAGGCCCGACGAGACCATGGGCTAGGAGACGGAGAGACCTTGTTACGCGACCAGTTCCTCCTGGGGATGAAAGAGGGCCCCGTGAGACAAAGTCTGAGGGTCCAGTTTCGACGGGACTCCGGGCTTACCTTCGAGGACCTAAAGAAGGAGGCGCTGGCCTTGGAAGGTGATGAGGTCGAAGTAAGTGAAACCCCTGTATGTGCAGCCGTAAGTGGGAACACCGCAGCACCACCTGAACACGCAGATTGGAAGCAAGCCCTCAGAGTAGAATTGTTGAAAGATGTCCGAGAGCAGATGTCGGAACTATCTAAGACTCTTCTGGGAGAACTTCGTCAAGGTAGGGCGCAAGAGGAACCGAGGCCGGCACCCCGAGAGCGAGTCTACTCTGAGAGGGGCCGAGAGCCACCGGGGCGCCCAAACCGTTTTAACCGGCCCCGCTTTGAGTGGGATGACCAAGGGCGGCCAATCTGCAATCGTTGTGGAGAACCAGGGCATTATAGCCGTCAGTGTGGGCCTCGCAGGGCATCGGAGGGGGGTTTTTAGGACGACCGGCCACAGTGGGTCGTGTGGCCGGGACCCCTCGAGGAGACCCAGAAAGACGTGATAATTCAAGAGGCCAGATGGTGGGGCATAGCCCAATGGCGGAGGTGAAGGTATGTGGCAAGACGGTACAGTGCCTGGTAGATACAGGCTCTCAAGTGACATTGTTTGCCGAAAGTCTCTCGCAGGAAGTATTCGGGAAGCAGAGAACCCAAGGAGGAGAGGCCCCCTGGCTGACGTTGCGGGGCGCCAACGGCTTAGAGATTCCTTACATTGGCTATCGGCTGACGGACTTAGAAGTGCACGGGGTGTTAGTTCCCCAAAAAAGGGTGATCATCGTGGAAGACAGGTGTTTGGGAGTCCACCGAGCCCTACTAGGGATGAATGTGCTCTCCGAGTGTTGGGAGGAGTTATTTCGGGCTAGGCCCGGCCCTAGGATCTCCCCTGTTGAGAGGCCCCTATGGGAGCGAGTGGTCGCCGACTGTCGTCGGGTCCAGATGACCCAGGTCCGTAGAAGCCGGGAAGAGGTAGGAAGAGTGATGTGTCGCTATGCTTTATCTATCCCCCCTAGGAGTGAGGCCATGGTGTGGGTGAGAGTGGCCCCCCGAGGAGTTGGCCCCGAAGAGTGGGTATTGGTTGAACCCCACGCTGATTGCCCCCAAGTGGAAGTAGCACGAGGCCTAGCGGCGGTCCACCGGGGGAGGGTCCCTGTAAAGGTTCGAAATGACCACCCCTACCCAGTACACTTACACCGACACCAGCGGCTGGCCCGACTCACGGGGGTTGCACCCCATCAAGTGAGGGAAGAGAGAGATGTTAGTTTCCGTCAGGTGTGCCCCACTGTCATCGAGGTGGCCCTGACGCAGATGGAAGCCCCTTCGAACAACGGGGAGAGGGACGTGCTGAGACACCTGGCAGGTGAGTCCCTGCAAGGGGAAAAGCTGGAACAAACGCAGACACAAAGACTCCAAGCCCTCCTTCAGAAATGGCAGCATGTGTTTGCAAGACACGAGGAGGATTACGGATGCACTAAGGTGGTAGAACATCATATCCCGACTGGAGATGCAGGACCCAGCAGGGAGAGGTACCGGCCGATCCCACCCACTTTGTATACAGAGGTACGCTCACTATTGCAGGGCATGCTGGGGCGGGGCATCGTCCGGGAAAGCAGTAGCCCATGGGCAGCCCCCATCGTACTGGTGCAGAAGAAGTCGGGAGCTTGGAGGTTTTGTGTGGACTATCGTAAGCTCAACCTGGTGACTAAGAAAGACGCTTTTCCCCTACCCCGGATCGAAGACTCCCTTGCGGGTCTCACGCGGTCTGCATGGTACTCCACTTTGGATCTGGCCAGTGGGTATTGGCAGGTGCCAGTGGCCGAGGCCGATAGGGAGAAGACCGCTTTCACGACCCCGTTTGGACTATTCGAGTGGGAACGGATGCCCTTCGGGCTCTGCAACGCCCCAGCCACGTTCCAACGTCTGATGCAGCGTTGTTTGGGAGGTCAGTTAATGGAGTCAGTCTTGGTATATCTAGATGATGTAATTGTGTACTCCCCAGATTTCGATTCCCACCTCCGGCACCTCGAAGAGGTTTTCCAGGCAATGGAGAAATATGGGCTGAAGTTGCAACCCGATAAATGCCATCTGTTGAGGCGAGAGGTCCAGTTCCTGGGTCACGTGGTCAGCGCTGCTGGGGTGGCTGTAGACCCTGGGAAAGTCTCTGCAGTAAGAGATTGGAGTGCGCCCAAGACTGTGAGGCAAGTACGTTCATTTCTGGGGTTTGTGGGATACTACAGACGGTTCATCAAAGATTTTTCAAAGATCGCTAAGCCACTTAACCAGCTGCTGGTCGGTACAGGGCGGAACCGGGGACGGGGATCACCCCCGATTGACTGGGATGAGTCCTGTGAGGGGGCATTTCAGAGATTGAAACAGGAATTGTTACAGGCTCCTATCTTAGCCTATGCAGACTTTACTCAACCATTTATCTTGTATACAGACGCTAGCAACCTGGGGTTGGGGGCGGTCTTGGCCCAACGACAAGCGGGAACAGAACGGGTGATTGCCTACGCAAGCCGAAGCCTCCACCCAGCGGAGAAGAACGATGCAAACTACAGCTCATTTAAACTGGAACTGCTGGCCCTGAAGTGGGCCCTGAGCGAGAAGTTTAAGGACTACCTCTGGGGTGCTAAGGTAACGGTGATTACAGACAATAATCCTTTGGTACATTTACAGACAGCGAAGTTGGGGGCTGTGGAGCAACGCTGGGTGGCACAACTTGCCAATTTCGAGTATCAACTGCAGTATCGGCCTGGGCGAGAACACACGAACGCGGACGCCTTGTCCCGATTGCCAGAGGCGGACAACCCCGGTTGCCGGGGGGGCAAGGAAGAAGAAAGCCAGAGGGAGGGCTATCTGATAGGGGCCGTGGAGGCCCCCGGAGGCCAGCAGGAGGCGGTACCGGAGAATTGGGGCTGGGACCCCTGTCGGTGGAAAGCGAGGTAGGCCCAGGATCAGGATGTGTGTCAGGTAAAGATGTGGGTGGAGCGGGGCCGACGGCCTACATCGTCTGAGAGGCTGACCCAAACAGAGACGGGAAAAAGACTGCTGGGACAGTGGGACAAACTGGAACTACAGGAAGGGGTGCTTTGCCGGAAGGTTAGTGACCCGAAACTGGACGAAGAGGTGCGCCAGATCGTGGTGCCCGCTGATCAAGCAGCAGCCTTGGTGTCCGCCTACCATGATCAGCTGGGGCACCAGGGACAGGAACGGACAGTATCGTTGCTGCGCAGGTTTTTCTACTGGCCGGGGCTGGAAGCGTCAGTACGCAGCTTGGTCCAAGCTTGCCCCAGGTGTATGTTGTTTAAATCTCGACGAGAGGCTCGAGCGCCGATGGTGCCCATACATGCCAAAGCCCCCCTCCACATCATGGCGATGGATTTCCTGACACTGGGCCGGCCACAGGACCGCTATCCGAACATCTTAGTAATCACCGACCTGTTTACAAAATACGCATGGGCAGTTCCCACCCTTGATCAGACGGCAAACACCACCGCAACGGCTCTATGGCGGCACGTCTTCCAAACGTTCGGATGTCCCGAGTTCCTGCACTCAGACCAAGGGGCAAATTTCGAATCAAAGGTGATCCGAGAATTATGCCAGCTGTATGGGTGCACGAAGACCCATACGACGTCGTATCACCCTCAAGGAAATGGCTGTTGTGAGAGGTTTAATCAGACCCTGTTGGGGCTCCTAGGGACCCTGGACCAACGGAAGCAGAGCGATTGGGTGAGTGCTCTACCGAATCTTTTGCAAGCTTATAATAACAGCGTTCATAGTACGACGGGGTATGCCCCCACTTATCTGATGTTCGGCAGACATGTGCGGATGCCCACGGACCTGGTCTTGGGAGTGGCCGCTGGCCAAGAGGAAGGGAGCGTGACGGAATGGGCGGGGCGCCACCACCAACGGCTACACTTTGCTTACGAGCAGGTATCCCAGAAGATACGGGCTACAGGGGAAAAGAACAAGCGGCTGTACGACCGGACGGCCCGGGACGCCCCCTTGTTACCAGGAGAGAGAGTCTTGGTACGAGACAATCGGCGGCAAGGCAAAGGAAAGCTGAGTGACCGTTGGGAGCCCACCCCGTACGTAGTCTGCAGGCAACAGAGGCCGGGACAGCCGGTGTATACCATCCGGCCGGAAGGAAAGGCCGGCCCGGAACGTGTGGTGCACCGAAACATGATTCGCCCTTGCCCAAATTATCCCGAGGTCGCGAAGGAGGTAGTGGCAGAACCGGCACCGACGGCCCCCTGGATGGAAGGATGGGCTGTGGTACCAGGCCTACCCGTGGCAGCACCACCCCCGGCCGCCCCAGGAGAGCCAGAGCTAGCACCTGAGCCAGTTGAACCCCCGGCCGCCCAGAGACAACCAGAGCCAGTACCAGCGCCAGCTGAACCCCCGGCCGCCCAAAGACAACCTAAGGTTGTGCCCGAGCCCGCCGGACCTGACTCCCCTGTGAGGCGCTCCCAACGGGAGAATCGAGGCCGACCCCCTTCCCGTTACGGTGAGTGGACTACTCAAGGACATTCCAGGGACTGGAATGCATTGGCGGGGGAGGATGTCACGGGGTGACGATCTTTCAGGGCGGAACCAAAAGTTGAGGAAGTTTTGGTTCCGCCCGGATGTTTCCGTCCAGACCGGAAAACGGAAACACCGGACATCCGGCAGATTCACGGAGGCTGTAATCAGCCGATTGGGCACAGCTGTGCCTAGTTGAAGAGATCGCCTGGCAATTGGATGATTATAGTACAGAGAGGAGTATATAAAGCACAGTTAGAACACAGTTAGAGTGCTTAGTGTGTGCTGGGAAACGGAGCTGTGCCCATTGTTGGACGTGGTGGCTGTCTGTGGTTCTCTCTCTCTCTCGTTGCAGTCTTGATTGTGGATCTGCTGGAGTAAACAGGAAAATCCTATGGGTAAAAAGGAACTTGTTCTAACCAATATTGAAGGAGTAAAGCAGGAAGAAAATTGACCTTCTGGTACAACGTAAATAAAGGCTATTCGCCGTGAGTATACCCTTTTTGTGTGGAGTAACTGGCAAAAGTTAACTTGTGTAACTATTGGAAACCTCCAGGAGAAGGAGGGCGGCCCTACCCCTATAAGAGTGTGGTGGGCGAGCCGTTAGAAGTATAACTTCAAACAGCCACCGCAACGACTACAGAAATCACTGTTACTATAAGTAGTGTGCTGTTTGGAGTGCGAAGGGACGCAGACTAAGAGCTGTCCGTGACCGTGAGTAAACCATTGGAAAACATTTCGTGGTGTGAACTTACCTGTGTCTGTTTTCGTCGCAGAGTCAGAGGCGAAAGGGTCCGCCGCCCCGTGGTCTCTACGAAAAGGGCGCCCCCGTCTAGGAATCGATCGGCCTATGGGCATTGGAGATAGGGCAGCGCTCGACCCGGTGAGGTGGTGTGTGACCTTCGCCCCTCTGTTGACCTACGGAGGAGAACCATACCTACCCAGAAAGCTGTAAACAGCAGAGCCGGTGAGAATTACTCGAAGTCTCAGCAACAGTGTCTTTGTGTTCTAGCGGCCACCTGTGGAGAGAGAGCAGAACGAGAGTGAATCATTGAAGAGCAAACTGAGAACCATACCTCCCCAGAAAGCTGTAAACAGCAGAGCCGGTGAGAATTACTCGAAGTCTCAGTAACAGTGTCTTTGTGTTCTAGCGGCCACCTGTGGAGAGAGAGCAGAACGAGAGTGAATCATTGAAGAGCAAACTGAGAACCATACCTACCCAGAAAGCTGTAAACAGCAGAGCCGGTGAGAATTACTCGAAGTCTCAGTAACAGTGTCTTTGTGTTCTAGCGGCCACCTGTGGAGAGAGAGCAGAACGAGAGTGAATCATTGAAGAGCAAACTGTGAACGTGATACCTACCCAGAAAGCTGTAAACAGCAGAGCCGGTGAGAATTACTCGAAGTCTCAGTAACAGTGTCTTTATGTTCTAGCGGCCACCTGTGGAGAGAGAGCAGAACGAGAGTGAATCATTGAAGAGCAAACTGTGAACGTGATACCTACCCAGAAAGCTGTAAACAGCAGAGCCGGTGAGAATTACTCGAAGTCTCAGCAACAGTGTCTTTGTGTTCTAGCGGCCACCTGTGGAGAGAGAGCAGAACGAGAGTGAATCATTGAAGAGCAAACTGTGAATGTGATACCTACCCAGAAAGCTGTAAACAGCAGAGCCGGTGAGAATTACTCGAAGTCCCAGTAACAGTGTCTTTGTGTTCTAGCGGCCACCTGTGGAGAGAGAACAGAACGAGAGTGAATCACTGAAGAGCAAACTGTGAACGTGATACTTACCCAGAGAGCTGTAAGCAGCAGAACCGGTGAGCAATACCCGAAGTCCAAGTAACAGTGTCATTTGTGTCCTAGTGGCCGCCTGTGGAGAGCAAGGAGAAACAATTGGAGAACAGACTGTGTAACGTGATACCCACCCAGAGAGCTGCAAGCAGCAGAGCCGGTGAGAGACACCTCAAGTGCAAGCTAACAGTGCTTTTGTGTAGCAGTGACTATCTGTGGGGCGTAAGGAGAACGTGGACGGACGTACGACAGGGAACGTAAAGGCACGTGGGGCGAGGACCCCCTGCCGGCCCGAGGAAAGGTACACCGACAGTGGAGATCTTCCTTACCAGTCACACCAAAATTATTCTGCCTCCAGGACGGAAGAAGGAGGGCGCCACGGTTAGTAGGGTCCAGGCTGGAGCCTGACGTTTCCCGTTCTCCCCCAGCTTATGGTGGTTGGCACCCTTGCTGCCCTTGGCCTGTCTGCCGTGGCTGCAGTCTCCCTGGAGGGAGAAGAAGAGGCCTATTAGTTTTAATTTCCCCTTTCCCCAGATTCCCAGTTCTTTTAAATATTTAAACTAAATAAAGCTTGTTTTAAATTTTACTTACCTGTTCCCGTGTTTGTCTGGTCATTGGGTTGGCTTTGGGGACCTCCTCGAGGTGGGAGTTGCAAAGGGGCGTGGCTTTAGTTTTATACAGCCAGCCCCCGGTGGTGACACTTATACAGTACAGAGTTCCCACACCTTAGTCACCCTTCAAATTTAAGGACCTTTCAAGGACTTTCCAGGTCCAATACCCGCAAATTCAAGGACTAAATGTGGGGACACATTTCAAGTGAGAGCAAGGTTACATCGGGTTACCTTTTAAGATAGATTGTTACAGTTCCCTTTCGAGGGAACTTGCGCTGCGTCACTGCGGTGACTCTTTGGGGACGCCTCCAAGGGTAAGTGCGTCTGAATGTGTATATCAAATTCAACCAATGGTGAGGCTTAACAACAAAGACAGGGTGACGCGGGAGCCAGGAAGTATATCGCTATCTGAAATATTGCCAAAGATGGCGTTACAGGGACACAGGAAGTATGGCAAGAGAGATACAGCGTCTCGTTCCCTTCTCAGGGAACAAGAGTTACATACGTAACCAGAGACGTTTTTATGTGTCAAACACACATGAAAATGAATCAACATTCGCATACAGAAGATATAAGCATTTAAAGTGAACAGTTTAGCACTTGTGCTTAAAAAGTCTAGAATTTTTATGATATTATCCTACACTACACAGGAAATAATATGGATTTTTTTCCAGAAAA
This sequence comes from Paramisgurnus dabryanus, assembly GCF_030506205.2. Taxonomy (NCBI): domain Eukaryota; kingdom Metazoa; phylum Chordata; class Actinopteri; order Cypriniformes; family Cobitidae; genus Paramisgurnus; species Paramisgurnus dabryanus. Next base: position 1,734,831 of record NC_133357.1, read on the forward strand.
CATCTTGCACAAAATACATTCAAGCACTTTCAATGACCTGTATCTATGTATGCATATTTTCCTAAAACTCACAGGGCCTTGAATTTTGAAAACTTTCAAGGATTTTAAGAACCTGTGGGAATCCTGTTATAAATTCATACCTGTTTGGAGCCATAGGAATGAATGGGGCTAGGCTAAATGCTAACACATTCACAAGGCGCTGTACAAAGATTAAAAGTGCACACATTGAAAAAAGATATGTATGTATTAATTCCTCTAAGTTGAGGTAAGAACATAGTAAAATATTGAAAAACTGTGGTGTTTTCCTTTAAACCAGCTACCAGCTTATGCTGGTCTTAGCTAGATTTTTCATAGGGTATTGACAGCAAAATTTACTTTTTCAATTGTAAGTGCCAGTATCTCTCTCATTTGACTGTTTTTAAGTACAGCATACATGTTCCACTCCTTTGCTACTTCGCACCCTTGTAAAACCTTTTCTTTGGCGCAACAGTTTTCAACGAAGGCCAAAGCTATGCAATGCATGTGATAAAGCGTGGTACGAGCACGTTCAAATTGTGTGAAAGAGACTTTACGTGCATTCAGATCTCAGCGTGAGTCTTTGGTCATACCCATGGGCACTGTAAAGAAAACAAAGAACGCAGTTTTGTCTTTCTCTGTCTCTCTCTTTCTTTGTCTCTTGTCCCATCACACATTTGTTATGCATTTGTCTCAGCTCATGTTAGCCAAACATCTATCCCTTCTCTCCCCCGCTGCTAACAGCACAAAGATGCATGCCACAGTGGGGCCGTCCATATCTTGATATATTCAGCTGTTTACTCATTCACACTGCGTGCTGGCTTTTATCCTGGACGCTAAAGGAAGCCATTGTGGTGAAGTGGCATTAAAAGGCTTATAGTTATAAAGTAGCTTGTACTCTTACAGTACATACACACATGAGGTGCTCGGTCCGTAAGCTTATTAATGCTAAGTCACTTTTATACACTAGTGAGGTTTAGGAAAAGGATATAGAATTGAATGACTGTTCACTTGGTTTCTGCAATATGTTAGAGATTGTTTCGGGGTCTTGTACTGTCACTTTGACGGAGACAAATGAGTCGTCCTCAGGCAAAATAGATGTGCCACATGTGTATGTACCCTGTATGAGTTTTTTCACTCACGAGTTGATGAGTATGCGAAGCGCCGTTTGGCACCGCTGATTCAACCGGTTGCCAGATCCTCCAAATGTCTCGCACTCCAGTTGGGACGGTTAAGAACCACAGACATTGCACCCTAATGCAGCTGCTTACAAGTTTTGGAACAAATGTCACGTAATGCTAATCGATTAAAGTATGAAAACAGTTCGGGATTGAAAACGAATGCCTCACGCTGTCTCCTTCGTTGTCGTAGCAATATTTCAACCAAATTGAGGGTCTGTCTCTTTATTCTGACCTTGTGCAATGTTCTGTGTTAGTTAGGGCTAGAGATGAGAAAAATTTACATTGATGACAGACGTGTCACTTTTAGTAACTCTCCTTTCTAGGCTTTCAGATATGCTCGGCCAGGCAGAGAAAGAGATGGAAAAAGGACTTCATACTGATGGCATCGCATGCAGTCATGCTGAAGGTATGTTGTGTGTTTTTTCCCTGGACAGGGGAGCTCCAAGGTGCATGAAATCCACATTTGTGGGACACAAATCTCTATTAACCATCCTAATGCACACATATCTTGTATGTGTTCTGTTTGGGCGTGTGTGCATGTAAGAGCTCATACGTGTGTGCGCCAGTTTCCGCCCTTCTGGCTGTAGTTGGCGTGTGACATCAAGCAGTAATATAGCACTTTTCCATTTGCCAAACTCAGGGCCTCATCACTGGATCTCTCCCCTGGCTGGGATGCCTCTCCCTGGGTCTAATTGCTGGCTCTCCTCCCCAGACGTTCATGCCAAGCTCTGGGGCTAATTGTTAGCATTGCCCTTTGGGAGAGAGGCATGGATGCAGCTCGCCAGCCGAATTATTACAGGTAGACGTTGCTTTTCCACTGTGGCTTTCCATATAAACCTATTTAACTTTTTTTAGACTACATAAAAATGTTATACATGAATGCAACTTGCGCCCTATTACATACAGTAGGGGAGAGTGGGGCACAACCTAACGCTTTTTGGTTTTGGCTCAATCATTCAAAAAATATTTGAGTTTAATTATATTTTTACACAAGCAACGCACACATCTCTGCTACAAATGAACATTTGAAATTTGTTACCATTCTCGGACAATTACACCAAACGTTACTGAAGTGCAAACGTTACAACTTACCCCATGGGAGGGGTTAATTGTAACAGGCAGGGGGTAAGTTGTAACACTTGCTCAAAATTAAGTTTGCAGGCAAATATTTTAATACTATTTTGTCTATATACTTGAAGTGGATATTGTTTATATATCTGTCTATAATAGACAGGTATCCACACTGTATTCATTCATCCAGCCCTTTTCTAACAATAGTTCAATTATAAATAGATACGAATGTCTAAATATGTGAAAAAAAGCAGCACAATTATGACAAAACATTTTTTATATGTGACCCAGTCTGTAATAACCATACTACAGTTTCAAAATCAATTTCTTAGATAATGAGCATCAAAGTCTGATTTTAGTCATTCATTTCATTATGATTTCAATCTTTGACGTGAGCTTATTCAATCAATATTAAAGATATGAAAAAAATAAATTTGACACACGATTTTTGATAAGACAGGCACATTTATTTTGTTGGCAGCCAGCAATCATTTGTGTGTAGCCTATTTAAAACAACGGTAAGAATTACGCTAACGTTAGCGTTTTCATATCGTAAGTGCTGAGGGGTTAGTTGTAACACAGCGTTACAATTAACCCCGCTGGGTGAAAATATTTTCAAGCCCACCAAAAAAGTTGCTAAGAGCTGCAGACATATTTCAAAACGATGCTATGTTTTAGTCATCAAGACACTGATTAATATGACATAGCATTGGATTTGGTATCTAACACACCCAACTTAGTAACCGAAAAAAATATATAATGAAAAAATTTACTTACATGCCACCAAAACACTCGTTCATCAATAACTCTCTGGAAAAACATTATACATTTCCAATAATTTGTGGGAGATCGTCTTTTGGCAGCGTGAAAAAAATACCGGAAAAATAAAACGCTCAACCTTGTGCAACAATAAACAGTCCGTGTTACAACTAACCCTGAGTTAGTTTTTGCCCCGTGCCAGACATTGGTAAAGGATGGTCCAGAACATCAATGAGGTCGATAAATTCATTTTCTTTTAATAACAGGCACTGTAGCATATTTCAATGTTTTGTGTCTTGTTTTCCAATACAAGTATCTAGAACAAGTTAAAAAGCAAAATGATACAAGCTTTGCTTAAAACAAGAAAAAGCTGTTTGTCAATAGAGTAAGAAATATGATCTAATTTAAAAGGAAAAACAAGATTTTTAATTTCACCCTATGCACTTTATGATCTTTTTTATTTTTTAAGCATAAACTTCACACGCTTTTGGCTCTCAAGTAAATCTATAATATTATCGCTGTCGGGTGGAAACCTCATATCTCTTCTTCACTACTCAAATGCATAAAACTTTAGCAGGTATAGTGTTTGTTGAGTAGAAAAATGCTGTATGTATTCAGACAAACAGTTCTTTATTAACCCTTGCATTACAAACATGCAGGGATTCTCCAAAATGTGGGCACTTCATTCACAATAGAGACGGGGCAGAGTTATGCATATTAGTCAAAAAGCTCTATTTAATACTTTTTATTGATTTAAATATTTGCAAAACTCACAGACAGATCTAAAGGCTGATTAATAATAATAATATAATATAATAATAATAAAATAAAAATGAAAAAATATGGAGATGCGACAATATGACAAGAGCCGAACTCAAACTTGCATCGCCAGTATAAGCAGCTCTCTCTGACATGGTGTGTATATTTTATAATGACTTGCATGAATTGGGGTCCTGGTAAGTTGGGCCATTAATGCATTGTAGTTGTCAACCAGGTTGGACCGAGGCATAAATTAGTACATATGCAGGCTCTCTGAGGTAATTAAGCGTGTCCATTGTTGTTTAATGCGAATGTTTAGTGTTAGTCTGTCCCCTACGTATGATGAACGGTAACATTCGGCAAGACCACAGCCGCCATCGATCATATCGACATACAAGGGTGTGTACAGGTGTGTCCGGAGAACCACAGGCTGTTCCCATGCTACTCAAGACGGATCTCTCGCTTTCTTTCTCCATCTTTCCCTCAGTCTGGCCTGGGATTGGTGCAGTCTTCCTATTGTCAGCCAGGATCTGATAGATGAGATGCTGTAACAGTGCAGTAAATGGATTAAGTACTTTTTTCTACCCAAACTGTACCGTTCTGGAATGAGGAGATTGGATTTGGTTTGACAGGCAGCCGGCGAGTTTTCAGGCACCACTGTGGGGAATTGTGGGAATGTTCACACGCGCGCGCATATACATGGAAAGTGGACGAGTTAAATCATCAGTTTGACAGGTTGACATGACTGCCAGGACGTAACAGCCGACAGCAATGATTTTATTGGCCTACTGTTTCTTGTTTCTTTGGATTTGTTCTTGATTCATTTGTGAATCTGTGCACACTGGTATTTCAGTACAAACTGTTGTCAAGCTGTTAACCTGTTCAGTTTATTTTATGTTGGTACCATAGGAAGCAGTGAATAAATAAGGTACGGCTCATTAGCTCAATAAGTGCTGTTCAGCAGTAGCTTTACAAATTGCAGACTAGACTGGATTTTTTCTAAAGTAAATTCACATGTTTCAGTCTGAGCTAAAGCTGCCACCACAGTGCTGAGGTGTTGTGGGTGGTTGCCAGGGAATTGCTTATGCGGTTGCTATGGTGTTCCAGGTGGTTGATAGGGTGTTGTCTTTTGGTTGTCCAGGATAGCTGCTATTGGTTACTTATGTGGTCATGCAAGAGCTCACTTTCAAATTTCTGATATTTTTGTCCCTATATTTTATGATTTTTTGTCACTATATATGATTTTTTGTCCCTACTGTAGTATACTATAGTATTTATAGTAAAATTGCTAGATATACTATAGTGTTTTTGAGAATTACCATAGTAAATACAGTTGATCAATTCACTATAGTTAATACTTCAAAATATTTTATTATGCATTAACGAAGTGTAGCATTTACTATAATGTACTACAGTATACCATACTACTAAATACTAAAGTATACTACAATTTACTACAATTTACTAAAGTTTATACTGCAGAATATTATAGTATGCATTAACAAAATGTAGTTTTTACTATAATGTACTATACTAACATTTTCTACTGTTTACTTTAGTAAGTACTAAAGTATACTACAATATTTCCTACAATTTAATATAGTTAATATTACAGAATATTATAGCATGCATTAACGAAGTATAGCAATCACTATAATGTACTACAGTATACTAAAATTTTCTACTGTTTACTATAGTAAATACTATAGTACACTACAATATTTACTACAATTTACCATAGTTAATACTACAGAATATTATAATATGCATTAATGAAGTGTAGTATTTACTATGATATACTAAAGTATACTATACTTTTTTATTGTTTACTATAGAAAATACTAAAGTACTACAATATTTACTACAATTTACTAAAGTTTATACTACAGAATATTAAAGTATGCATTAACGAAATGTAATTTTTACTATAATGTACTATACTAACATTTTCTACTGTTTACTATAGTAAATACTATAGTATAATACAATATTTACTAAAATTTACTATAGTTAATACTACAGAATATTATAGTATGCATTAAAGAAATGTAGTTTTTACTATAATGTACTATACTAACATTTTCTACTGTTTACTATAGTAAGTGTACTAACGTATACTACAATATTTACTACAATTTACTAAAGTTTATACTACAGAATATTATAGTATGCATTAACGAAATGTAGTTTTTACTATAATGTACTATACTAAAATGTTCTACTGTTTACTATAGTAAGTACTAAAGTATACTACAATATTTCCTACAATTTAATATAGTTAATACTACAGAATATTATAGCATGCATTAACGAAGTATAGCAATCACTATAATGTACTACAGTATACTAAAATTTTCTACTGTTTACTATAGTAAATACTAAAGTACTACAATATTTACTACAATTTACTAAAGTTTATACTACAGAATATTATAGTATGCATTAACGAAATGTAGTTTTTACTATAATGTACTATACTAACATTTTCTACTGTTTACTATAGTAAGTAATAAAGTATACTACAATATTTACTACAATTTACTAAAGTTTATACTACAGAATATAATAGTATGCATTAACGAAATGTAGTGTTTACTATAATGTACTATACTAACATTTTCTACTGTTTACTATAGTAAGTGTACTAACGTATACTACAATATTTACAACAATTTACTAAAGTTTATACTACAGAATATTATAGTATGCATTAAAGAAATGTAGTTTTTACTATAATGTACTATACTAACATTTTCTACTGTTTACTATAGTAAGTGTACTAACGTATACTACAATATTTACTACAATTTACTAAAGTTTATACTACAGAATATTATAGTATGCATTAACGAAATGTAGTTTTTACTATAATGTACTATACTAAAATGTTCTACTGTTTACTATAGTAAGTACTAAAGTATACTACAATATTTCCTACAATTTAATATAGTTAATACTACAGAATATTATAGCATGCATTAACGAAGTATAGCAATCACTATAATGTACTACAGTATACTAAAATTTTCTACTGTTTACTATAGTAAATACTAAAGTACTACAATATTTACTACAATTTACTAAAGTTTATACTACAGAATATTATAGTATGCATTAACGAAATGTAGTTTTTACTATAATGTACTATACTAACATTTTCTACTGTTTACTATAGTAAGTAATAAAGTATACTACAATATTTACTACAATTTACTAAAGTTTATACTACAGAATATAATAGTATGCATTAACGAAATGTAGTGTTTACTATAATGTACTATACTAACATTTTCTACTGTTTACTATAGTAAGTGTACTAACGTATACTACAATATTTACAACAATTTACTAAAGTTTATACTACAGAATATTATAGTATGCATTAAAGAAATGTAGTTTTTACTATAATGTATTTTACTAACATTTTCTACTGTTTACTATAGTAAGTGTACTAACGTATACTACAATATTTACAACAATTTACTAAAGTTTATAGACCGTTTCAGCGGTAACAACATAAACAAGCCGCTGGCGCGGTCCGCACGTAACTTCCGGTAAACTCCGCTAATAATAAATAACAACAAATTCTTTAAACATAGTTTATTTATATAACAAGCAAACAAAACAACACATAGATTACCTAGGAAACCAAAACATTTGTTATTTTCGACGAGGCATTTGTTCAAGAGATCAGTTTAGCAACCAGTCAGACCATTAAAAAAACGAAACCGGAAGTAAGGTTCGGATCCAGACGTGTATCACGTGCGTCCGATGAAACCATCTATACTACAGAATATTATAGTATGCATTAAAGAAATGTAGTTTTTACTATAATGTACTATACTAACATTTTCTACTGTTTACTATAGTAAGTGTACTAACGTATACTACAATATTTACTACAATTTACTAAAGTTTATACTACAGAATATTATAGTATGCATTAACGAAATGTAGTTTTTACTATAATGTACTATACTAAAATTTTCTACTGTTTACTATAGTAAGTACTAAAGTATACTACAATATTTCCTACAATTTAATATAGTTAATACTACAGAATATTATAGCATGCATTAACGAAGTATAGCAATCACTATAATGTACTACAGTATACTAAAATTTTCTACTGTTTACTATAGTAAATACTATAGTATAATACAATATTTACTAAAATTTACTATAGTTAATACTACAGAATATTATAGTATGCATTAAAGAAATGTAGTTTTTACTATAATGTACTATACTAACATTTTCTACTGTTTACTATAGTAAGTGTACTAACGTATACTACAATATTTACTACAATTTACTAAAGTTTATACTACAGAATATTATAGTATGCATTAACGAAATGTAGTTTTTACTATAATGTACTATACTAAAATTTTCTACTGTTTACTATAGTAAGTACTAAAGTATACTACAATATTTCCTACAATTTAATATAGTTAGTACTACAGAATATTATAGCATGCATTAACGAAGTATAGCAATCACTATAATGTACTACAGTATACTAAAATTTTCTACTGTTTACTATAGTAAATACTATAGTATAATACAATATTTACTACAGTTTACTATAGTTAATACTACAGAATATTATAATATGCATTAATGAAGTGTAGTATTTACTATGATATACTAAAGTATACTATACTTTTTTATTGTTTACTATAGAAAATACTAAAGTACTACAATATTTACTACAATTTGCTATAGTTAGTACCTCAGAATATTATGGTATGCATTAAAAAGTGTAGCAATTACTATTATGTACTACGGTATACTATAATTTTCTACTGTTTACTATAGTAAATACTGTAGCATACTACATTATTTACTACAATTTACTATAGTTTATACTACAGAATATTATAATATGAATTAATGAAGTGTAGTATTTACTATAATATACTATAGCATACTATAATTTTCTTCTGTTTACTATAGTAAATACTGTAGCATACTACATTATTTACTACAATTTACTATAGTTTATACTACAGAATATTATAATATGCATTAATGAAGTGTAATATTTACTATAATATACTATAGCATACTATAATTTTCTACTGTTTACTATAGTAAATACTAAAGTATACTACAATATTTACTACAATTCAGTATAGTAGTTACTACATAATATTGTTGTATGCATTAACAAAGTATGGTAATTAAAATATTTCAGAATACTACAATATTCTACCGTTTACCATAGCAAACACTTAAGTATAGTACAGTATTTACTGCAGTGTATCAATTCAGTTCACTAAAACTATAGTATGCATTACCAAAGTAGCAATCACTATATTGTGCTATACTTTACTATATAGTTTACTTTTGTGAATACTAAATAAAGTAGTTTTTCATCTGGGTAAATAAATCATAAATTGATTTTTTTGGTTAAGAGTTTTAGCAACTTATATGTTAAAATAACTATTATAAGGACCACTAACTGAACAAATAGTGGAATACTATTGTGATGTCACACAATCACACATCATCTTTGATGTTTAACATACAGATATGTAAAGCAAGATTTTGGACCAATGAGATTTTACTGTGGGTGGGGTTACACCCAATGACCCAGACTTCGTCACTAGAGTCTGGCTTATATTAAAAAACCAATTCTCTATTTCTCAGTATAACACTGGTCATAATGTCCATCATTATCGGTCTTATGTCACTCTGACATATTCTGATGACACACCGAGTCTGTACCCAGACTCCGATTCATCCCTCCATTTTGACACCAATCCCTGGCTTTAACCAATCAGCTGAGATTAACTCCCAGCTCATCCAATCACATAATCAGGCTGCCGGAGGCTGCTGCGTCTCAATCCTTCAGCAGGGAAATCACTCGCTTTAATCCTTCAACTCATCTGAAACAAGTTCACACCAGTTTGAGGAGGGAACACTGCAGAGCCGCCTTCATCAGGAAGTTCATTTCCATCTTTGTCATTCTGAAGAGTTTTGACAAGCTCCGAAGCCAAAAGCTTTTAGCAAAACTCCTCTGCCTGCATCTTTGGACTGCGTTTTTTTCCTGTTGTCTCAAGTTTATAGATATTGCACAACAAACAGAAAAACAGTATCATCGTTCCTAGATGTACTTAATATATTGTGTTTGACAGGTGCAGGCAATGTGCACTTAGTTTTTGATTAAAAATTTGACACATAAAAATGTAAAAACATTAAGAAATATCAATAAAATGATGTACACATATCTGTCTGCTGTTTTGTGCTTCAGGCTCATGGCAGTCTGATCACAGAGCAGCTAAGCAATGGGCCTAAATTTGTTTGGAATGTATGTGCACAGTCGAACGTCTTGTAAAATGCAATGCAGGGAAGTCAAAAATAATTGACAGACAAAACGTCCTGCCATTTGTGCCTGTCAGGAGATGGAAACTCCGATTAACGTTGAAGGAACAGCTTTTGTCACTTTGTCGTGTCGCACCTGATTAGGACGCAATCCAATTATCCCAGCACCTTTAGCCATAACACACCTTTCATAGCTGCCGTTCACTCTCATTTAAATAAAGGTTTCCTTCAGTCAAATCAAATGATGTTTTCGTCCTGCCCTCATTCTCCTGGGCTTTACTGTTTATTAGCTGCCTGGCTCTATCTGTCCTATTGATCAGACTCTCTTCCTCTCACACTGCGCCATCAGCACTTTGAGTGTATTAAAGACGGGCTCGCCACACACAGATGGTGTCCTTATAGTCCGGGTCGCTTTACTGTTCCCCTCATTTCAGGGTGAACTTGATAAACCTAAACCTGGTTTGCCTGCTTTGGGGCAAACTGCTGAACCTGATCGCCTCATCCTCTGGATCTATACTGTCTTTTTCACAATTTCCTTCTTGGTTTTTCTGGCCTTGACCCACATCAGCAGATACAGAGAATAAATAATAAATACAGGCTTTTCAGATTCCTGTCATCTCATGTTTGCTGTTCTCCTCTTCCTCCTCCAGTGGAAAAGGGCAGAGTTGTCAAGAGACTAGAACAGAAGTTTTTTTTTCTCCTCTTTTCAGACAGCATAACACAGCACATGCTTACATGAATAGTGTGACATTGTCAATCAGATGTATGTGAAATGAAAATATCTTGTATTTGATCAGAAAAGTAAACTCCAGCCATAATGTTACTTTCTATATTTTAGCTAGTTAGTAGGTATGGAGGTATGGATTACAGTGGTAGACTACACTCTAAACAATGTTGGGTTATTTTCAAGGACAAACCTGGGTTAAATTACACCAGAAAATGTTTATGGGTTAAAACAACCCAGCACTTTGAGTTGAAACAACCCAGCATAGTTAGGATCGTCCCTTTTTGACGCAACAAGGGTCTCATTCACTAATGTGTTCGTATTTATATGCACACTTGAACTTATCACGAAAACTTTCCGCCTAATTCACAACACGTGCGTATGCACATGAGTTTGTTACATTACGTTAGTGAATTTGGAGTGTTCTACATGAGCTGTCGCACGCACAATGTTGGTAATTTGCATAAAACACACCCAAACCAGCTACATATAAGGGCTTTCCGCAGCGCAGGTCCATAGGACATTTTTGAGCAGTTTGTCATAGAAGCAAAAAAGCTCAAAAAGAAATTCATGATCATATTTATTATCGGTAAAGTTAGTTTTTTTTATTTGGGAGGTTTTGCTGTTGCTTGAGGAAGCCAGTGCTGTCTACCAACCGGTGTAACATTAAATAAGTATTGGATGCGTTAACAAATATGATATTTAATGAATATGATAGAGACGCGCATCTTTGTCTTAAATAAAATAGACAGGAGATCAAGTGATTGATGTTTGGACTTCTCACCACATTTACATAACGTTTACATGAGGCATTAAGCAGACCCTTAAAAGGAGATTTTAAAGGTGAGGAAGGAAAGCGTGAAGATTTGTCATTACGTGCATCTTCTTTATATGTGTAGAAAAAAATAAGTAGGCTATAATAATGTATAATATAAAGTCTATATAATAATAATAATAATATAGTTCATGTACAATAATATATAATACAGAAAATATTATAATATAAAATATAATCATGTTATTTTATATATCAACATTATAATAACATTATAATTATAGCCTAGTATTTGATTATAGCAAACGTGATTATTGCGTACGAGTGGTTTAGGTTTACTTGAATTTGTGCGTACATTTAGAAGAAATTTTGATACAAAAGTTTTGTTGAATCACAATTTATTCGTGAAAACATTCGTACACACATCTCACGCTCAAATTTCTGCGTACGCATGCATTATGAATTTGTTTATAAATTGCCCCGATTGTCAGTGAACTACAACTTAACTTAGTAAATGTCACTCCATCTGAAAGCAGGTGATGGCAATTTACTACTAATCAAGCTTTACTGACAAGATGCACATGACAATCGCATGCAATTTATCGTGCAGCCATAGGGATAAACATCACTTCTGGGAAAAAGACAATCACTACTTCTGTTTCATTGTGACTTTCTACATTTGTCTGCTACATACTTCATATTTTATATATGAAGTTGTTAAATAAAGCTATAAACAATACAATTATTCTGAAAATCACAAGACGGTATTTAAAAGGTAATTATAAAATCCATGTACATTCTCATAACACTATGCTTGCTGTACCGGAGTACCACAGAGACACATTCACAAGCATTTAAGTCTGTCGGCAAAGGTGCTTTTGCAAATCTAAATTCAACTATTTCTCATAGGACTGCATACTTATTAGTATGATTTGACTTAGAAGGGTTTAAAGGAGAGGAGCAGTCCAATGGCTCTCTGAACGCTCCGTGCTACACTGCAGAGCAAAGCCGAGCTGATCTCTGTGATAGTGCCGCTCTATTAAAAACACCATTTCAGGATAAGAATTGAATTTCACACATGGGTGCCCGGACACTACATATGTTTCTTCTTAATAAAGAACAACCACTTATTCTGAAAAGTTCAGCCTTCTGCCACTCAAGTCTGGCTTTGGTTTGCTCGTCTTGTTTGTTGTTAATAAAGACCTCACAATGATGATCTCATTCGACAGGGTGGCTTTTCTTCCTAAACATATTTTATATGGAAACCATTAATTGTACTTTTTATTTGTAATTGCACTGTTTTTGTCTTAAAAATAGAACAGTTCTGGTAACCAGGTAACTAAAATGGTTTAAGCCTGACGTCATAGGAGAACTTTTTAGAGATCATTTTATTTAATTTGATATGAAAACAGAAATTAACATACCGATCTGCAGAAGCATAAACATAGAGACATTTACATAACATTTACACTATAAGAAAAAATGGTCCCTACTGTAGATATCACTGGTGCAGTACCCTTTATAGAGGTCCTATATTAGTGTTGGACGATATACGATAGCATTGGAGGTGAGCCAGTAGTTTATTTATTATTTTTTTTACTAATTTATGACAACTTACTTGATAGGTGGACAAAAAATAATCTGAATTCCTCAAAGGCCAACACTATAATGATCGCAACCTTCTTAAATCTTATGCCATTAATCCAAGCGCGTCTTTAAAGGAACATGCCGACTTTTGGGATTTTAGCTACTTCACTGTATCCCCCAGAGTTAGATAAGTGCATACATACTCTTTTCATCTCCGTCGCGTAACTCTGACGCACACACCCCTAGCCTAGCTTAGCACAAAGACTGGAAGCAAATGGCTCCAGCTAGCATACTGCTCCCAATAAATGACAAAATAACAGCAACATTTTCCTATTTATATGTTGTGATTTGTTTAGTCACAGCGCGTACAAAAAACAAGGTCATATGAGACACAGCCATCTTTTAACCGTATACATACTCGGAACTATATTCTCAGAAAGCAAAGCACTGCTACTTGGGCAGTGTGATTTGCTCGCAGCACCCGAGAAGCCCCATGGTGAGGAGCAGAGAGTTCGCTCAGAGTTGCGCTAATCACTCCGCCCAAGTAGCAGTTCTTCGCCTTCTGAGAATATAGTTCCCAGTATGTATACCCAGTATGCTAGCTGGAGCTATTTACTTCCAGTCTTTGTGCTAAGCTTGGCTAGTGGTGGGTGCGTCAGACAGAGTTACGGTTAGGGCTGGGGGAAAAAAATTGATTTTTCGATTAATCGTTTTTTTTTAAATGTGGTCGATTCAGAATCGATTCTCAAAGAGTAGAATCGATTTTTTTCTTTCATATTTATTTCTGCAAACTTTAAACGAAAGATTAACGTAAATCAAATTACTAGTCTTCGTCACCCTATTTTTTGCTTTGCGCAAGGTTACCAAGGAGCGAGAGGCAAGCCTGTCATTCATTAATTCAAGTGCTTAAAATGGGGGTTTCAGGTGCTTCATCGATTTTAATAATTAATTACCCACTTGAAACCTGCTGTTCACTGTCTTTTTATTAGTATAGTATTTGTATATAATCTATATTTATTGAGTTGAATAGAGAATTGAGTATAAAAACTGACCCGAGAACCGGAATCGAAAATTGAATCGAGAATCGAAATCGAATCGATTTGACACCTTGTGAATCGAAATTGAATCGATCTGGAAAATCTGAATCGATACCCAGCCCTAGTTACGGTATGCACGGAGATGAAAAAGGTATGTATGGACTTATCTAACTCTGGGGGATACGGTGATTAAGCTTAAATCCCAAAAAGTTGGGGTGTTCCTTTAAGCCCAGGCGCTCTGAAATTTCCTGCGTGCCAGTGAGCGCGGGAACAACAAACTCACTGGTTTTTAAACCCCAGCACGCATAACAACCGCTCTAGTTCCCAGTATGTATACCCAGTATGCTAGCTGGAGCTATTTACTTCCAGTCTTTGTGCTAAGCTAGGCTAACGGTGGGTGTATCAGACAGAGTTACGGCATGCACAGAGATGATAAAGGAATGTATGGACTTATCTAACTCTGGGGGATACGGTGAATAAGCTAAAATCCCAAAAAGTTGTCGTGTGCCTTTAAGCCCCGGCGCCCTGAAATTTCCTACGTGCCAGGGAGTGGGAACAACAAACTAACTTGTTTTAAACCCCTGCACGCCTAACAACCTCTCTAGTGCAAGGAAATGTCAGAGCTACGCGTATAACCAGTTCATGTGCGAGCCAAGGAAGAATCAGAGTCATGGCACTGTCCGCGCATTAAGTCCAGGTGCGTGTGACAAGCTGTCTCGTGCAAAGTGAAGCCCACAAACCCTCTCATGCGGAGAAAAGCATGCAATGCGCATGTTAATGTGAAACTATGATGATAATAATAATAACTATCGCCAACTATCATAAAAGCCTGCTATCGGCCACACGTCCAACAATCGTTGATACACGATAGTATCGTCTATTGGCACAACCCTATCCCATATGTACTATACAGATATGTAAACGTTTGGTGTCAATGTGTACCTTTGAAGTACTATTATGAACTCTAGGTGCAAAGGTATGCTTTTTTAAAAGGGTACCTCCCCAATAACAGCTAGGAACCAATTTTTGTAGCTAACTCAAGAGATGTTGTTGGGAGTGATAGAGTAAAGCCACTGACTTGCAAGGGTGGAGCAATGCGATCTCATTTATTTCAATGAAAGCTTGCCGATTTCCGGCAACACGAGTGACAGCGATCGTTGGCGACAGGAGGTGGCGACAAAGTTGACAACAGTTAAACTTTATGCAAATGACAAGCAACCTCCTGGAACGACAACCACTGAGAGTTAAGCAGTGGAGTTCACGTCATCCCTATTTCTTCATTTACTAACAGCCTCATTGAAGGAGACTAGCGACACCCAGGCGGTGAACACGCACAGTAAGGGATTAGCACATGATGTAGTCTAGACTCAAAACTGTGTCCCAATGAGAACCAAAGGTCTAACATATTAAGAGCAAATGCGCTCCTTACTGCATTTGAATGGCCAAATATAAAGGAAACCTGACAGTGGCTATATGCGTTTGTGAATATGGGTGTATAATAAAGATAAACCTAACTGTCTGAGCTAATCTTGTGCATTTGCATCATAAGTACGTTAGTAAATAGGCTTATCTGTGAAATCGTATTGCCCTTGTGAGATCTCAGATCATTATATTCACTTTTGTTTGTGCTGCATAAAATACAAAGACCTCAGACGAGGCAATCAAAGCCGACACGACACACACTTACTTGGATTCGAGAAATATGTCATCTCCAGAGACTCACAAACAGACTGCCTCAACAGCAGCAATATATTTCCATAGACGCAGTAAGCATGAATTACCTGACCTCCCGCATGAATGGAGGCGCTTGTGTGCTGCAGTCACTATGCATTATGCATGTGTGGATTGTTGGGGATTTTTTCTGGTCTCAGATGAACCGTGCGGTGATGGGTGCAGACTCGTGCGCCGGCAGGGGCTGCGTCCGTGCCTGGCTGGGCAGGAGACCCTCTTGACATGGAGAGTGGACGGTAAATTTTGGTGGCCGCTAAAAAACTGAGTATTGTTTTAGCTCATTCTATCTTGGGGATTTGGAGGTGTACATAAACCTGCACAGTCACGACAGCCAACAATTGTGAAATCCGTTGCCGAGTGCAGCCATGAAATCAAAGTTGAAATGAATCGCTTCTCTTAGCTCATTCATTCAAATTCTTGCTCTGTATGTCTAAGTCTTTCTTGTCTGCATCAGTCATGCGCAGTCATTGGCAGGATTTGGTTTAATTGCTCTGATGTGGACTTGATAGGAGCAGTTCTCTCTATTCGACTCATTTTCTCTTCAGCAATTGCATTTCAATTAATAACACCCAGCGAGGCATTGCTTGCGGATGTGAAATGAATATGATTGCCCTGTCAGTCACCAGCCGGGAAGCTTCCAACATTTGTCATTGTTCCTGTCTTATCTGAACTAGACTTTTTGCTCTTGAGATCTTTAAATCTGTGTCACATGTCATTCATTCAATTGTGATTCACTTATGTCCCCAGATATTGGCTCAGAGAAGTCAGTGTTTGAGGCGCTTCGAACCTCCTCTTTCTTGTGATGGCATGCAACTTTAAAACCTGCCATCAGTAGGCAATCAAAGAACGTCATTTTTTATTATGCTGGAGTTCCTTTCTTCTATCTACTGA
Organism: Paramisgurnus dabryanus; assembly: GCF_030506205.2. Lineage (NCBI taxonomy): Eukaryota > Metazoa > Chordata > Actinopteri > Cypriniformes > Cobitidae > Paramisgurnus > Paramisgurnus dabryanus. Next base: position 1,751,691 of record NC_133357.1, read on the forward strand.
AGGAATAGAGGATCTAAAGCTTTTATTCCGGCATAATAATCAAGGACTTTGCTGCCGTACCATGGCTGCAGCAATTGCAATGAAATTACACAACGTCTGAAAATAGTCCCCTTGGTAACTTTCAATAGCTGGGGATTATTTTCAGGCACTGCGTAATATCATTGAACCCGCTGCAGCCATGTTACGGCAGCAAAGTCCTTGATTATTACGCCAGAATGAGAGTATAGTTCCTAGATATATCACCATAGAAAAATGCAACTTTTTATTTTTTGTCATTCTAAGTACACAATGTAACTACAGAAGAGTCAAGTTTTAAACAGGAAAAAAATATCGAAACTCTGGTTATTTTTTAGCACGATGCTAATGGACTAATCAGATTTAATGAATTATGCTAGCTATGCTAAAAGTGGTACCGCCAAACCCGGAGATCAGCTGAATGGATTCCAAAAACAGTAATAGGCTTGACATAAGCATTGCTTATTTGTTACCATCTCTGTGCTCTCTAAGCAAACATTTTAGATATAAAAAGATAGTTCATTCATAAAAAATTGAAGAAAAAATTGTAGCTCGTGGTCGCGACTTTTTAAACATGAGCCAGTTGTCGTCAGTCGCCATAGAAACTGGAGGAGGGCATGAGACTGGGCATGCACTGTAGCATGTTAGCGCTCACAGATTTGATCAAGGCCGGGTGTTCTCCGATCGATTCGGGTTTTACACAGTGCTCAAAACAGGTCCTGTTTGGGTCCTGGGTCCCCCATGAAGACCTTTAATTCCTGTCACTCCTGTAGTTTAGAGATAAGAAGACTGTTATCTTGCGGTCGGGATGTTAACTGAAAACGAAACAACTGCCATGAATCTTGTATGATAAATAAATTCTGTGTTTTTACTGTATAATCACTCCCTATTTTGATCAATTGACGTGCAACAAATCATTTTGGGCCAGATTTACTAAGCGCTTGCGCCAGCGTAAACCATCATTTTGGCGGTAAATAGCGATGTCGGAATTTACTAAAGACGCGCAGTGGATCATTAGCGCTGAAAACGTGTGGTCTAGTTCTTTTTGCGACTGACCTGATTGCATATGCATTTCTAGGAGTTTCCCTTTCAGACGCAAACATTTTGGGAGGAGACTATTTAAATGATTCACGCAATGCGATTTACTAATGTTTGCGCATGTGTTATGTATGGCATTTGCGCGACTATTTAACGCCGAAAAAAAGCATGTCTTAAATCATTTTGCGCTCGAAATGGCTGCAATTGTTGTTGCTAGGAGGAGACATCGCAGAAATCAGAGACTGCATGGTAGAAGGGAGAGGATTTCCAGGATCATTTTACCAGATAAGTTCACGCGTCTCTCTGCCTTTATTTATCGGCCTGTATATCACATGCACCTGCAGGAGCATCATCTCTGCTTATTTGCAACCATGCGCTAATTTGCGCTGCTCTTAGTAGATTGGTTGGTCATTATGGAAATTAGCTGTTGCGCCTGTGTTATTTAATTAGCGCTTTTTTAGTAAATAACCCGCAGATATCACCACTCCCATCAGCGCATTTTTGGAATTGCGCTCATGCGCTAATTTGCCCTGTTTAGTAAATCTGGCCCTTAGTCTATTTAATATCAAAATACTTGTCAGTAAGTTATTTGGAGGAAAAACTGGACTAATTGCATTGTTGGCTGATTTGAGGTGTTCCTATATTTTCGCTTGCGCTCCTAAAATTTTAAGTTAGGGACTACAGTGCTACTACTAAAGAAAATTTAGTCTGGAGCCCTGTATTAGTTTTACAGCTATAGTAAATTCATTTAATCTTGAGAACCATTTTCTTATAAAAAAAAAAAACATAGTTGTGTTTCTGTGAAACTCTTCAAAGACACCCAACTGAGAACTCAATTACATCTCAATTAAAACTTTCCTCTGTCTTTACTCCCGACACACGCGACTCATTTAAAACACAGGTCTTTTTTTTAACACTGTATGCATAATACAAAATTGATTGACATTTATATTTAAAGATCTCTCTGTTTTTAATTCAATTTTCCTCTACTCAAGGTCTCAACTGTGATTGGCTCGTAGGAGGCAGCTTGGGGAAGTCAAGTGAGGCTAATACAGAGAGAAGTGAAGCGTAATGCTAACAGACACAAGCCACTGCTCTCCCGTCTGACAGGACGGCTTTCCAAAACCCTAGACGGACATCACCGCTACGCATCCCCATCACATCAGAACCACTTCCAACGTGTGACATGCTGCTAAAGTGGAGTGCCGCTCTCATCTACGCTGATTCTCTGTGGGCGTCCGCTCGTGTATTAGTCAATGTGAACTCCTTGCACAAACCACACTGCCTTTGTCGCTATAACCTTGCCTCGGCTCTGTCCCCATAAAACAACAAGAAAGGAGGAAACCGAAGGTGTTGAGTGGGAGGAAGAGAGTGAAAAGAAAGTGGGCGCACCATGACTTGATAAAATAAAAACGATGTAGCTAATGACCAGCCAAAATTAAAGCACATGTCAGATTAAAATGGTGACAAAGAAGAGGGGATGGTGGTTAAGAAGAGAGGAAGAAGAGAAAATGAGAGAATATAAGAAGATGAATTAGGGGAATGTACGCAATGCAGCGCGCCTCATTTGGGAGCTGATGTGTCGGGAGGCAGAAGATGGGTGTTAATAAGAAGTCTTGTATGGATTCCTACAAACCGAAATGCTTCACATGCCAGGGAGAGAGAGAGAGAGAGAGAGAGAGAGAGAGAGACAAGAAAACAGTAATGCTACCTGATCTTTGCTGAGTCATACAGATGGCACTTAAAAAGACACACTTAAGTATGGTTTCAAGCTATTTAATCACGTTTGCTGATACTACTTCAACATTTTGAGATTGATTCAACATTGACTTATTCAGAAATACGTCACATCATGGGTATAAAATTGGTTGTGAATGTTTGTTTTGCCATTCGCTGATGTTTGGCTTGTTCAGTCTATTACTCTTCTTCTTTACACGGTATTTGCGAACAGCGCTTCTTATCCTGGGAAACAGTGTCAATGACTGATTTGACTTCCTCTCTCAGAGCAGAAACTCCTCTAATCCTCACTGATCGTTTGATTTTAGGATCTCAAGCTGCTGTTCTACTTCTCAAAAACAACCTCAAGCTATGCAGCACTGAGTCAAGATACCTGACTTCACACACAGCAAATGGCGCGGAGCTGCACTCTATCACTTTCCGAATGCTCTGTGGCTCGTAGCTATGAATTAACCAAGACTTCTTAATGTAAAATCAATTAGCTTGATGCAATTTCTTAAATCAGATATGCACAGCCTTGTTAAGGAAGCATGGAGATGGCGCAGTGTCTTTCTCTCCTTGTTTTTGCTCTGTTTAAGGGTTTGGATCAACCAAAAATGAAAGTTATGTCATCATTTACTTACCCTTGAATCTTTCCAAACCCTTATGACTTTCTTTCTTCCATGACACGCAAATGGAAAAATTTCAGGAATGTGGACAATGCCTTTTTCCGTACAATGAAAGTGAATGGCTTATTCACTTATTGTAAAGTCTCCTTTTGTCCTCCATGAAAGAAAAGAAAGTGTGGGTGTCAAGCAATATATATATATATATATAAACCACAGAAATAAATTTAAACAAAATGAAATTATTACATTTTTACCGATGGAGATCAACTGTTTATTCAATCTCCCAAAATGCATGTGCAACAATGATGAAACTCTGCAGATTTTCCTCCTGTGTCCAATTCTTACCAGCAAACCCATGATGGACTGTCAATTTTTTTCTCTCCTATCATTCTATTCTGTCTATCACTGCACCCCCTTCTCCCTCCTTCAACTCTGACAAGCTATAATCCCCATATTTTGTCTCAGCATATCATTTCTGCTACATTTGGTTGGTCTAATGCCTTGCAGTGAGGTCTCCAGTGAGGGTTGAGAGGAGCAGGGCTCTCTCTGACCGTTTACATAAAGCTACGAGTGCCATTACGCCATCACTTTGCATTTAGATAACTGCCAGCACGCCTAGTACGGCCATTCCCAAACTGTGGTCCGCGGACCACTAGTGGTCCGCGAGGGTACTGCAGGTGGTCCGTGAAAAGGCAAAATAAGAATATGTATATTTTAATATACAAACTCGTTAATACTTTGGGCGAACGTGTACTGCTGCCTAATAAACGTTACTGTGAACTCATTCATTCTGGTGCCTGTGAACGGCACGCTCTCTCAGTTTAACGTCGTTCAATAGGGTGCCAGATTTGTATATTCTTCCAGGCGAAAACCCGACTAAAACACACTGTAAACAGGCCTTAATATGTAGCGGAAAAAACACCCAATCTGGCAACACCGCCACCACTCGGTGTTCACCAGTCACGCTGCATGCGTCATCACAACACAGACGCTGCCTAAATTGCTGCCGCGCAACTCAAATAGTTTAACATTAAATAACATCATATTTGTCCTAAATCGTTAACGATTAAGATAGGCTGCTAACGCATATTCCGGATCTTGAAATAGACTTTGACTAAGCTCACGCTATTTAACGTGCACGTGTGGAGTGCAATACCTGCAAGTTGTCATACACGCAATGCCTCGCAGCGCTTCTCGCCCGGGGTGCGACCCCCACCCGGCTAGCCTTTCAAGGTATGTGCAAGCAAATACAAAAATTAAAAGACAGTCAATGATAATGTAAATCCTGGTTGGATTAGGATTTAAAGTTGGACATGAAGATGAAATCTGACGCATTTAGCTTAAAACTGATCAAATAATTGTTGTCTGTGGTGGTTCTATATGGGCTATAATGGCAATCATTTAAAAAAAATAATATGGGAAAAAAATAACTATAAATTAGTTCATTTTTGGAACTGTGACCTAGTTTAACATTTTCAAATATGAACTATGAACTGAACTAGTTCATTTTAAAATTTGTGAACTGTGAACTAAACTAGTTCATGTAGAAAGTGAACTTTCCCAACACTAAGAATATGTATATAAATAATTATGATATAAGGTTAAGAAACCTGTTGTACTGATGTGATGACCAGTTATAGTTTTAGTGCTAGTAAGACTATTTAGATGTGCAGAGTAATTCAGGACTTTGTGTAGACATATTTTATAATAACTATTATGGAGGTGGTCCGCGAAAATTCTTGATTTCAAATAGTGGTCCACACACACAAAAAGTTTGAAAACCCCTGGCCTAGTAAATCCGGCGACCGTGCACATCCACGTCAGTCTTCAGAGCTGTAGGAGGCTGAGGAGAGGGGAGGGGGTTGCTCCACCTGACGGAAGCTCTCAATCAAATCAGCATCCTGATCTACTCTTCGGTTTCTCTCTTAGATGCACTCACATGTGAAGCTGAGATACATCTAGGACAGGTTGACTTAGACTGCCATCATTAACATGAAAACAGGAAATATATAATATAATATAATAATGCATTGCAAATGTAGCCTTTAAGATGAGTAAAGAGTCCCAGTACACTTTTCGTTCCATCGACTTCCATTCATACGCATGCGAATGCGTCAGACCAGAAACACAAGCTCATGCAAAGATATTTAGCAAGTCTGGTGAACTCTGACCTACGAATTCGTATCACATGAAGACATGTGACCATGTGACCAGCCAAAAAATTGGTACGTCATGGCGTAACCTTTCTCTACTGAAAAGCAAAGATGTACGATGCTCTCCCTGCCCACATTCCCAATTTTCGCAAGCTCAAAATCCAGTTTGATGCACCTTAAGACAATGTTGTCCCAGAAAATAAATTAAATTCTAAAAAGAAATATAAATAAAAACAAATAGGCCATTTGTTCACATGTAGTATGAGTTTTAGCTGTAAAGTTAAATCCGACATATAGTACAGTAAAAAGGTGAATTATTTGGTGAGGTCACAAAACAGATAATTTGGTCATATTAAATAATTGAGTTAATATTGAATTCCCTAAATGACTGTATTAATATCTTGGTAGATCTGAGCAAAGTTTGATATTAAGCAAGGAGTGAACCGAGCCAACACAATAGTGTCCAGAAGCAAAGCACTCAAAGAGATTATTATGACATTATAATGCTGCGTTCACACCAAACGCGAAGAGCGTTTGGCGCGAATGCTTTCAATGTTAAGTCAATGTAAAGACGCGTTTAGGTGCGTCTGGAGGTCTCGCGGCGTGAATGAGGCGTTTAGCGCGGCGCTGTAGACGCATATCCGCCTCATCCGTGCACCTAGTTTGCGCGAATTGACGAACAAATGACATGAATCGAGCGTTGCCGTGGGAAACACGTGAGTTGAAAAATCTAAACTTTGAAGGAAAATCGTGCTGCGTTAACCAATCAGGAGCTTTCTCTTGTAGTAGGGCTGTAATGATTAATCGTGCAAATGCGCATTTTCTCAGTGAATGAATTTTAATGAATTACGGTGAAATCCCGGCACATCCCAAAGCCAGGGGGCGCTCTCGTGCAGAAATTCCCTTTGTGCCACAGAAGAAGTAGCATTACAAACACTATTTCAGGAAATGTCTGCAGGAATATTTATATCGCTGTTCTTCAAATTGTTTCAGGTATTTTCATGATAATGAAGAATATTTTGAATGCTTTTGTTTAACGAGTGTTGCTTTTTTAAATGCACGTTATAAACGACGATTGATAAGGACTTCCTACTGACCCAATGCCGTAGTACATGCACAAGCTGTGCATGAAACACAGAATCGATTTCAAACAGGCATTTTAATGGGACACACGATAAATTGTTACAGCCCTATCTAGTAGTGATGTGATTACAGGAAACGAGCGGAGTTGCAAAAGCCCCTCCCACTTTGCGAGTTTCCGCTTGAATGTCTCGAATGACTAGAATTTCACGTGCGAATGAAGCGAGTAAACTCAAAATGTTCAAGTGTCCAACTACGCATGAATAGCGCGTTTTTGACGCCTCTACCGCGTCTGGTGTGAATGCACAGTAATGTGCACTTTTTAGGAGCTTAATTCACATTGAATTGAAACAATAAAAAATGAGATAAGCTATTTTAAGTTTACTAATGAATGTGAAGTCCCTATCCAGGTCTTACAGAAATAATGAATTATTATGACTTTCCTAAACCTATAAAAGTGAGATGTGAAGCAACTCTTCAATATTTATTTAATTTATTATCATTGTTCTATTATTTCACTTCCTATCACTTAACCAATGTGGGTAAAGTGCGACTCTGTCATTGGTTCTCCCTGCCTATCACAAGCTCCACGTCTTTCGCTTTTCCAAACACATGGCAATAATTCTCATTAGATATGGTTCCAGAAATAACAGCATACCACCGCAAGGACAAAGAAAGTCATAGGATATGACAGGCAATAGGACACTGTCTCTTTCTTTTCCTCTTCCTTACTGTTCCCGTCTCCTCCTCTCTCTAGCTTTCAGAGCTGTGCGGTCCCTGAGGGTTGTGCAAGCCCTCTTTTTCTCCTCACTCATTTACACCAGTGCCGATGCATGTTGGAATTGATAACATGGACACCTCCTCTTATCTTGTTTTACAGTAGTCTTTTGAGTAGGAGTCCTTTGTTACTGACTGGCAAAGAGAAAAGGGATGTCACAGGTATGGTTGCACTTCCAGAAAGCTGAACATTTTGGCAGCTTGCTAGTATAAGATTTAGTACAACATATAACACGTATAATTCTCCTTTTTAAATAAACCTCCTCTGGTTTCCCCCACAGTCCAAAGACATGCAGAATGTTAAGCAGGAGTCACTACATTATTCTTGTGTATGAGTGTAAATGTATTTGTTTCTGTGAATGCTCTGCAATGGACTGGGAGAATGCATGGGATGGATTATTTACTGTACACAAAAATATATGTAGTCTGGTTTTTCCCGCTTAGCCAATCAATATAACGTTAATCTAACCTTTGTGATTTCATAATGCCAAATGCGTTTTTAAGATGTTCCTACTGAATGTTTGACAGCCGCCGGCATGACAAATGTGATCGATGATGTGTTGGTGAGTAAGTGCATCTTAAACTGTTATTATTCTTCATGCATCCCACCCCCTTTCTCTCTGTATTTATAGCATAACAATGTCTCTGTCACAACTCAATAATTCATTTCTGTTCGTCAGAAACCAGTACAAGGCTGTTGCCGAGGGGACCGGTGTTGGTAAGGGATGCTGTGGCAACAGCAAGAAGCAATGCATTACTGCTGTTGATGCCTGAATGAAACGGGAAGCAATGGCCAGTCCTGCTCACTGGCTTCAACTATCAATGCCTCAGTGATGAATCGCAAATAGAGGATCAGGGTCTGGCACATGAAAGAGCTCAGGAGGAGAAACGGACAGGGATGCGGGAACAAAGAGAGAAAGACTTCTTTTAAACTCATCGTGTCAGGCGTCAGTCTTTGACTTTGGTCGAGACTAATGATGGGTCTGATATGAAAAAGTAATTGGTGTCTAGGGATGTTCGACTACAATGTCTTAACGCAACGCAACAAGCTTCCAGAACGACCCAGTATAGGGTGCAATATTTAGTTTGGAAGACGGTGCACGTAATGCATACTGTGAAAGGCAATTAAAACTAAGGACGTGACATTCGGATGATGCACTGTCCAATTACAAGGGCAGGAATGGGCAAGCAATTACAGCAGTTTTGGCAGAAGCGCATGTAGCCTTATCCTCTGTTTAAATACGATTATGAAATTGCCACTGTTTTGTACCCAAATACGAGAAGCTATAAACTAATATCTGAGATTGGGACTCTTGTTATAGCTAAATGCTGAGCTTACAATGGCTGCAGTGCTGAATGCACACAGTGCATGCGTAGTGTATACGATTTCTGTGTGATCATATTGCAAAGAGCGGTAATTTGGTATATTTGCTGAGCATCCAAATTTAATCCTTTACATCATCACATATTATTGAAACATCATCAGTATGTCTTCTAGTTGCAGATCATGCTTTATTCCCAGAGTCGATGTCAATATTATTGACTTTTATGCAAAGAGCAAGAGACATTAATAGTGTTTGAGATACATAAAATAAGAAATTTGATATACATGTACATATATGACCACAATCAGTCATACAGTAAGTAGCACAAATTGTATATTAAAGGGATAGTTCGGCCAAAAATGATATTAAACCTATGATTTACTCACCCCCAAGCTGTCCGAGTTGCATATGTCCATCGTTTTTCAGACAAACACATTTTCGAAAATTTTATAAAATGTTTTAGATCTTTCAGTTGATTAAATGTAATGTTACGGGGTCCACCCATAGTCCACGACCTTCAAGTCCAAAAAAAGTGCGTCCATCCTTCACAAATTAAATCCAAACGGCTCCAAGATGATAAACAAAGGTCTTCTGAGGGTAATCCGCGCGGTGTTGTTGTAGAAATATCCATATTTAAAACTTTATAAACTAAAATAAATACCTTCCGGTTGCGCCGCCATCTTAGACTCCTCTGTATTCAGGAGAGAGTATAGGCGTAGTGTACGCACTTTTCTTAGTGACGTATGACAAATTCGGAGGGTGGGGGCACAGAGCAGCAGCAGAGTAGCCTCCGTAGGCTGCGTAAGCTCTCATCCTGAATGCGGACGCGACTAAGATGGCGGCGCTACCGGAAGGTATTTATTTTCGTTAATAAAGTTTTAAATATGGATATTTCTACAACAACACCGCGCAGATTACCCTCAGAAGACCTTTGTTTATCATCCTGGAGCCGTTTGGATTTAATTTGTGAAGGATGGACGCACTTTTTTTGGACTTGAAGGTCGTGGACTCCGTAACATTACATTTAATCAACTGAAAGATCTAAAACATTTTCTAAAATATCCGAAAATGTGTTTGTCTGAAAAATGATGGACATATGCAACTCGGACAGCTTGGGGGTGAGTAAATCATGGGTTTAATATCATTTTTGGCCGAACTATCCCTTTAAGTAAAGATCATGTTCCATGAAGATATTTTTTAAATTTCCTATCATAAATATAGCAAAAAGTTAATTTATCATTAGTAATATGTGTTGCTAAGGACTTCATTTGGACAAGGCGATTTCATCAATATTTTTGCACAGTCACAATCCAGTTTTTCAAATAGCCGCTAAACACCATCTCTATCAAAAATTTGATAATGATATTAAACACTCATCAAATACTTTCAATTCAAATCTGCCTTATACAGAGCTTTAATGTTTTTCTTTATATGTCTTGTATAAACCAGTCCCTCAAGGAAAACGCGATTATGCGATCGCATGATTTAACGCATAATCAGCCAAAGTCCGCATATTTATGCGGGGGACTCATTTTTTCAAATATGCCGCACTTTCACAGCATAAATTGCAGATTTCCGTGGGCAAAATATGCCGGACGTGAATGATTTCATAATTCGTAGCAAAAATCATATCTTAGCAGAAAGTTGAAAAATGTTGCATTTACCTCACACAAGCGCAGCCATGTCCCCTGTTGCCATGGGAACGTTATGAAGTGACGTGATTATGTGACGTGAACATCATTAAAAAGCTGCAAATGCTGAAAACAGTTTTTCGTTTTTATCACATAAAATTGCATAAATATCCTGCATATTCCATCACATTTTTTAAGAAAACGATCAAGGATTTTGCCTGCAACAATCACAAAAAAACTCCTCGTTTTTCTGGAAGGACTGATAAGCAACACTAAGTCATTTCGAAAGAGTACAAAACCTTGGTAATACAGAAGCTCTGTATATTACTAGCTATCTATTGGCCAAAACACAGCCAGATATAAACACTAAACACTCACACATGCTTACTCTAACGCCTAATTACCCAGACAGGGAGGAACGAAATGAAGTTTATTTCTAGATGCAGACAGTGTCCCACACCCACGCTCCTTTGCTTGTTGCTCCGTACCATCCACCCTCTGATCATTCAGTGAGTTAGACAGATATAATTCACACAGAACTGCAGTGTGAGCAAGCTGTGTTGCGATGCTCACCATGATCAAAAAAAGCGTTAAAGAATAGAAAAAATGAAAACGCACTGTGTTTCTGACGGTTCCTCCTTCTTGCTCCACACCCCCGTGCCCCAGCCAAACATCACAGGGTTACAGAAGCAGCCAGTACTCTTTTTTCTTTTTGATTGGTGCCAGAGAAAAAGAAACTGTTTGTCCCTAATTAGCTTCCCTTGCTCCCGCTTCCACACAAGATTTTAATTATGATTGGGATTCGCGGTGGATGCAGAAGAGATGCGTGGCTGACATCAAGGCGCTGCTGGCCGAGAGAGATACGCGGTGAGCCCCGCGAGCAGCGTGGAAGTCTTCGCTTGGTGGAAACATTGGTGGAACAATGTCCTGTTAGAAGATATGCTGCCTATACCACAGGACGTGAAACTGGAGGAAGGGAGCAACACACAGCTATGTGTTTGTGAAGGCAACAGTCATTAAAGAAGACAAATTCACAATTTTGTGTGTTCACAATTTTCGTTCGCAGAAGAATGCATGTTCAGGTACAGACGGTGGTCAAAGCTTAAAGCGGGACACTGAGGTGACTAATATCTGTGCACTCGCCGCCTGCTTCACCAAAACTTCCTCTGAGTTGGAGAGAAAAGTTTTAGGCCTAATCAGTCTATTAGTAATGACATTGCAACCATCCCTTGGGAGGAGTGGCACACTTATCCTTAGTGCACTTTTTGTCCTTAATTTCTGTACTGGTTGTGAATAAACCTGACCAACACCTGTCAACATCTCTTTCATACGAATTCATACTGCTTGAACTCTAAAAGCTACCTATGTGCTGTCAGCCGGAGTCCTTCATTTTCAATCATTTTCTCAGTGTGCTCGTGAATGAGTTGATGATTTCTAGAGAGTTTTGAGTGGCACGGCTTGATGTCTGTTTTGTGATTGTATTAGTCTTGCAAACCAGACTTTTAATTATCAGCAACGAATCTGATGCATACTGTAGCTTATTCTAGCCGACATCCGGAGCAACCACAGTATTTATTTTTGTGTTCTTGTTGCTCAGATGCAGAGAATTGTGTTGGCAGGGCAAAGGTTATTTGATTGATTCAGGGGCACACACATTCTGATGATCAAATGCTTACCCTTAAAATGCATAAATGTAAATGTGCTTATTTTTGTGATGTGGAAGGCTAAATATCAATGCTTGATCGATGTGCAACAAAGTGGTAACTTACGTAGATGATACTGCAGCAGGATGTATGACGGCTGGATAGATGACCCTAGAGAAATTACAGAAAAATGTTTGTGGTCAGTAATTTCTTCTACCTAAATTAAATATGTACTGTTTATTTTATGCATATTACATTTAAAAGGGACATATCATGAAAATTTGACTTTTTCCATGTTTAAGTGCTATAATTGGGTCCCCAGTGCTTCTATCAACCTAGAACATGTGAGAAAGATCAACCCAGTAACTTAGTTTTGGTAAACCATTCTCAAGCATGTGAAAAAATTGAAATTTGGCTCCCCTTGTGATGTCAGAAGTAATATCGCCCCTTAATCTGCACGATCCAACCACGGCACTGCCATTTAGTGCAGAGATCAGCTCATTTGCATTTTAAAGGACTCACCCAAAAACAACATATTTTTGATCACACCTACAAAGTGGTAATTTTAATATGCTATTATAAATTATCTATATGATATTTTAAGCTAGAACTTCACATACGTACTCTGGGGACACCAAAGATTTATTTAGCATCTTAAAAAAGTCTTGTGAAATGTCCCCTTTAAACAAAAGGGAAGATACAATATGATAATTGTAGATTATTAGCATATCTGAGCTGGCCAATCGAGACCCAGCTTTTATGCTAGGAAATATTTGTTTTTGATTTATACCAAATTAAAAGGCATTTAATACATTTATTCAAGGGCACTGTGTTAACATTCTGAAACTTTACAAGGACAAAAATATTTTATCATGCTGCAGTATAATATCACAACAACAAAACTATTAACAAAAGTTATTGCAGACAGATCACAGACTGAGAAGTTTTCATCAGACAAGTGCAACAAACATGCCTTTGTGAACAAACCGTTCACAATTCAGTCCCTCAAGTTCCTTTACTTGTAGTAAATCAAAAGATCACTGTGACCCAGAGCACCTTAATATGTTACTTAAGGACTCTACTTTTTCTTTTGCCATTTATCTGGCACGAAAATGCTTGCCATGCCTCAAACATTCCTGAAACACTCAAGGTTGTGAGATGGTAACTTTATTATACTTAATACTTTAACTTGTCACTAACACAATCTTTTCTTATTTTTCTTATAAAATCTTTTATTTTGGATGAACAAGCATAAGGACAAAATAAAGGCAGACGTGTTTATTTGTTGTAAACAACTAAAAGCCCAAAGTCCAGTGAAGCCAACTACTAAGCTGATACAATGCACAAACAAACAAGCAAGACTACAGAGAATACAACAACCAAGCAAAGCAACGTTTTAAATGTCAGAGTAAAATGACAGCTGAAGTTTATTTTAGTCTAAGTTTTGACTGTTCTGACAACCATGTTTGTTCATCCAGAGTATGTTTTGAATGCACTGTGTTTATCAGAAAAGCTTTCATTCTGCAGAGGGTGTGCAAAAGAAACTGGGTTTCAAAGCTCAAATATAATGACAAAAAAATGTGTTTGCTGGTTATCCAAGAACTTGACCTCAGTGTAATGTCATAACAAATGTGGGACTGATCTAAAATAAAGTAATTAAATATAAAAAATTTGATTATCGTTTAATTATATATAACATTTTAATATATCATATGCCAAGTTTTATTATGCATGTATTTATTGGTAAATAGCCCTGTAAAAAACATGGTGTGTGCAGTCATCATTAAATGTCTTCAGGATGAAATTGGCAACCCTTTGTAAATACAACATATTCTAATTCTATTATAGGAATCAAAGTAAAATTATAAGAATTTACAAAATGATGAAAAATGTGGCACAGTAATCCTACATCATACATCTCCTCTATTTAATTCGTGTCTGGCACTGAAAACAACAGATTACAGTCTCTGTCATTGTAATAAATGTGCCTAGATACATCGACAGGTGGTGCACCGGTATTCAAGACTAGAGACTCACTGTAGTCTTCATATAAACCTACTGTCTGACGCTCAACGTCGCCGCCTAGGTGTGACGCGAGAAATATGTATCAGGCGGCGCGTTCCCGGAGACTCAAAACGAGGCTGCCTTGCGTTCCGGGAGCGCGGACCGCATTCCTCTTCATTCATGCCGTGCTAAGACTTCACACTCGGAAAGTGCGAGAGGAGCTTTACACATTGCTGCCGAGAAAATGAACGCAAGTTTGAGATTTTACGCATGGCAAGGATAATAAACCAAGGCATCAAACGCACAAGTAAGTGCCGTCGGATCTTTACGCACGAGTGTGACTTTTGAATGCAGTTTGGATTGGGAAAACGCATTTTTAGATCAGTTCTGTCTGCAACTACATTGCGTCTGTGACGATCTCTTTCTACCACGGGTTGATTTTGCGTTTCCTCTTGTGAATGTATCGAGACTAGACTGCGACGCGGGGTAATGAAGTGAGTTATGGGCATTTTATGTACGGTTTGGACACCTTGCTGTCTATTAACTGACGCATTAAACACAAGCTGATATCTGCATTGTGCAGCATTATTAGAGTAGGCTCCCAGATTAACTTGCATTAGATTCTCTGTGGTTTAATTGCTTTACTGAAACTATTAGGGTTACGTGTAGGTTAATGGGGCGTTTTCTAAGAAAATCCGCAGCTTCTATGTAAGGTGATCAGAATGTAAACGATGCATTTCTTTGAGAGCTCAGTTTACCTGCACGCCACTGCATATCTCACTTTTGGGAAAAACGGTACTCCTGGTTAAATAGCATTTAGGGAGGGGTGCTGGATATTTTTAAACATATCAAACAGGGTCTGTCCAACACCTCTCAGTTGTTCAGTTATTTAGCCATTGCGTTTTGCAGTCTCGTTGAAACAGTGTGTGGGTTGGCTGTCTGTAAAATCACGCCAAGATTTGTTCAGTTGGGAATTCGGGAAAATTGGATGTGGGTTAGAACCGGTGGAGTACATGGAAAGACAGCTTGCGAAATCTAACATCAGACCAATTTCTGTAAAAGCAACACTAGTGCGATAATCCTATAAAAACATACAATTAAAATTTCAAGCATGTACTATCCGCATTACCTTAACACATAGCTCTGTATTTTTATGATTCCATATTGTATGTTTTTATTACGAATACATCTCACATGTTGTGCAGCAGAAATAGCACAGCTTTAATATTTTTATTGGAAATACAGACAACTGTTTGGCAGTCTAGAGAGTACTGTCTGATCGGCGTATTTGTGTGTTTATGTTGAGTATTAGAGATGTGCGGCTTGTCTGATTTCAATAAAGTCTTATTTCGTCGTAATATGTTTTTCTCTTGAAATTGTTTTTAGGGCAACATAGTAGACTGGTGGGTGTTTGAAATACTTGCACTGATTAGATTTTGTCTTTCAAGTTTCCTCGTTCGGCTTTCATAGAAAGAGGATTCGCCGCTGGCTTGTGGTTTTCATATTAATATACGAGAGCTTCGTATCGCAATAAATGCCCTCATTTTTTAAAAGTAAGATAATGTTATTTGGAAAGCTTAGTAAATAATATTCCCAGAGCTGTGACTGACCTGCATTAAAATTTAGTCATAAACTTCCACACTTTCCGTCAGCATCAAAGCACTCGTAACTGGGCTGCAAGATTTTCCTGAGGGAAATACAACAGACGACTGCGAGTGCGCGTCATTTGTCCAAATGCTATGCTTGTTATGTGTACAAAAGGATAGAAACTCGTATTCACCCTTCCCTTAGATTTTGTTTTGTCTATAGCCTACTACACGGTCGATTAGACCAATTGCAGTCTTAAAGTTTATTCATAAGACATTAGGTTGTTAAGATATTGCAATATTAAACTGTTAGATTGTGAGAGAGGCAGAGTTCCCGCGCTCTCCTCCCGTCTCTCCGCACGAGGCTCCCGCTCCGCCTTTCTCCACAGGGTCCAAAAAGTCCGTTATACTAAACCCAAACTAGAGTCACTGGTAAATTAAAATAAATATATATATTTTTAAATATTAGTAGAAATCCAATCGTACAGTTGGTGGTATATGCTGTACTCGTATAACACTGGTAGTTTGATGGAGTTTGTGTTATGAAGTGACGTTTAGCATCAATCTTTGTTATGGGCATCATCAGCATCCACCTCAGACATCGTGGTAAACCAGTGCGCCTCAGAATCAATCTCGTTTTGAATCGTTATTTTCCGTACATTTTGGTCTTTGTCGTGATTGAAGAAAGTTTAAAATATCCATGACATCCTTACCGTCAAGCATGTCACTGCTAACCTCCTTTCGAGTGTCAGTATGCAATTTTAAAGCTCCAGTAGTCACTTTACGTCACGTCGTGATGCACTTTGCGCCCTTACCTGGTTCCTGAGCGTCACAGTTACATCATCACCAAAACATAAACCAAAATGTGCAGTTTTTTTTCCGCTAGCATCTTTTCTTTATAATGTAATTCTTAGCATTTGCTGCCAGATTATTACTACAGTATCATTTTAGTTCAAACCATATCAGTTCTAAGAATAACAATGATAGCTACAGTATTTGACTGAGTTTATCATAAAGCACAAGTTATTTAATTTGCTCTTTCAATTTATTATCAGCGCTTCAAATCTATGGAGACGTCAAACTAACACAATAAAGCCAGTCAGGCCTGAAGTGTTTTGAGCTGTCTGTATCAGATCAAAGGAAGCGATAATAAAATTGTTTCTCCATTTACTTTTCTTCTTGCTTGTACGTTTCTTCAAGTATGTGTTAAAGGCAGACAGATGATATCTTAGAGAACGTGCGTGTTTGTGTGATATTTATATACTTTACGTCATAGGAATATGATAGGAATAGAGATTTCACTACCAGGTATATTTTATCCGTCTTAGTCGTTGGCCCTTTCTGTTGTATATTTTTAAATGCATTAGCACTACGTGCAAGGACTATGTGATGTTGTGACTAATTCATTAACATTTTCTTTACCGATTTATTGAGTGTGTAAAAAAGTGCTTTGGCTTGAGCAAGGCTTAGAAATTGAAGGGTCATGCCAAGTTGTGTTAGTTATGGCCCTCGTCCAGATGAGATGCGGCTTTTTGCTGTCCCTCACCAGACTGGAGGTCTCAGCTGGGATCCTCGAATGATGAGATCAGATCTGCTCAGATGGTCATGATTTTAATATGGCAACGACAAGCTGTGTTTGTCCTGTTTATCCAGCCAGTGACATAAGACAATGCAGCACACTGGAAAAAGATGACACATCATCCCTGCTCTTTCTTGTTTGTGTGGCTGAAAATAATTTAAAGGACGTATTACTGTAAAAATACTTGGGTTTGTGAATTGGGAAGAAACCCCTAACCCTCTATATTTTAACTTTAGGCTTGTACCGTATTCTCAGATTTAGGGCTTGTTGAGGAGAGATGTGATATTACTTTTCTTAGCAGACTTACAGTTTTTGCCTGGAGGATGGTAAAAGGAGAAAAAAATCCAGTGGACTTGCATTGAAAGGGGGGCTGAGCCGCCTCTAGAGACCTGAAAATCATAGACTTGAAGGTGGGCTTTTTTCGACTTGAGTAAGCAATGACCCAGAAAAGCTTAGCAAATGCATAACAAGATAAAAACATCACTCGAAACACTTGAACAATCACAAAAGCAATGCAATTTCTTTTAGAGAATGTAAAACTGTAATTCTTGAGTCTGAGTATGCGGCCATCTGTAAGATTATGAGCTTTTTCCGTAGAGGCCAATGTACCTTGACCATGAGCTTCTCATTCCAGAAAAGACGTGTCAGCACTATATAATTCACCCACTGACCGGCATTACGTAGTGCTTATTTTAGGAAGAAATAACAAAATGTGTTTGTATAATAGAGAGAGAGAGAGTGTGTGCATCCATGTATATGGGCATAGGCGAGGGTTTTTCAACCAACGGTATTCCCCTCTCAGTAAAGAATTAACCTGCTGTGTCTTAATCCAATTCCGAAGGTTTAGTCCAACTACTTGACTCATGCATGAAATACCAGGATCGACCTTTAACCTCATTGTCACGTCACATACCGATGTGAATGAGAATGTCAAGGGCCTCAAATGTGCTTGGATCTCGGCTAGGCCCCCTGACCCCAAAGACCTGCATATTGAACCCCTTGCATATTGAACATTACACCAGGATTATTAGCGATACACGCTATTAGAATTAAATTACATTGTCTGGGACTGGTAATGTATGTCGATAGTAGTCAGTAGTGTGGATTTCTCTTCTGGGGCGAGGGGGGTCAGGGGGATCTTTCCTCTCACCTCTTCTTTCTGTTTTCCGAGCAGCACATCTATCCTTCACCCTTATCAGGTCTTGGATCCGATCAATGCTATCTGCCATCTGCTTGCAGACTACAGCTTTACCACCACCCTCTGTGGAGTTTTCTATGGCCCTTACAACTGATCCTGGATAGCATTGTCAAGCCACTCACAATGTATTATGTTAAGCGTAGGGTAGGTTTCACTGATGCCAAACCAGCTGTTAAGAGTATTATTAACTGGTGCCTTAATGTTTTCCCTCTTTTCCCTCTTGGCCGGTGTTGTTGTATAGAGGGTTTAGGGCTCTTGTAATGGAAGTCACAGACTGGCAACATTTCGGAGCCAAATTTCTGATGTTGTATTCAGACCTCTAGTATGCATTTCTTCAGGTCTAGTTTGAATTGTGTGTTTATTTACCACTTTCTGCTTAAATTGACTTTGGAGGATTAGCTTTAGGAAACATAAATACTGTAATAAGAATAGCTGTGCTTGTGTTTATGTGGGTTTGGAGGTGTATATGCAACCTTGTATCATGAATTATGTACCTATAGTCATGTCAATTTTTGATTTTTTTTCTGCGGCACTGTCGTGACGTAATACGCATTCCGTGTCATTTTTACGTATTGGTTACTTAACTGCTTTTTTCTATTTTCAAACCATTGTCGCTTCGGTTTAGGGTTAGATTTGGTGTTTGCGTTAGGATGTCACTAAGAATTAATAATAAAAAAAAATTTCGGATACATTTTTTATATTATCTGATTTTTAAACCATTGTCGTGTGGCATAAGGATTAAGGGCGATTTAACGTCGTGCGTAGGTTCTATCCGTAGCCTGTGCGTAGCTCTGCGTAGCCTGACGCGCACCTCACAAAAAATGTAACAGCGCGTCAGATCTACGCGGACCCCAAGCGCTGTGATTGGTCCACCAGAACCCCTCCCGTCAGGTAAAAAAAAGTGGGTCATAGGTATTTCTGTTTGTGACGGTGAAAACAAAGATGAGCCAAGTTAAGGAGTGATTTAACTCAAACTGCAACAAAAGTCGCTGTTTATTTACTTCCATCATTGGTCTTCTCAAATTATACACAACAAGTTGCTGTTTCTTCTTCGTTTGTGGGTTAACTTGCTAAGCTTCTTCTTCTCTGACAATAGCGCTGCTACTGTGGTTACACGCGTGGATACTGCCTACCAGTGTTTTGCGGGTGAGTTTGCACGTCGACGCGGAGGACGACGCAAAAGTATAAATGAAAACCGACGCGGAACCTATGCCGTCGCGGATATGCTGTAGGACCTACGCACGACTATAACGAGCCCTTTAGAGTTTTGTTTGGGTAAGGATGTAATTTTATGTAAATCTAACCCTAATGCTGCGTTCAGACCAGCCGCGGTAGAGGCGTCAAGCGTAAGTGATTTCAAGTTAAGTCATTGTAAAGACGTTGACACACGTCTGGAGGTTTTGCGGCGTGAATGAGGCATTTAGCGTGGCGTGTTAGATGCGATTCCACCTCATTCACCTCATTGTCTAGTTTGTGCAAATTGAGCATTGCCATGGGAAATGCGCGAGTTGAAAATTTAAACTTTGGCAGAAAAATGCGTTGTGTTAACCAATCAGGAGCTTGCTCTAGTAGTGATGTGATTACAGGAAGCAAGCGGAGTGACAGAAGCCCCTCCCATGACGCGAATTTCTGCAATGTCTCGATAGCTAGAATTTCACGTGAGAATGAAGTGAGTACACTCAAAATGTTCAAGCGTCCAACTACGTGTGGTAGACGGGAATTTGACGCTTCAAACGCGGCTGGTTTGAACCCATAGTAAACCGTAGCGACAATGGTAAGAAAATAGGACAAAACAGTTAAAGTCGCCATGAAACGGAAGTAGCGATTGCCTTATTTTCCCCGTGGTGACGTATATCCGAATAAAACGGCTTTTGAGATGAAATAAGGCAGGGCTGGATTTGAATTTGTCCATCAAGATCTGATTGGATCGTTTGAAGTTGGGTCGTGTTGCTAATTGCTAATCGCTGCGATCTTCTCCCGGACCCCGCCCACCTGCCATACTTTTGTCCGGAAGTGAAGAGAGATCGTTTTGAGGAGAGGAGGAGATTTGCATTTTTGATTAAAGATTATGAGCACACACTAATTTTTAAAAAATAATGAAGCTCACAGATAAGTCATTTGTTAATAATACCACAATATTAAATACATATATATAGTTTTTCATTTCAATTTCATTGCGACTTTAAGTAACCAATACGTGACAATGACACGTAAACAGAAATGCTTGATACGGTCACGGAAAAACACGGAAAAACGTGACCGTGTCACGGAAAAGAATAAAAAATGTACTTGACTATAGGTACGTAACTTTGTGGTACTGGGTTGGTATATGTGTACGTTTATAGATAGATATGCATGCAAATAGAAGTCATGCATGTATGAAAGTTGCCCGGTTTCTCGTTTCTACATTGTTTACAGGGTACAAAAATGGTTTGCGCTTTAAAGCTTTGTCACATGATTCTGCACTATGGTATAAGCAGCATAAACTCAATAATAGACTATTTACTGTCTGGTTCATTTCATTTGGCTGATGTCTCTTCTTGGATACTGCAGCTGAAGCACTTCCTCGGGCAGTTTGTGGTTTGTGTACTGAAAGCCGGTTTAATAATGCAAGATCTCTAGACTGCCCATGTAAGTAAGACTAAAAGTGATGGAGCCCAAGGGATGATGTACCTCTCGGAGGACCACATGCAGTGCAGAAGCTCCAAAAAAATGCTGACTTTGAAGATTACGCTAGTCCTCTGCAAATATTTGGTGCATCTTTTTAAATGCAAATAACTGGGTTGTGGTGGTAGTTTAATGGATACATGGTTTATAATACGGTGCCCTGTGAGGCCATTTCAACGGATCAATAAAGAGATAAAGCTATCTGTGGATTGATTGATAGATGCAATATTAATGCCCGTATATACTGTATATGATTTTAAGGTGAGCGTTGAGTGTGTTAAATTCTGGTTTTCAGTAGCCTCTTAATTAATATCTCATTTAAAGACTGAGTGTATTGATCTCTCTTGGTAATGTTCATCCTTTAATGCTGCCAGAGTGGATTTAGATTGCTCATAGCTGACCTTATAATCTCAACTGTTGTCTCTTGTGGTTCATTTTGCTATTATAGATTGAAACACTTGGTGCATTTTTGGTGCTAGACTGGTTTCGGGATGGGGTTTTGATTCAAAACTCACATTGTGAGTTGTATTTAATTCAGGATTACGTCTAAATCGGGCGAGAGAAACCAGCGCATAGGATTTTTCGGAGTAGGATTATCCGTTGCCGAGTAACTGAGGACTGTGAAAGGGTTAATTGAAATCCCAAAGCGGGGTGACGGGTCCCCTAATCCTGACGTGCCCCTTGACCTCTAACCTTGCGGGGGGTCTTTGATGACGGGTCTCCTTGTTGTTGCAATACAGTGCCGTGTATAAAAAGCTTCTTGGTAGCTGAGCAAACATCTACTTTCGTAACGATGCTCACATAGAGGAGCAATCGTGGGGCAAAAATTATTTTTTCATGTTTTTAGCCACCTAATTGTTTTTCTAGCATTCTGAGAGAGAGTAAACGAATAGACTGTACGTTTTTATGAATGCAGCGGTGCCAGTAACACCACACAAACAAATAAAAGCTTTAAAAACTCCGCAGGGATGCGGAAATAAATAGGATTGAGTTTGAATACAAAGTAATTGTAATGCAATCAAATACTCGCGTGTATAAGATGGGAAACATCATAATTTGGCTCTGGATTGTTTGTTTGTTGTCTGTCTCTCTGATTGGTTTCTAGTAGCCATTTCTTCTTGATTGCAATTGGATCAACTAGCAGATCACTGTCTGTTTTCCCATTGGTCTTTGCCACCTCATATCACTGCTCATTTGCATAAAGTTGAACGTTTGTGCGGACATGATAGTTTTGCAAGATGCCCTTAAGGTAACACAGCTTCTGTTTTTGGTCCACCAATCCAATGGCTTAAGTGAGTAGAAAATTAGCACATAAATAAATAAGGAAACTGTTGCCCCGCCCCCATTTTATCATGTATTGGCGATCTCACAGGACAGACTGCGATAGGACAGTCTCACCATTGAGAATATTGCTCAACAACACTTTTGGAAAGTCAAGTTAACTATTTAGAAGTCTTGTAGGCTGGCTGCTTTGGTTGAATCACACTTTGAAGTGTAACATGGTTCTTTCAAAAGACTGGAAAATATAATAATAATAATAATAATATAACAAATAATAATAATAATAATAATAATAATATAACAAATAATAATAATAATAATTAGGGATGCACCGATAGGATTTTTTTTGGGCCGATACCGATTTAAACAGACAATTTCTGGCCAGTACCGATGCCGATATTAAACACTTGTATACAATACTATACAGTTGGTCTATTAGCTAGTTTATTTATGCTTCAAATTATTTTTACTGAACATGGATTGGATCTAATTAACATTCAACTGACCAACACAATAAGAGAGGCACAAATTAAAATCAAAAGTGTTTTTTTCTATTCAGCATTTATTTTATTAACAACATTAACTAATTTTTTTTATACATATAATGGATTTCTTTATGGAGTTAATTAATAAACAATCGGTATCGGCCTTTCTCGTGCTATTGCCGATATGCCGATTGTTTCAAATTCATCAAAAATCGGCCGATAAATATCGGCGGCCGATACATCACTAATAATAATATAACAAATAATAATAATAGTATAACAAATAATAATAATAAAACTAATAATAACATATAGCACTAATAATAAAAAATAATAATAACAAATAACCCTAACTAATAATAACACTCATAACAATAATAATAACTTTTATTATTATAAGTTATTATTATTGTTATGAGTGTTATTATTAGTTAGGGTTATTTTTGTTATTAGTGTTATTTTTTATTATCAGTGTTATATGTTAGTATTAGTTGTATTATTATTATTTGTTTTATTATTATTATTATTATAACAAATAATAATAATACAACTAATACTAACATATAACACTGATAATAAAAAATAACACTAATAACAAAAATAACCCTAACTAATAATAACACTAATAATAACACTAATAACAATGATAATATCATTTTATTATTATTATTATATTATTATTATTAGTGCTATTATTATTATTATTATTATTATCATTTTTATTTTTATTATTATTATTATTATTATTATTATCATTTTTATTTTTATTATTATCATTTTTATTATTATTATTATGAGTATTATTATTATGATTATTATCATTATGATTATTATTATTTGTTATTATTTATAGTTTGTTATTTTTATAAAAAATATTTCCCAAAACAATGAAGTTATATTAAAAGTGTCTCTCTCTTTCTCTCTCTCTCTCTCTCTCTGACTCTCTCTCCTTTGTCTCTTTCTCAGAGCTTGTTAAAAGCGCATACAGTATTGAACATGGGCAGATCTCTAGAGCTCTGTTGAACATCAGCAGCCTGATTCCTTTAACATAGCTGCCTGCTGCACTCGTTCCCTCTCCCTGGAAAATCTCTCCGTCTCTCTCTTTTTCCCGTCCGCACCTTTTCTCTTCGAGTGGTCCGTTCTGGAAATGATTACTCTGCCAGACCAATGAGCAGGCTTCCCTTTGATGGGTCATAAACAGAGGTCAGATGTCAAATTCCTCTTCCCAGATGGTATTCGCTTGACATGCTCCACTGCGGAGCCCGGACGGGGGACGGGCAGCACGCCTGTCCTCGTGCCATAGTGTATGTGAGTGCTAAAGTACAGTAGATCTAAGTACAGTAAATCTGTGAGATTCTGCTGATAGGGATGATCTGCAATGGTGCCCATGGAAGGGGTGTGTGCGCATTTGAATGAGTGAGAAAGAATGCAATATATTTTGTGAAAGTGTGTGTGCATTTTAAAGTGTCACTGCAAGTGATGGAATGAGTAGATGTGCAGCCACAGGGGTGTTGGGTGGCCTTTACACCTCTCCTGACAACCTGCATTTAGCATGTGTTTGTTTAGACTTGCTGCAGATTCAGTATTTTTGAGGTGTTTTTGGCCATCTCTTGTTGTCTCCCAAAGGAGTTTTTAATGGATACAACCTCTGACAGTCTCTTGCCTGTATATTCAGACTTTATCTGAAAAACAAACTCGTGAGAGTAGTTCATTCTGAGAATTACTTGTCAGTGACTGATTAGTCAAGTGTGTCTTCAGATTAGTCTATAGAAAATCAAGATGTGCGTACAAGATGTATTGAGATGAAAGCAGAAGTACTCTGTCTATATGTTATTTTTTATATAATTTAAAGGGGTAGATTACTCAAAAATGAAAATTCGTTCATCATTTTCTCACCCTCATGTTGTTACAAACCTGTATACATTTCTTTGTTCTGATGAACACGAAGGAAGATATTTTGAAGAATGTTTGTTACCAATCAGAAGCCCCATTGACATCCATAGTAGGAAAAAGAATACTATGGAAGTCAATGGGACTTCTGATCAGCTTGGTTACAAACATTCCTCAAAATATCTTCCTTTCTGTTCATCAGAACAAAGAAATCGGTTTGTAACAACATGAGGGTGACTAAATGATGACATCATAAAAATCTTTGGGTGAACTACCCGTTAAATACACTCGAAGAGATGAATGGATAGATTTAGGAGGTGCTGTTTTAAATCTGGCCTCCATTGTGTCTCTTTTATGCCTTCTGTGTCTCTCAATAAAAACAAACACGAGTGACCCAGATTTCCACATTTGTAATTTTTTAAGCAAACCCTTTTACAAGAAAATTTGAGGTGCGCTTACTCATGGAAAAGTCATTGGCACGATGCTAAGTTTTTTAAGGATGGTTGCCAGGTCTTTGCTTTGTGGTTGCTAAGATTTTCTTAGAGTAGTTGTTAGCATGTTGCTGTGTGGTAAAACTCTTATATTTGAGTATTTTAGGGGAACTTTTTATGCAATATCCACTTTTACAAGATGTTTGGACATAAATGTGTGTTGGCAGTGTGTGAACACAACAACTTTACAATGAACAAAACACCCACTCCTTAATTAATCCCCATTAAACCAAAGCGCAAGACATGCTGTTTTGATTGCCTTGTTCATATGACATCACACTGATAAAGCCCCACCCACGGCCATTGACAGACTGATTCAATTAACCCAAAAGCGTGATTCTTACGAAATCCAGACTTAAAAGGTGTACAGAATCAGGTTTTTAAAAAAGCCCTTGAAGCTATTTTTTTGCACATATATAAGATTAAGGTCTGAACTTATTATAACCATTATTTTTAGAGGATTTAAAAAATATTTCCAATAGAATTATTTAAATTTTTTAGATTATCATAAATTATCATTACCGCAACATGATATTACATTAAATATATGCATTTACAAACTCATGTTTCGGAAATGAGAACTAAAAAGTTGTCTAGGTACTATGACAAACTAAATTTAAACTTTTTTTATCTGGAGGGAAAAAATAAGAACTGCTTACCTGGTAGCCATCTTGAGTGTCACAGTCAATTATGTCCCTTAACAATTTTTTTTGTTGTTGAAAATGTTAGTTCATTGAGGGCTTAAACAATGATTGAAAATTGTTGCGGAGGTTGACATTTTTTTTTTTTTTGACTGTAAATAGTATAACATGCACTGAAGCTTTTTATTTTTTTGATTTTTTAATTATAAATATTTCCATGTCAAAGAACACAAATCCAGTTATGGACACGTTGCGGTAATGAACATTTTCCTCTTAAATGTGGAAAATACAACAAAATTGTTTTATGTATGATGTCGTTTGAAATTATGTGCAAAATAGTGCATGAATAGATGTTTGTAACTGTATGCTTCTTATTTTGATTCTCTTACTTTGCATTTACTTTTTTTATCAAAATGTTTCATGACACCTCATAAGTCTAATTTCGCAAGAATCACCCAAAAGCTGTAGCACTAACGTGGCTAATAGGGTCATTTTGGACACGCTTCAATAAATGATCTGTGGGGTATTTTGAGCTGAAACTTCACAGACACTTTCTAGGCGCACCTGAGACTTGTATTACATCTTGTAAAATATGCATAATATGTGCCCTTTAAAGTAGCAAGCATGCACCACAAATTGTAAATTCTCCACACCCTTGCCCCTGTGTATTTGACACCAAATACATGGCCATGCCCTTTTCTGTAGGCCTAAAGTATAACACTCGGTCCCTCACATTCAGAGGGACGGAAACATAAGCGCATCTTTTCTCGCATCAGCAGCTGTCAGGGCTGAAAATCTCTCAGTGGATGTGGGCTGTTGTGAAATGCAGCAGATGCTGCTCGATATAAAGGCTCAGCAGAACGTTCCAGATGATCATGAGAAGAATGAGTTGTGCTAAGTATTGGAGAGCTGCCCAGTGCAATATAGATATGCCTCTTCTTTCTCTTTATAAATGTGTTGTTATCCCGGGGCTGCCATTTAACTGTGGAAAGGAATGTGTGTGTAACATAAATGTGTTTGAACTGGGGTGCAAAACTGATTGGAAAACTTTATGGGTTGGTTTCCCAGATGGGGATTAGATTAAGCCAGGACTAGACCTTAGTTTAATTAGGAAATATAACTAGTTTTAACAAACATGCCTTACTTGTGTGCATTTTGAGGCAAAACAAAGGGCACTGATGTATTTAAAGTTATGTCAGGGCAAGTTGTTTTTTCAGTTTGGAAAGCTCTTACATTTATTTTAGTCAAGGACTAGTCTAATCCCTGTCTGGGAAACCGCCTCTATAGGTTTAGCAATTAAAAGTGGGCTGGGGGAGCTTTTATCGTCAAGTTGATGCTTTATTCAACCTAGTTTCAACCTTTTTGATTATCTTTTTACTAGAAAGCCCTAGCTTTGTTAGCTTTGAATTGCTGGTAACACATTAAAGAGGTAGTTCGGCCAAAAATCGTATTAAACCCATAATTAACTCACCCCGAAGCCGTCCGAGATGCATATGTTGTCATTTTTCAGATTTTTCAAGTTATTTTAGAAAATGTTTTAGATCTTTCAGTTAATCAAATCTAAAGTTGCGGGGTCCACGTCCTTCAAGTCCAAAAAATGTGCATCCCTCCTTCACAAAATAAATCAAAACGGCTCCAGGATGATAAACAAAGGCCTTCTGAGGGTAATCTGTGCAGTGTTGTTGTAGAAATATCCACAT
This sequence comes from Paramisgurnus dabryanus, assembly GCF_030506205.2. Taxonomy (NCBI): domain Eukaryota; kingdom Metazoa; phylum Chordata; class Actinopteri; order Cypriniformes; family Cobitidae; genus Paramisgurnus; species Paramisgurnus dabryanus. Next base: position 1,779,220 of record NC_133357.1, read on the forward strand.
TTAAAACTTTATAAACGAAAATAACTTGCTTCTGGTAATGCCGCCATCTTGGTTGCGTCCGCATTCACTAAGAAAGTGCGTACACTACGCTGATACTCTCTCCTGAATACAGAGGAGTCTAAGATGGCGGCGTTACCGGAAGCTATTTATTTTCGTTTTTTTTCAAGGATGGATGCACATTTTTGGACTTGAAGGAGTGGACCATGTAACTTCACATTTGATTAACTGAAAGATCTTAAACATTTTCTAAAATAACTGAAAATGTGTTCGTCTGAAAAATGATGGACACATGCATCTTGGACGGCTTGGGGGTGAGTAAATCATGGGTTTAATATCATTTTTGGCCAAACCATCCCTTTTTAATAAGAAACAGTTTACAGCTTGTTTTAAATGTGTAGCCTACATAAAAATTGCGTGCATTTTACAGTACATTTACAATTATGCATTTGTCCCCCACAAAATAAGAATTATGATGTAAAGTCATCAAATTTAATAATTTATGGTTACAGCATCCAGGAAAATAACGGCCAGAATTATATAGCCCTCATTTGAACCCTCAAAAGCTGTGTTATGAAGTACAGTAGCAAAATAGAGTTAGTTAATGGCTTGCTTTATTCCTCGTCTTTGGCAGACGCATGTGTGACGGCACAAATGCTGCAGTAGTCATCGCCAGGGTTGCATTTGTGGCTGCGACCGGGTCACTGTATAATTGAGAGTGTGATCCTCTTGAGTTTGGTATTTACAGCAGCTGATGATACTGTCCCTTACACACACACACACAGACGCTCGGCCCAGATAAGACACGTCTGTTTTAGCCGCTAACAGCATCGTTCTTTCCAGCTCGGTTCTCATGCTCCCGTGACCCTGTGAGTGATGTCGGAGTTCCGTTTTAATGACTGTCTGCAGAGCCCAGAACCCTGCAACCCACAGCTGTGCACTTTTTAAAATAAATGTGCTAACACGAGAACCATTTTTGACTGTGGTTCCATAAAGAACCTATTTTGAGGAACAAAAACGGTTCTCCTACTGTATGACATTGCTATGAACCTTTATTTTTCAGCACCTAGTTTAAACACGAGGACCGCTTATCAGTTGATGACCACAGTTGTGTGTTAATGATACTCTGCTACTGTTTGCTCATGTCATTGACTTCAGGTTTGTTTGCTGATCACACGTGTACTTGTGTTTGTACTCGGTGTTTGCCCACTGTCCATCCTTAGCCGGTTCTTAAAGTTTTATAGAGTCGAGTGTTTTTCCTTTTTTGTTTCTCATCAGTTCCAGATGAGTCAGGCCTACTGGATGAGGGGAGACTAGCACGCCCCATACAGCTATATAGGCCACCAGACTGGGGTCCTGTCCAAACTCTCCTTAGGGAAAGGATGTTAAAGCTCTCTAATAAACACTTGGAAGTTAACACAGTTAATGTCCTGTGGCCTCTTTAGGCAAGAAAAGATCCATTTAGGAAGTTTCTCCAAGTTTTTCTCTGGAAACTACATTTTAAACCTGGAGTATTTTACCGATAGCAAGCACCATGATTCACTCCTAATGAGCGTCAACATTAGTGGAAGAGCTTTCGCTGGTATGTTTTGTTTATTTTTATTTACCTTTCCTCTGTACGGTGACTTTTATTTTCCGTACTCAACCTGATCGTTACACTTTCATTGAATAATTTAGCAGATGTTTTGAGTCGAAGTGATACACAAATGAGAAATGCAAGAATACAAGTAATGAGCCTTAAAATGTTCAAAGCGATCATGATGCCTCTGTGGTCTCAGTGGTTAGGTTTTGATGCAAGATTTTCAGATAAACACAGATTTGCTCAATGATTTAAAGGCGTAGTTCGCCCAAAAATTGAAATTGTGTCATGATTCACTCATTGTCAGATTGTATCAAACCTGAATACATTTCTTTGTTCTGCTGAACACAAGAAAGATACTCTAAGCAATGTTTGCAAGGATATTTATTGCCATATAAGACGTTTATTGCTGTTGAATACTCTCGTCTATAATATGGAAATCATATATACATACTACATAGTAGGAAATATATAATGTGGAAGCCTAGACTGCAAAGTTACCCTGCTTACTTTTATTTATGATATGTGTGATATATAATAAATTATAATTAAATCATTTTATATGCAGAATCAGCAGTCAGCAGCACACTGAGTACAGAGTATGTGTGAAACAGTAAGCAAAATTCTTAAAGGGATAGTTCACCCAAAAATGAAATGATGTCATTAATGACTCAATCAAGCATGATGCAAGAGAACCTTTTAGTTCTATAGTAGGAAAAAATACAATGGATGTCAATGGTGCCCCAAAACTAGGGATGGGCATGATTAATTGACAATCAACAATTGATCATTAAAGGGATAGTTCACCCAAAAATGAAAATTATGTCATTAATGACTCACCCTTATGTCGTTCCAAACTCGTAAGACCTCCGTTCATCTTCAGAACACAGTTTAAGATGTTTTAGATTTAGTCTGAGAGCTTGTTGACCCTTCATTGAAAAACTGCGTACGGTAAACCGTCCATGTCCAGATAGGTAATAAAAACATCATCAATGTAGTCACGTAACATCGTGTCAGTTAGAATGTGAAGTGTGTGTTGAAGCATCGAAAATACATTTTGGTCCAAAAATAACAAAAATTACGACTTTATTCAGCATTATCTTCTCTTCCAAAGCGCATGCGCAAGACTAAAGTCATGTGACTGCAGTGACGCGGCTGACGTGTTATGTGGTGCGCCCCAGCTGTTTTTTTGTGCCCCCGGGCTTCGTTTACAGTCTGAGGGAGACGTACGCTTTAAGTTTGGAAAAAAAACTTTGCAAACGTAGGATAAGGATAACACGTCATCCGCGTCACTGCAGTCAGGCGACTTTAGTCTCGCGTATGCACTTCACAACAGACGCGGAATAGAAGACAATGCTGAATAAAGTCGTAATTTTTGGACCAAAATGTATTTTCGATGCTTTAACACATTCTAACTGACCCACTGATGTCACATGACTACTTTGATGATGTTTTTATTACTTCTGGACATGGACAGTATACTGTACATAGATTTTCAATGAAGGGTCAGCAAGCTCTCAGACTAAATATAAAACATCTTAAACTGTGTTTCCGAAGATGAATGGAGGTCTTATGAGTTTGGGACGACATGAAGGTGAGTCATTAATGACATTATTTTCATTTTTGCATGAACTATTCCTTTAATGATCAACTGTCGATTCATCATGCCCATTACTATTTGCAACCAATCAGTTTTGGGGCACCATTGACTTCCATTGTATTTTTTCCTACTATAGAACTTAATGATTCTCCTGCATCATGCTTGATTACAAATATTTCCCTTTGTGTTCAGCAGAACGAATACATTTATACAGGTTTGATATTTGTAATCAAGCCTGATGCAGGAAAACCATTAGGTTGTATAGTAGGAAAAATACAATGGAAGTCAATGGTGCCCCAAAACTGTTTGGTTGCAAAAATTGCTCAAAGTGTCTTCCTTTGTGTTGAGTGGGACAAGGAAATGTATACATGTTTGAAACAACTTGAGGTTGAGTAAATCATGACACATTTTCCATTTATGGGTGAACTTTCCCTTTAACACAATATTAACTTAATTTATACAAATTGTCTGATTTATAATCCATTGACATCCCTGTTGTAAGATTTTAAATTTGTTAGAGCTACCAATTTACTTAATTGGCTAATAATCAGAAAAACAACAAATACGCTTCTATCTAAATGACTTATAATGATTAAAAAAGCTCATTTTAAATGCATTGTATGTCTTCTCTCAGAAATCGAACCTCTGTTCGAGTCAATTACAAACCCCCTTTGTGCCCCATCTGAGTACTTTACATTGCCCTGCAAGCCCCACGCGTTTGCAATTACAACTCATGCCAACCCAAAAGCGAAGGTCTCACGAGGAAAGTGCTTTAGAAACCACTCACTTGACATCTCTGCATCTCTTTACTCCTATACAGTCGAAATACATCGCTTTAGTTGGATTTCCCTGCGGTAAATGCAGAGCATAGCTGAAATACCTGCGTCTCTCCCACGCACGCGGCGCTAATCAGTACCACATCTACAGACGCTTCCAGTTTTCCAGCGGATCACTCTCTGATCCTCCACCCGTAGGGTCCTGACACGTTCTCACACCAACCTCAACCCTTGGCTAGGATGAGCGGGCTCCCCGTCTGCCGCCAAGCCATCGGTCACTGTCATGGCAACGCATTCCTGAATTGAAAGAGCTTGAAAGCGGTGAGCGAAGGCTCTGGTGGCTTCTTGCTGCAGTGGAGAGTGAGTAAAATTAATGGCTAAAGGATCAGACAGACAGCTGGCTTTCTGAGGCTATCCATCATAATAGTCAACCTCTGATCAACTTCTTTGTATGGATTCGGACACATTGGAGACAAGGTGGCCTAATTGCTGACTTGGGATCAGGTTTCTCAGGCCTGATGTTTAAGCATTATAAACCGCAGACTCCTTTAAGCGGAAGGTCAAAAAAAAGACTTTGACCTAGTTTCGTTTGCTTGTGTTCATATGACATTTTAGCTTTGCCTTAAAGGTGCTGTGTGTAGATTGTAGCTGCATTTAGTGGTGATATTGTGAATTGTAACCATTGTGCTCGGTCCACAGCTCACCCCTCCCTTCGAAACGCATAGAGAAGCTACGTTAGCCGCAACAGGACAACCGTGAGGCAACGTAGTGACGAAACTCACTACGTAGAGCAGTTTATCCATTTAGGGCTACTGTAGAAACATGGTGGTGCAAAATGGCGACTTCTATGTAAGGAAACCCGCGGTGTATGTAGATAAAAACGGCTCATTCTAAGGTAATAAAAACGATACATTTTATTTTGTGTACACCACCGATAATATAGTCATGTATATTTTATTGCATTTCTGTCAGATGATCATTCTAAAAGTTACGTAATACACCTTTAAAAAAATCATACTCATTAAAGCTTCAATATGCAACTTTTGCTTATCTATTGCCATTAAAACATAAAAAGCATTTTACTTAAAGGTGCCATGTAATGTAAAACTGTAACTTTAAGTTAAATAAAAAAAAAATTCTCACTAGTCAAAGTGGCTAGTTGTTTTACAAAGTTAATAGCCACTCAGCATTTTCACTGGCCACAATTTTGTTTTTTGTAAAATAAATTTTATATGATTAAACTTGACTTTGGCATCTAAAATGACTTTAAAGTAAATTTACTTGAAGTGTGCCTGTATGTGCCCAGACTGCGTCCCGTGCAATTGCAAATCCACCAGCGGTCGAGCTCTCTATGATAAATGATAGCTGCGCTGAGTATAACCGGCCCTTAACCCCTACTGTACGTTGCGCAGGGACTGCTCATGTTATTGTTATAGTTTCCCAGTGTCGCATTGGACATTGTTTATCATTTCGCATAACTTTTAAGAAAACTACAAAAAATTATATTCAACCTACCAAAGTAGCTAGTGTGATTGGCTGTCTTACCCACCGCCCCAGCCGAAATCGAGGGTGTTAATGTCAAGCCTTGATGGTTATGACATATTGTGAGCCTCAAACATAATTTTTTCCTCCTTCTTATGTAAACCTTGAGCATGCAAAAGACCACTGATTAACTGATATAGCGCTATGTGCTAGTTAATGTTATATGCTAACGTTTAGGCTGAAGTTCTACTATTAATGTTACAGTTACGTTTTGCAGGAAAAAAACACAATCTTACCACTCAGAAATGTCCATGAACAATCTCCAAACAATTAATTATTCCTTAAGGGGGTCGCACACCGGAGCTACTTAAAGGAGCTGCTCTGTGAAACAGCCAATCAGAGCAGAGCTCAACATTATTATTCATGGCCCTTTCAAATTTGGTAATAATAGACCATTTCATTCTAAAGCCAAATCCTAGGGTTGTAAATAGACATGTTGAACCGTCTCTGGATCATTTTTGAAAATAATAAATAAAGCCACATATCTTTAATGTGGATTTGAGAACAATTTGACATAAGTATCAATCATAGCCCTAAAAAAAAAAATATGGACGTAGTGTCCGTGACGTCACCCATTGGTTTGTGAAGATCGTTTTTGAAGCTTAAAGTAGCCGTTGCCTGCCATCGCCATCTTAACCGCGCGTCACCTTGAAACACTTGCGGAAAACCGAAAATGGGTAAAAAGTGAAGCTGAGGTGAAACCACGCCCGTCTAGCGCGAGTCTAGTGACAGCAGTGGCTGTTCACCCATCACTTAAAGGCTGGTTCACACGGCAGGATAATTAGGCCGATTTTAGCCCCAATTCACCCCTTCCGACAATCTTAAGGATGCTCCGATAATCGTAAAATAAACTGATCAGATATTCTTGCCGTGTGTGGTGTGTTTAGACTGCTCTCGTCTACTCGGAAGCACCTCTGGACCGCTCCGATCTCAAATCGGGGATATCCAACATGTTGGATTTTTTTTGACCCGATTTCTTCTTGTGTGTGGTGTCTCCCGGGGACAAACGAGCACGCAGCTTGTGGACTGTGACGTGTAGCCAATCAGAAAGCGAGGTGACGAGGCAGCGAGGATGTACCGGGAAACAAAATCACGGGTCACAACAACTCACCTTCATATTATGATTTAGCAAGTATAGTCCATGCTCGCGTCGTCTTGTCTCCACTTCTTTGACCATCGCCTTTTCTTTTGAGAAAGTTTTTTGTCGGTTAAAAACAAACTGCAAACTATCGCCACTGCATCCTCTTCGTCCGCCATGATTGTTTACTCTGAAATCACGTTTGGTCTCGAGAGATTATGCGAGATTTCCCGTCTGACCTGGGACTGCTCGGGAGTCAAATCGGTTCGTTTGTGATGTGTTGATTTTGCCATGTGGCGGCGCACCACTAACTGTACAACCGAAACTGTTGTTTTATAGCCGTGTGTGGGGTCTCTCAGGGTTGGAAAATCGGCCGACGATTTTAAATTCGTCCCGTCTGAACCAGCCTTAAGTTGCCACTCCCTTAATTATGCAGAACTTTAAAGCTTAATATAATTTAAACGGATGAGTTACAAAAAAATTCACCCCACTCACAGTTGTCATGAAGAATATAAAATAAGCTATATAGACTAAAAACACTTTTTGTACCAGGCTGAAAACATATTCTTTTCTACTGTAAAGTTGGGCATTTTTAACATGGGAGTCTATGGGAATAGACTCCCTTTTGGAGCATGCCTCTAGCGGCCAGTCGATGAATTGCAGTTTAAGTCACTTTCGTATTAACTTCATTAGAGAGATTCGGAAGGTTGCCCCTCGGTATCAATGCATTCTTTGCATCCTTTGTTTATTTTTAACCCAGATTGAAGATTGCAGCTTCAAAATTGGGATAACTAAAATAGGACTGTTTCTGTTTAGTATATAGCCTATTTAATATTTGGTGTAACATTATCAAAAGATCATTTAGTATAACTGTAATAACTATTAAGCAAATAAGATTCAGACTTATTAAATGTCTCTTATTGGTTATCTTCAAAACTGCTCCTGAAGACTATGGGTGATTGGGGGTAAATAGTGTTGATTTAAATCCATCCTTTGCTCTTTTCATCTCTTTCTCTCTTCCTCCGTGAGCATATTTCATCAGCAGCTTGCAGATTTAATGAGGAATTTCATTTCTATTAAAGATGCAAATGTAGCCTTTAAAGGAGATTGAGATGCAGGGCCGAAGCTAGCGTTCAGACGGCTTTATCTCGCTGCACTGTTCATTAGCCCGGTGTAATTGTGTTAGCACAAACGCGTTCCTCAGGAACACACATATCTGACTAGAAAGGTCACGCAGATGACACGGTGGAAACGCAGTCTTGCACACACTTGGATTTCTCTCATGGATGACTTCATCTCTTCATCGCTTGATAAGTCGTTTAAAATGAAAGCGCTGGAAAGGTGTTTGTTTGTGTGCCCGCGTGGGTGGAAAGTAATGAGTGAACTTAGAGAAAGTGTAAAGCTCAGCACATAAACCCATGTAGCCGTATGCGCGTTTGCAGTGTGCACGGGGAAACGGGCCAGGGAATGGCCGTTGCCCAATGATGCGATCCTGATGGAATGTGAGCTCGGCGAGGCCTGCCGAACATGAAGCGCCATCAGCTTCGAAACCACTGTTATGGGATTTGAAGTCTTTATTTCCCTTTTTCCTGTCATCGACAGAGCATTTCGCCGTCTGATCCTGGCGCTCCCGAGTATTACCTTGCAGTTTGCTGCCTGCGGATAATGACAGCTAGCTTGGAAAGATGTTGTAATTGTGGAATTTAGGATAAATACTTTGATTTGCATGCATGTTTATCATCATAAAGCCTATTGCACAACAAAACAGGGTGATGTACATCTCCAAAGTGTAGAAAGAAATAACCGAACGCTTCCCAGGAGAGATCGTAAGCTTTTTATTGATGGCTGAACTTTGAGTCAGCAATGTTTGTGGGCTTTTATTGGCTCCGTGGGAGCTGTAGCCCAGACACTAAGGTGTGTGGTAATGGACGTGGATCTATTAACACAAGCGTAGATGGAACGGGATGTCCGTTTCGTCTGCGTTTGTTGTTTTTAGGTGTCGACGTTGGAAACTCATTTTGTATTCCGTTTAGTTCTTGCAGCAATTATTTAGACTTTTAATGTGTAGCATATTTGTGTATGGTTCGGTTTGGATGGCTCCACCGCAGTCATGCTGACCATATGGTTTCTCACATTAATATTAGCATCATTGCAGTATGCGTTCATCTGCCGTGACTAACTGCTCTTTAGTGCGAGTTTGCATAACGTTGGTCATGGTACGGAGTGAACACGTCTGGTTTTATCTGGTCAAATCGCCAGAAGATAAAAGTCAAGGATTACTCTGGATAGGTTTTTTCGTATCATCTCGTGTGTTCTCACAATTTATGACCACTGTGACCTTATATGCCTAGATTCTTGATAGAAGATCTGTCTGCATTGCAGCAGCTGTAAAACATACAACAATACAACAGTTTCTGGAACAGATCTAAGGGATACTGTATATAAGAGCAGCATCTTTATGGATTACTCAATTTTTATAAAAAAAATCTGATCATTTACTCACCCACCCCTATGTCATCCAAGATGTTGATGTCTTTCTTTGTTCGGTCGAGAAGAAATTAAGTTTTCTGAGGAAAACATTCCAGGATTTTTCTCCATATATTGGACTTTGGTGGACCTAAATGGTTACAGTTTAAAATTGCAGTTTCAATGCAGCTTCAAAGGTCACTAAACGATCCCAACTGAGGCATAAGGGTTTGTCATTTTCGCTAAAAAATAAAAATATGTACTTTTAAACCACAACTTTTTGTCTTTAAATGCTACAATTTGAACGATGCACCGGTTGGTTGTTGTTATATTTGTCCCGCCCCTCCTAAAATTTGCATTGACGAGCTGAGCGTTTCACCTGAAGTTGAAAATGGTTAACTCTGAGAGTTCAGAGGTCAGCATGGAAAAACTGACAAACCCACCAGCTGCTGGCATTTTTGAAAAGCACGGCACTTCCATTGGAAACACATGCATGCCGGACGTAAGGATAAATGCTTGGTGTACACACCCGCTAAGTGCATGATTTCTTGTTAATTTGAGACTTTTTACCAATTATGCCCTTAAAAATGTTTTTACTTGATTGAGGATAGTATTTAAAGAACGTATAGTATGTGTCAAGACGATTAATCGCGATTAATCTATAGCAGAATAAAAGTTTTTGTTTACATCATATGTGTGTGTGTGTGTGAACTGTGTATAATAATGTATAATAATTTGTATAGATAAACTTGCACACATGCATGTATAATATTAAGAAAAAATATATTTATATATTAAGTATTTAGATTAATATATAATAGAAATTATACATAAATATACAAATATTTCTTAAATATATACATGGCATGCATGTGTGTGCATTTATCTATACAAAGTTATTATACACAGTTCACAAACATATATGTTGTAAACAATTTTTTTTTATTCTTCTATAGATTAATCGCGATTAATCGTTATGCTTCCTTAGTCGAGAGCATTCGTTTACAATCTCATTTGCAAATGAACTCTTCATTTGTTTGCTGTAATAATTGTAAAAATAACATTTGTAGCTGATTTATTTTTTAAGTCAATCTAAAAGGAAAATTGATACTTCTCGAAGAAAACATCAGCAATGTTTATCTATATAGTAGCCGTTACAGCATTGCTAGGGTGTTTTACATTTATGTTTATTTATTTAGCAATTGCTTTTATCCAGAGCGCCTTACAAATGAGAAAGCATTTCATATTTTGTCATACGGCTAACCTAAAGTGCAGTTTACGAAGCCATGTTTACAAGTAGGAATAGGGGTTTTGAATGCTTGCCATACTGACCCAAGAAGTCAAAAGTTAAAAGAGCCCCGTTTAAATGTTGACTATGCTGCCAAATTTTTCTTTGGGGGGAAAAATGAACCACAGACAATTTGGGGTACATACCAATGTTAAATAGGCCTACTTCCTGTTGGTGGTTTGAAGAAAAACTCAACCCTAGGAATTACCAAAAATAACATTGATGCTTATTATAGCAAGCACCACTAATAATATTGTAGACTAACAACTGTAGATGGAAAGTATCATTCACATTCTTAGCACAAACCCTACATGCAAACGTTTAATACTAAGGGTTAGAAATATAAAAAATCTGCTTAAAAACAATAGTAGAACTAAATTCCTAAAAAATCCAAACTCTACTTTCATAAAAAAAATATTTTTAAACCACAACTTCTCGTCTTGCACTAGCGGTGTGACGCACCAGCGTGGCCTTACGTATTACGTAATCATGTCAAAAGCTCGTGTTACATATGTTAAACACACATTTGCCAACCATTTAAAAAAATAAACTGACGTGACGTTAATAATTTTGTGTCCGTATGGTTCAATTAAATGTAAAAGGGTTAAAATTCTAAATAAATTTGTGAATTATTTGCATACACTCTCTTTTTTGGGGACCAAGTCTAAAATTTCTGGTTTTATTTAATTTAGAAAGAATATTTGGGGGATAACTGCAAAAATGTCAATGTGGTGTAACTGGTCTGTGTCAATTGGTGTAACTAGTATTTTTTATGAAAATATAAATATATTTATAAAAAAATGTGGAATAAAATATAATCATCTAGTTTAGTGTAATATGATTTTTTTACATATATTATTTAGGGATGCACCGATAGGATTTTTTTGGGCCGATACCGATATCGATTTAAACAGACAACTTCTGGCCGATACCGATGCCGATATTAAACACTTGTAAACAATACTATACAGTTGGTCTATTAGCTAGTTTATTTATGCTTCAAATTATTTTTACTGAACATGGATTTTATCTAATTAACATTCAACTGACCAACATAATAAGAGAGGCACAAATTAAGCTAAAACAAATATAATAAGACAGCATGACAACCTTCAAAGGTGGTTTTTCCTATTCAGCATTTATTTTATTAACAACATTAACTCATTTTATTTTTACATGTAATGGATTTATCTATACAGTTAATTAATAAACAATCGGTATCGGCCTTTCTCGTGCTATTGCCGATATGCCGATGATTTCAAATTCATCAAAAATCGGCCGATAAATATCGGCGGCCGATACATTGGTGCATCACTAATATTATTACATCATTTGTCAAAGATTATTTAGAAAACAGAGCTGTTTTCAACATATGTCAGGACAAATATTACAAAAATGCATTAAAATTTACATTAAGAAATAACTAATGAAATTATATTAAACTTTTTTTGATGATTACGCTTACATGTCATCAAGGTGGATAAAATATTTAATATTTCTCATTCTTTGGCGCAATTAGCGGATACACCATTTGACATCTTAACTTTCATAAAAATGGTGCAAATGTAACTTTTTATTGCATAAAATCAACATAAATACACTATGTGCATTAAAATAAACCTGATGCATGTTTTTAAAACAAGTTTTATTTTTGAATTTCTCATCTTGCCAAACCATTTTTGTCACTGACATGCGTGACCTTTCGACGTGATTACGCAATATGTAATCAGTGGCGCATCACACGACTAGTTAAAGAGCCAAGCCGAAAAAACGCTGGAAAGTGCCCACAGTTGGTGTACACGCCCCCTTGGCGGGTTTCGCATCTTAACCCCTCAAATAATATGCCAAGAAATCCCTGCTTCTTACCAGGACCTTAATTGCGAATATAATATAGCCAGGCTAATCCTGCCCTGTTTAAAGGACCACACAAACCTGTACTCCACCTCCATTCATAGCTTTAACTCCACAGCACACTTTCTCGGGCTGAGGGTGGGTATTGTTTGGGTTTGACTAATGGCCGTGAAGCGGGGAGGGCCCGGTGTCTGCAGAAGTGTTGGACACTGAGGATGTGATTGTGCTACGGGCCTGTTGCACTGTGCATGTGCCAAAACCCGAGAACAGTGTCCTCCATTTATAGCGTCACTCTTTAGCATGTGACCCTCTGACACCATGACAGCAGCCCCTCCCCTTCAAAACCACAAACAACTTCACCCAGCACCCCAATGAAAACAGGTGCATTGTGGGAAAACCATTATAGATTTCATATGCAATTGTTTTCTTTCCCACAAGTATTTTTAAGCTGTAAAGACTCACCGATTAACCTGTCAGAGCATTTGTGTTATTTCCTATTTAGTTATTGCAGCTTTGTTATGAGATTGCTAATGTGTTTGAATGCAGTAATTGTGTTGGCAACACAAAGGTCATGGGTTTGACCCCAAGGAACATACATATACTGTATAAAATGTATCATTTAAATGCGTTCTGTCATTGTACGTTTAAGGGATGTTCCACCCTCTTTTCTCTGGCATGAAGTTATTTTCATGGCGGGTCGGGGTGCCCGCTGTGTCCCTTTAAATCGCCATGATGATCATAACACTCAAGGCTTCATCTCTGCACCATTCGCACTGAGCATTGGCAACAATGAGAGAAGCAAACTTGCGCTGTTATTTCATCTTTTCAGCTGAATGAGATGTCATTCGGAGACTCTTGTTTTGCAAATCATTTCCCACCATCAACAAGTCATTGTTTCCTCTATTATCCCCCTGCGTTCCCAGTCACAGCTTGGCTCTTTTAAAATATCGCTTTCACGGGAGGTCTTGCCGGATTGAGGCTATTATTGCTTTTTAAAATTGGAGGGTAAATCGAGGCTGTCTTTTTTAATATCTCGGCCTAAATAAAAAATACCAGCTGTATTATTCTTCAGTTTGTCCAACAACTTTGCAAATATGTAGAAACGTGTGAACTCGTAAAAAGGAAACGCGAGTCACCCATGTAAATAAAGTTTTATTGTTCATCAGTAAATACCTTCCAGTGGTTTATCTTCAACCTATATGCCTGCCCCGGCAGTTATAATGTTTAAATATATCAATTTAGTTTTATTACGTTAATCTTTGGAGAATTTGGTACAGATTTGCATTTATTATGGAGCCTTATTGTTCAGATGCCTGATAATAATTGATGTTATAGTAGACAAAAATATGCATGAAATACAAAAATAAAGAAATACACAGCCTGTATGGGGGTCTCCGTGTGTGTTTAAGGATTAAGGCCACTATGTATTGATGCATGCGAGTCTGCCTGCGTGCCTGCAATAAAAAGCAGATCCTGCTATGCCAAGCCTCGCTGGGTGGTTTAGTTGTGGCCATCTCTGAGCCCTGCCTTCCTCTACCCCACAATGCTCAGAGATGTGACCTCCATGTTAAAGAGGAGCTGCGTATAAATTTGCTTAAGTATGAGGTGCCGTTTTCATTGGCCGTGCGGTAATTTATGTGCCACAAGCAATAAATCATCTCGGATGCTTTGGTCCCGCCAGCCATTTTCCAAGCCGGGCAGGTTTGGCTGTCCTGTAGGTGCCATGCAACTCCCATGCCTCCTTTAATTGATTCATTCAATTTCACCTTTGTCCTTGTGTGGGTCTCTGCTTTCAAATGTTTATAGCAAGTGGGTGGAAGCTCCTAATTGCTTATCCCACAAAAATAGCATTGCTGTGGAGTAATATATTGTAAGGTGCATGCATACAGTATGTTGCTAATAATTTCTTGTTTAGTTTCATTTTTCTGGACTCTGGATGTGTACCGTTGCAACGTTATTAGCATACTGTCGTCCTAGATGAGTCAAGACCTGACAGATTTGTTTTTGTAGTACTTTTATAGGTGAGGTGGAGCACTGTTTAATGCAATTTTAAGTATGTTGTAGAGTTGTTTAGTTTCTTGCTTGATTATTTATAGACATTTTATTCAATGTTTTACGGTAGGGAATTGCTTTGACAGTGTCCCTTCATCACAGAACCAAAAAGCATCTCGGACTGCTGAGTCAAAATCTGTTTAGCCGAGAAGAGCTCAGCTGTGATCATCAATATAAATAAGGGGAATCTGGGCCCTAATCGACATTACATAGCGGAGGAAATATGCTGATAGATATAGTATAAACTCGAAATAACTTAAAGAATGACTTGACGCTGTTTTTAAATTGTGTTTGTATATTAGACCTATTTTTCAGGCTGACACATTCGTATAAAGTTGCAGAATGTTGTAATGATTTTCTTTTAATCTTAGGATATTGCATCAATACTTTAGTGGCTCGGTGGACACATACATGCATTGGATAAAACATAAATCGTTACTTATGAGATTATTTGAATATTTCGACCTAAGCTAATCTCAAAATAATAATAAATTTCCCTTGCCTTTCTGTTTCTCATTAAAGGAAACTGGTAAAACGTAATTTTAAAGAGGAACATTTTAGGTTTGCCGTCAGTGACGGTTTCACCTTGTTTGTAAAACACTTCATTAGATCAAATTTATTTCTGAAGCACTTTTTACAAGTTGGCATTGTTGCAAAGCAGCTCTCCAGTGAAAACAAAGTAGTAAAGGAAAGGAAAAAAGGTTGTTATTGCAGAAATAAGCCCCGACAGTGTGATCAGGATTTTATAAGGGGCTTATTTCGCAATAACAACCTGCTGCCTGCACATTATCGGGCTTTTTACATAGCTATTTACCTCATTTAAGTAAAGTAAGAAACATTAAATATTGATTTGAAATATTTTATTTGCTCATTTTTAACGAATGCAGAAAAACCTGTTTCATTTTGTTCAAATGTCACAAACACGCTATTTGGTTTAATCATTTGTAAATATAATGTCATTTATTTATTAAAAAGACATATTTATATTAGGGCCGGGACTCGATTAAAAAAAATTATCTAATTAATTAGAGGCTTTGTAATTAATTAATCGAAATTAATCACATATAAATATTTGACCTGAGAACATTGAGAAGTAATTTTTTCACATGGATTTTTAGTATACCGTGAATAATAACTGAATACATAAGCTTAAGCAACAAAATATTGTTTATTTTTGTTCAACCAAGTCGTTGTACCCGGAGTCGGGCTAACGTCCAGGCTAGCTGCTATATGTTTTGCATTGAGATGATACTTGAGGCTCATTGTGCTGCGGGTGATATGTGAATTCCTTGTTGCATAGCTTACACACAACCATGCTCTTATCGACGTTTCCATCCGTTCGTTTTTTTATAAAAAAAATTCCCATCCACGGGGCCAACCAAAGCGATCTAATCAGCTTCTTCGTTCATGTTCACTGTGGTTTGTTGTCTGAAGTCATGAACGCTAGTTGGTGCTCCAGTATAATCGGTCCGCCGAAACTCATCCAATGAGAAATGTTCCGCGGTGCAAAAATAAGTGCGATTAAAATGCGTTAAAAATGTTTCACACGTTATTTTTGTGTAATTAATTAATCTTAATTAACGCGTTAAAGTCTTGACCCTAATTTATATATATATATATATTTTTTGTTTATGTTTAATATTAAACTGTACCAGTCAAAATGATTTGCAACATCCGCGTTACCGTGTGTTATTCGTTTTAAAATGGTTGGCCAATCAGATTCAAGCATTTTAGAGTGCTGTGTAATAAGCATATATATGAAATAGAGGCTTATGAACAATCTTTAATGTATTAAATATGTGACCCCGTCTGTGAAAACCCTTATTTTGTGCTTTGCTGTCTAGATTAAATTTTCCTATATAATGTAAAGACTATTTTGCGAAAATATACAATTTATATTGACTGAGTAAGGTCATGTCAAAGATTGAAATCAACGTGAAATCAAACTTTGATGCTACTTATCTTAAAATTAGACTTTTGTCTGGATTTCACAGACAGGGTCACATAAACAGTACCATGTACTGGTCAGCTGTATCCAGGCCAACAGTATGCAATATTTGTTGAACATTTGTTGGACATGTGTTGGACATTCCCGGTATATATTTGTGCAGTGCATGTATGTAATTTGTACTGTGTGTGTGTACTTTTGGGTGATTCTCACGAAATCCAGATTTAAAAGGTGTCCAGCATCAGCATTTTTAAAAAGCCCTTGAAGCCATTTTTTGCACATATAAGATTAAGGTCTGAACTTACTATAACCATTATTTTTAGAGGATTTAAAAAATATTTCCTATAGAATTATTTACATTTTTAGATTATCATTATAAAACATCATTACCGCAACATGATATTGCATTAAATATATGCATTTACAAACTCATGTTTCGGTAATGAGAACTAAAAAGTTGTCTAGGTACTATGACAAACAAAATTTGAACTTTTATCTGGAGAGAAAAAATAAGAACTGCTTACCTGGTAGCCATCTTGAGTGTCACAGTCAATTATGTCCCTTCCAACTATTTTTTTTTTTAAATGTTAGTTCCTTGAGGGCTTAAACAATGATTGAAAATTGTTGCGGAGGATGAGAAAATTGGTCTTGGACACATTTATATTCCTTATTATTGTCTCTACATTTACCAATGATCACCAAATACCACATGTTTCTTTACTGTAAATGTTTATAGTATAAAATGCACTGAAGCGTTTTATTTTTTTTATTTTTTAATTATAAATATTTATTTCCATGTCTAAGAACCCAAATCCAGTCATGGACACGTTGCGGTAATGAAACAAAAACAACAAAATTGGTTTGTATGTTGTCATTTGAAATCATGTGCAATATAGTACATGAAGAGATGTTTGTAACTGTATGCTGCTTATTTTGATAGCATTTATTTTTATCAAAATGTTTCACCTCGTAAGTATAATTTTACGGAAATCACCCTTTTGCGATTCGTAGCCTTATGTATGACAGAGTCAGCCCACAGTAAAGCTCACAGCACTGAGTAGTGAACAAGACCCAGAGACGTTCTCCTCGCTCGATAGTTTCGTGAAGAGAGATAAATGTCGTCTGAGAAACAATGACGCTTCTGTTTTGAACACTAGAGAAGGTCACATCAGCAGACAGCCTCTGCTGCTGGCTAGATGAGAGGCCTGAGATTGCCCTTGTTTAAGTGGCTTTGCACTCCGAGGATATCGCTGGACACCCAAGGGTCTTCTGCGTTGCCCGTGATCACATGAATGTCATTAGACTTTCAATTAGAAAGGATTTGATGGATTGTCTCTTTTTCCGCAGACCAGTGGTAGAGACAAGGGGCCATGCTATTGGTACTGTGGTATTTTAAAACTCGATCGCTTTCTCTTGGTTCAAGGAAAGTGCTTTTGTTTTATGTGGGGGTCAACTTGAATGGCTTCACCGAGCAAGCTTGAGGAAATGAGAGCGTTTATTGCCGATGCTTCGCCGCTTATTGCATTCTTCAAGGTGAATTGCTAAACTAGTTTGTGTTTTTGCATCGCACACTCTCTTTCACCTCTCTTACCTCCTGTACCATCTCTCTCGGCCTATTGAGGCCTTTTTCTTTTCATTTTTGTGCCAGCTGAGTTGGCACAGACCCTGTGAAATATTTAAGGGCACAGCAGGTCTATCAGACAAGTTCTCAGTGTGGAGTTTGTTGAGTGCACTGCTAGCTTGACACACTCATTAAATGTTGTATAGGATTTCACCCAAGGCCCCACTGTAAGATATTTATGTTTATGTATTATAACTTAAGTTCCCTTTCTGGCAGGCAAAACTTTTGAAACTCATTTGAATCAATAGCCAATGTTCTGTGTCTACAATGATGTGCTTTTCTACTCTTGCAGGGTTAGCGGCCATGGCGCTGCGGATGATGGTGTAGACGACAGCGGCGTGCTGAGAGAGCAGAGAGGACACTGGGTCAATAACTTGCTCTCCTCACCATAGACTGACAGACGCTGTCCAGGGTTTTTCAGGTCCAGGATCAGAAAGGTGAAAACCACCTGGCCTAACACTTCCTTAGAAAGAAACTAAGCATGCTGCCGTACGGGAGGAAGCCCCTTCCCGCCTCTCTTAGTGAGGCCTTCCTTTTTCTCTTCTTCCTCTCTCTCCTCCCTCAACATGGGGGGCTTGAGGTCAACCTCTCTTCCTTCCGGACCTTCATCCCACCAGAGGGAGGGCTCACGCATTTGGTCGTCCATAACAAAACGGGTGAAGTCTACGCTGGTGCTGTCAATTGGATCTACAAGCTTTCCAGCAACCTAACCAAGCTCCGAAGCCACGTTACAGGTCCTGTGGTAGATAACGAAAAATGTTACCCACCGCCTGGTGTCCAGTCTTGCCCCCACGAGCTATCACAGACTAGCAATGTCAACAAGTTGTTGCTGCTGGATTCAGGCCAGAACAGACTGATCGCATGTGGCAGCACTTCGCAAGGCATATGCCAATTTCTGCGACTGGATGACCTCTTCAAACTGGGTGAGCCGCATCACCGCAAAGAGCACTACCTGTCCAGTGTGTCGGAGGCAGGCACTATGTCAGGAGTGGTGATAAGTGGGAACCAAGGTGAAGACAGTGGTAAATTATTTGTAGGAACACCCATCGAAGGCAAATCAGAGTACTTCCCCACTCTCTCCAGTCGAAAGCTGATGGCTAATGAGGAGAACGCAGATATGTTTAGCTTCGTCTACCAGGATGAGTTTGTCTCCTCGCAACTTAAGATTCCATCCGACACCCTTTCCAAGTTTCCCACTTTTGACATCTACTACGTCTACGGCTTCAGCAGCGAGCAGTTCATCTACTACCTAACCCTTCAACTGGACACCCAACTTACCTCACCGGATGCCAGCGGCGAACAGTTTTTCACCTCTAAGATTGTCCGCCTCTGCGTGGATGACCCCAAGTTCTACTCCTACGTTGAGTTTCCCATCGGTTGTACCAAGGATGGAGTGGAATATAGATTGGTTCAAGACGCCTACCTCAGTCGGCCAGGTGCCAAGCTGGCTCGATCCTTGGGCATCTCGGAACAAGAAGAGGTGCTCTTTACTGTTTTTGCTCAGGGCCAAAAGAACCGGGCCAAGCCGCCAAAAGAGTCCGCACTGTGCCTGTTCACACTGCGAAAAATCAAGGAAAAGATTAAGGAGAGAATTCAGTCTTGCTACCGTGGTGAGGGCAAGCTATCTCTGCCCTGGCTCCTCAACAAGGAACTGAATTGCATCAACTCGGTAAGTTAAACTTTTATATTTCTATAAATATTGTTAGGTTATGGATGTAGATCTACTAACATCTTTCCACAGTAAAAGATTGCAGCTTATTTCCAGATCATTGGTGTGTGGTGAAACTGGTGGGAATGTCATAGCTGTGTGCATGCTGGCTGCTATTTAACAAGCAAACCTCGGCTACCCAGTCTTTGGGAGTAGCCCAATTATTGTCACTCTCAGTCCACATGCGTCCTTTTCTTCAACTGATAATTGATTTAAACTCTTAAACTTCTCTTTCTCCACCAAGTTCTCATGGGACCTTTTGTTTTGGTGTAAGAACATTGTGGACAGCCACAAAGAGGCTACAGCAGTCAATGCTTAGCATACTTCTCATAGCCTCTCATAGGAAATAGCCAAGCCTGCAGTTGTTCACCGAATACAATGCTGTAGTACAGAATGAGGGGATTATTCCCAGAGAACAGCCAAATCCTCCCGTCTATTATACGTGCAGTGTGTTCCAGGGTGATTCGACTGTATTCAGTCATACAGGAGGAAAAGCATTTGGGCTGATGGAGCGAGTCAGACACTTGGGAGAGTAATAAAAGAATAGAAGGATGAAACTGGTGATTAAGGGAAAAAAAGATGGAGGCAGATAAAATCGAGGCAGCGTGCAGAAAGTGTGCCGACTTTTCCTCGCGTTGTATTATGATGTATTATGATACGGTCTCTGTGATGCAGTTATCGTTTCGCAATTCCCGTGCCATGACATCTCATTTAAAGTATTTTGTCATAACACTGGTGCGTTTGTGAATTATTGCGTTTCACCGCCAACCTTTATTAAATGCCCCAAATGAGAAAATGTAATTCGCTTCAGTTTATAAAAGCAATATCTGATCTGATCAAACATTCAGTGGCAAATACATCAGAGCTCCAAAATTCAAACTAGACAGTAATTCATTTTTCCATTCATCATATGCCATATTGTAATAACTATCAGAACTTGTGTCACAGTTGGAGAGACTGGCTGATATTTATTTATTGATATTGAAGAATAGTACTTTTATTGAGCTGACAGGCAGCTGAAATGTTTAGACTTTTTTACTGGTTGTTTGAAAAGATCAATTAGAGCATCTATTTAAACATCTATTCATTTCTCACTCTCATGCCATCCTGGATGTATATGACTTGTTTACACTTAAAAATCAAAATTATGTCATTATTTACTGACCCTCAAGTTGTATACATTTATTTTTATTAGATCATACAGGAAACAGGAGCACCATTGACCTACATAGTAGGGCAGACAAATACTATGGAAGTCAATGGTGCTCAAAAACTTAAAGGGGACATTTCACAATTTAAAAAAAAAAGTAAAATAAATCTTTGGTGTTCCCAGAGTATGTATGTTAAGTTTTAGCTCAATATATCATATACAGTAGATAATTTATTATAGCATGTTTAAATTATCACTTTGTAGGTGTGAGCAAAATGTCCCGTTTATGGGTGTGTCCTTTTAAAATGCAAATGAGCTGATCTCTGCACTAAATGGCATTGCTGTGGTTGGATAGTGTAGATTAAGAGGCGATATTATCCCCTTCTGACATCACAAGGGGAGCCAAATGTCAATTACCTATTTTTTGAAATGCTTGCAGAGAATGGTTTACCAAAACTAAGTTACTGGGTTGATCCGTTTCACATTTTCTAGGTTGATAGAAGCACTGGGGACCCAATTATAGCACTTAAATATAGAAAATATCAAATTTTCATGATATGTCCTCTTTTTGGGTAAACTATCGCTTTAAGACAGATAAAAAATCCTATACCGAATCTCAAACAAGCCCACGCAGCCATCAATGATAAAACATAAGTGTAGGAAAACAATTTAACGATTGATAGACAAACTGTAATATAAATATACAACTTACAGTAAAATAAAATGCGGACTGTGCAAAATACTTTATACTATATATGTTGCATAAAATATTGTGTGAAAATAAAATGTGTTTGTATATATATATATATATATATATATATATATATATATATATATATATATATATATATAAATAAATAAATAAATTTCCCCCTTTTTGACCCAACAACCATAATTTTATAAAGTGTAAAGATTAATATTTAACAAATATTTTTAAAAGAAAGTGTTATACATCTTGAACAGCATCTGGATATGTCAATGATAAGATGTTTATTAGTGGGATGACTGACGTCTGAAGCCGCAAATATCTGAGCAACTATGCAAATGTGAATCCTAGGTGAACCTATTGCCAATGCGTGCTTGTTGTACATAACATGCCATCAAATCAAACAGGCGTTTGCTTTCTCATACGTGCGTAGAAAATATTTTGGTTTATGCTTTGTCGTCATCAGTCTTCAGGATAATCCTAACTATAGCCATTGCAATGCTTTGTGGGTAATGCAAACCATATGCCCATGTGCTAGTGAGGAACTTGGAGCGGCCACAGCGGTAGACTATGCCGACGAATAACTGACACTCGCATTAACGATAATAACCGCCGCCATTATAATAAGGGGCCTGGAGCAATCTGCCTTGGTAATGACGACGGCACGGCTGGCTGAATTGGATGAAAAGATAATGCTCCGAGGGTCCTCCACCAGCAAGTAGCTTGCAGCTTATGAATAATTCACCCTCACTCACCTTGTGTTATTCATTTATATCCCATCACAATCAGCGCATGATCAAAAATCCCTCTGCCGCCGCGCTGTGCTTACAAGCAATTAATGTTGTCATTTTCCAATCACAAAGCACACTTTCATATCTCGGAATGCTTTGGGGGGATACGCGTGCAAACACGGAATGACTCAGAGAAATGTGAGCATTCGGACCGACAGGTTTTGTTTTTAACAGACAGACTGTATCACTGTTTTTGATGTCTTTCTTCTTCCCACCTGTCTCATTGCTCATGGTAAAGCTATGCATGTATGTAAATGAGACACTGTACATGATGGTGCTTGATTACCATCTGTGACGGTGTGTTGCAGTCCATCAAGGACATGTCAGCACAGCCAAAAAATACAAACGTGCTTTTACTGTTCTGCATTTTATTCAGCACTTTTTCTATTGTAATCCTTTTCACTGGCCTTAACAAACCAAAGGTTTATATTAGATATTAAGAACCACACAGCTGGAAATCGTTGTATTACTGTAGTGTTTCTACCGGGCACGTATAGCAGCTTTTTGCAGTAGCTATTTCAAAAGGTATGTCATTTGTTTCTCATTTGCTATTGTGAAAGTGTTGACGTAATATCCTGATTTAAAGTGCACATATTTCATTGCTAAAAACAACGTGATTTTGTTAAATACTATTTGTTTGTGTGGTTTACGGTTCATCTTATTTTCCACATACCGTACATTTTTGTAGCTCCAGATTTCACTTACTGAAACGCAAGGATTTTGTACAAAACTCATCGATTTGCAAAGCGCTGTGTCCCTGACTAGCCAGCTCATCTGTACGTTGTGATTGGTCTGAATACCTCTGACGCAGGAAATGTAATGCTCCTTACCATGTTTGAAAGATTCGCTCACAATGCAATGCTAACAGGAGTTATGAGTATGTTAAGTGTGAGGAGTTATGATAATGTTGGTCTTGTCTACATCACCAATCCCATGAAGTAAACTGTTGCCTACAATACGTGTGTTTGTTGTAGTCCAAGAAAAGAGATTTACGTTGGAGACGTAACTCGCAACATTGTTTATTTTGTATAGATAGTTAGAAATGCTGATTAACTATATTGTTCATTGTTAGATCATGTTGGCTAATGCATTTACAAATTTTAAAGAGCGCTTATTGTCTGATTCACGTTTTTTTCCTTTGGTGTGTAAGTGTGTATTAGTACATGTTAATGATATGCAAAAGGTACAAACCCCAAAGTAAACGCTGATGCGAGTTATCGTCTCCAACGTAAATCTCTTTTCTTGGATTACAAAAAACACACAGATTGTAGGCAACAGTTTACTTCCTGGGATTGGTGATGTAGACAAGACCGACATTATCATAACTCCTCACACTTGGACTAACAGACTATAAGTTAACTCCTGTTAGCATTGCATTGTGAGCGAATCTTTCAAACATGGTAAGGAGCGTCACATTTCCTGCGTCAGAGATATTCAGACCAATCACAGCATACAGATTGGCTGGCCAATCAGGGACACATAGATTTTCAAATCTGTGTGTTTCAGGAAGAGAGGGAAATCTTAAACTACCAAAATGCATGGTATGTGGAAAATAATGTGTTTTTAACCATGATTACTGATTAACAAATTATTTATTGGATTTTTGCATTTGTGATGCTATGGTTTTTAATGCATCATGCATTGTAAGATCATCAGCATTTACCAGAAAGGCCACTAACACACTGCAACGTGTTGTAAGCGACAAACGCATTTATTGCAGGATTTAGTCCTCTACATTAGTATTGTCTGTGTACTGAATTCAGCAGTCACTCCTGAAATCATGATGATTGACAAAGTGATGATAACTACAGCGCTGGTTCAGTTTCACAGCTGCATACAAGAAGCACAGTTCATGCTGTTCGGCGTTAGCTACTTCTATCAAAATAGTAAATAAATATGTGTTAAACCAACAGAGGCACGTGTCGTGCTAATGTATGTTAAGCAGTTGCAAGGTTGTAGATTTGATTTTAACATTGGGGGCGGGCTGAAATGTCAGCTATATATTAATCATTGTACACACATTGGGGGTTGGAATTGCTAGTTTTGATTATTGGAGAATTACCTCCCCCGAAAACTATCTCTCTGCACTGTAATGCTTGGGTTGATACAATCTTAAGAAAATTAGGTGTTTAAAAAAACAATGTCATAGAAGAACCATTTTTGGGTCCTACAAGAACCATTCGGTCTTATAGAAGAACCATTTAATACTCTTTTACAGTATAATCTAAGGAACCCTTTTTCTTTACAAAAAAGATGTTAAAAGCTTTTAATGGTACAATTAAGCCAAAAAAATGGTTCTTCTATGGCATCGCGAGGACCTTTGTTTTTAAGAGTACCTTGGAAACAAGTCAAGACCCTTACCACGATTTCCTCTTTTGCTTGAAGAACCGAGACATGCACCTGTTTAAATGTCAGTCCCTCCAAAAAAACGTGATTATGCAATCGCATGATTCAATGCATAATCAGCCAAAGTCCGCATTTTTTTTAAATAGACCCACTTTCGTCGCATAAATTGGAGATTCCATAATCCCCCCCATTTTTCGTAGCAAGAAGTCACATATATCTTAGCAGAAAGTTGAAAAATGTTGCATTTACTTAACACAAGCGCAGCCATATCCCCTGTTGCCATGGGAACATTATGAAGTTACGTAATTATGCGACGTAAACAAAAATGAAAAGCTGAAAAAACTGCAAACAGTTTTCGCAAGTTGCCGCAGTTTTCGCAAGTTGCCGCAGTTTCCGCAAGTTGCCGCAGTTTCCGCAAGTTGCCGCAGTTTCCGCAAGTTGCCGCAGTTTCCGCAAGTTGCCGCAGTTTCCGCAAGTTGCCGCAGTTTCCGCAAGTTGCCGCAGTTTCCGCAAGTTGCCGCAATTTCATCGCATACAATTGCATAAATATCCAGTCTATTCCATCGCGTTTTTTAAGAAAACGTGTTGCAAGATCAAAGATTTTTGCCCGCAATAATCACAAAAAACTCTGCGTTTTTCTGGGACTGTAATGTAATGTTAATTTGGCACTACATGAATTTAATGTACAAATTTTGCATAGTGAATTCAGTTGCAGAATGCAGTTGTTTCTCCTGTAAATAGTAAACACTGTGTACAGATTGGATTGAAGTATTTAGTAGAAGAATATTGTATAGGTGTCCAATATTTACTTGCCTGTAAACTGGCCCATTCAGATGTTGACGTGAGGATATAGGCATTGATCGAGAGGATATAAAGATTATACTCTCTGCTGGCGCCTCTTTGTCTATTTCCATGCGGCACGCGTGCCAAACTCATCTCAGACTCTTCTGAATTTACGGCTTCCATAAGAGAAACTTTTAAAAGTTCCAGGTCACCTTCCATGCCAGATGCAAGCTGGTTTCCAACGATCTGAATTGTGCTCGTAAAAAAAGTAAAGGCAAAAAACAAAACAAACTAATTAGCATTGCTAATGAGGCTTTCAGTGTGTCCTCAGATGATATTAAGAGCACAAAAGCAACAAAATGCTCTCGTCACTTATAAGCAAACTGTGCGAATTGCTCTCTCTGGTAAACATTGCTAACTGCATCATTGCCGAACTGATTTTGTGTATGGCACCAAGACAAAATTTAGTTAAAGTGATGAGCCAAAACACACCAGGACTGACTCCTTACCCTTCGCTCCTTTGCATAATTCCCTGAGTCACTTATCTCAGTTGATCACTTGTCTGGTGATTTTAATTGCTAACAGTTTTCCTTCTAGCATTCACTTTTCTCTTTCCTGCAGACTGATGGCTGAAAGATTTTCTGTCTTGTCTTTTAATCTCGGTTCCCATTGAAAACTTCCCCGATAAAAGACTTTGTGATTAAATCATGACATTGAATATCATTTGCTTGCTGTTAGCATCACTTTAGTTCCGCTAACTCCCCGAGGACCCGCTCAAGAAAATGAAAGAACAAGTCCATGTGGGAGCTCTTCACGACAGGAATAAAGATATTGTACTGGATTACACTGTAATGGCTTCCCATCTGTGCCTCCTTCCCTGTAGAATATTGATCATAGATGACTGGATATTGAAAGATCATATAGATGAAACTATATCCACCCCGGTACCCTTTGGGCTAATCGTCTTTCCCTAGTATTTGTTATTGTGCTTTGAGATTAAGGAAACCCTATAGTAATTTAGATTTTAAAATAAAGGGAAAGTAGTAATGAAGAGGACATATCCATATCCAAAACTATGGATGACATGCAGAATGAACTTTCAATGGTGCAAAAGCTTGCCTTCAAGGAATAGTTCCCCCTAAAATGAAAAAAAGCTCTTCTTCCATACAGTGAAAGTAGATGGAAACTAAAGATGGGCTTTCAAGTTCCAACAAAGAGAAAAACACCTTAAAAGGACCAGAAAACTGGTTTACAATATGTTCTGAACCCGTATGATAGCTTTGTGAGATTGCATTTTTTATTCAAATGACCATACTTTTACCATAGTCTTGCTATTCTGTCGAAAGTCTTTTTATATTTCACCAACGCGATCTCATGGCAGTTCGTTCATTTTTTTAAAATTCCAATTTGTTTGTATGATAACATCTGTAAACAAATTTACGATTTGCTTTCTGTGACGTTGGGGTTAGGGGGTGGCTTTTCATAATTTTTTATTAGAATCATAAATTTTTGAAAAAACAAATTAGCCAACTTGTAAAATGCGTATGAATTCCTGCGAGATTAGGCTGGTTCCATGTGCATTTTTTACGAGGTGGCTTATTTAAATGTATTTGTACGACTACTTCTGTATTTTTTAAGATTTGCTTTCGGTAACGTTGGGTTTAGGGGGTGGCTTTTATTATATTTTTTATAACAATCATACATTTTTTTAAAGTTCACTTTGTACAAATTTATACAAATTAGCCGACTCGTAAAATGCGTACAAATTCCTGCGAGATTTGGCTGGTTCCATGTGCATTTTTACGAGGTTGCGTATTTAAATTTATTTGTACGACCACATCTGTAAATTTTTGTACGATTTGCTTTCTGTGACGTTGGGATTAAAGGGTGGCTTTTTTATAACAATCGTACATTTTTGAAAATTTCACTTTGTATGAATATATACAAATTTGCAAACTCGTAAAATGCGTTCAAATTCCTGCAAGATCAGGCTGGTTCCACGTCCATTTTTTACGAGGTGGCTTATTTAAATTTATTTGTAGGACCACATCTGGAATTTTTTTTTACAATTTGCTTTCTGTGACATTGGGGTTAGAGCGTGGCTTTTTTATAATAATCGTACATATTTGAAACTTTCACTTCGTACGAATATATACAAATTAGCAAACCTGTAAAATGCGTACAAATTCCTGCAAGATTAGGCTGGTTCCACATGCATTTTTTACAAGGTGGCTTATTTAAATTTATATGTACGACCACATCTGTAAATTTTTTACAATTTGCTTTCTGTGACGTTGAGGTTAGAGGGTGACTTTTTTTTATTATTTTTAAATAACAATCATACATTTTTTTACATTTCACTTTGTACGAATTTATACAAATTAGCCAACTCGTAAAATGCGTACAAATTCCTGCAAGATTAGGCTGGTTCCACGCGCATTTTTTACGAGGTGGCTTATTTAAATTTATTTGTACGACCACATCTGTAATTTTTTTTACAATTTGCTTTTTGTGACTTTGGGGTTATAGGATGGCTTTTTTTATAAAAATCTTACATTTTTGAAAATTTCACTTCGTACGAATTTATACAAATTAGCCAACTCGTAAAATGCGTCTGAATTCCTGCGAGATTAGGTTGGTTTCACATGCATTTTTTATGAGGTGGCTTATTTAAATTAATTTGTGAGACCAACTCTATAAATTTTTTATGATTTGCTTTCTGTGACTTTGAGGTTAGAGGGTGTTTTTTATATATATTTTTTAATAATAGTCGTACATTTTTGAACATTTTACTTCGTACGAATTTATACAAATTAGCCAACTCATAAAATGCGTCTGAATTCCTGCGAGATTAGGCTGGTTCCACATGCATTTTTTACTAGGTCGCTTATTTAAATTAATTTGTGAGACCACATTTGTACATTTTTGTACAATTTGATTTCGCCCCTGTGATGCTAGGGTTATTTTTATTTTTTTATAATAATTGTATGTTTTTGCATGTTTTGCTTCGTACAAAGTAGCCAACTGGTAACATATAAATGTAAAATACATGTGAATTCCCGTGAGATTAGACATGTTGTGTATAAATGTTTGTTTTTGAATAAACTGTTTCTTTAACGTAAGCTTTTTAAGTCAAGCAAAGCTTTGAGAGAGGCAAAGTAACATGTAGACGACAGTATGAACTCACTGTGATGGTAATTTTAAATCAATAAGTCAGCCAGTTAACTGGGCTGTAAGACAAATGCCCCTTCCCTTAGCCTTTCAAATAAAAGCACTGTGTAGGTTGCAAATCTCTTCGCGGGTCAGCCATGGAGTGTTCCCCATCTAATTGTTGGCGTAATTATTTATTGATGCATGTTTGTGTGGGAGCAGTGTAGAGCGAGTGTATGTGTGGGATGGTCGGTGGTTGTGATCAAACTCGCAGTGTGTGTTGGGAGTACGTGTTTGTGTGCGACGCTATTTGCCAGACTGTGTCTGCAGCTGTATTTGTTGTTTCCTGTGGCGGTGGGCAATGGGATGGATCTAGAGAGCATCACACTTTTATATTCATCATACAGGCTTAAAATCAACCACATACACAAGCTGGAAAATCCAGTTATGATTTCCCTGTTGAACAGACTAGCTTAGTTTTACTCGGAATGCATTCTGTTCCTGGTTTAGTTCATTGGAAGACCAAGGCAGTCTTGGGAGGACCAGGAACACAGTAATTTCGCCTGTTCTGCTGTACTGTGTTCCTGTTGCTCAGTTGGCAGAGCATTGCGTTAGCAGTAGGTTCAATTCCTAGGGTACACGTATACAGATCAAATGTATATCAAGTTTCCATGTCCCTTGGAAAAAAATCATCTGCCAAATGCATAAATGTAAGCATTCCTGGATCTAAATCTATGCTTTCATGCCAGTGTTGCCTTTGGTTTGTAAGGGACAATTTCTTTTCATTTTCTGTTGAGCTGTTTTGGACAATGCATGGTATAACGTTCACACAATGAAACCATAAAATGATATGGTTTGTCTCATTCATATCAACCAAGCAGATTTTAGCTTATTAATATTATGGCTCGGTTTTACATTTACATTTATGCATTTGGCACGCACTTTCATGCAAAGCAATGGCAGTGCATTCAATCTACAGTATACATTTTTTATGAGTATATGTATTCCCTGGAATGAAACCCATGACTTTGCATTGCTAGTGCAAAAGCTGAGCTGTATGTTTGGAGTATTAAGCATCATTTTAATGAACAATAATCCACTCCTTTTTTTTATGGTCATTAAAAGTAAAGGCTTGGGGTTTGGTTTGGTTTGGTTTGGACTAATGTACACTAGTGATGCGCGGGTTGATCAAAAATGCAGCTAGCCGCGGTTACGAGTCATCCAATAATATTTTTAATGATATTCGGGTTGCGCTCATTCGAGTTGTTTGAAAAAAAGATGCCAATTAACTATTATAAACAATTACTAATTTGAAAAAATGTAGAATTTTGGGAATTTTAACTACACTGCAAAAACATTATTTTTTCTTGATTTAAGAACTTTCTTTGGCTTGAAAAAATTACTTTCTTGCGTAGTATTTTTGTCTTGTTTTCAGTAAAAAATATCAAAAAATTCTAAAATTAAGATGCTTTATCTTGATAAGCAAAATGACCCAAGAAAATAAGTCTAGTTTTTAGACCAAAAATATTTAATTTAATTTTGTGCATAAAACAAGCAAAACATCTGCCAATGGGGTAAGCAAATTCTTCTTAAACTTTTCTTGAATTTTGTGTTTAAGAAAAATGTTCAAGATTTTTTTGCTTACCCCATTAGCAGATTTTTTTGCTTGTTTTTTTGCACATAATCACTTAAATTTGATATTTTTGGTCTAAAACTTATTTTCTTGGGTCGTTTTGCTCATCTAGAAAAAGCATCTTAATTTTAGGATTTTTTAGATATTTTTTTACTGAAAACAAGACAAAAATATTACCTAAGAAAGTCATTTTTTGCAGTGCAAGCAAAAAAAAAATGTTTCTTAAACCCTTAAATCAAGAAAAAATCATTTTTTGCAGTGTAGTTAAAATTCCCTAATTTTTTTTTCTAAAAACTAGACTTATTTTATAAGGTACTTTTGCATATCAAGAAAAGGCATATTAATTTAAGAATTTGCAGTGCAAGCAAAATTTCTTAAATACTTAAATCAAGAAAAATTAAAAAATTAAATTCACTTAAATTGTATATTTTTGACTTCTTTTCCGGTCTTTTTGCTCATGAAGAAAATACATCTTGATTTAAGATTTTATGTTACCCTGTTTGTGAAATCCAGGCAAACGTCTCATAATCAAATTATTTTATGATATTATCACTATATCGTTTTATATCACATATTATTAAGCTATCACGGATGGTTATATTATACACAGAATGTTTTTTACATTATGTAGGATGATTTTTGCAGAAAACAGTAAATCACAAATAATTGACTTAAGATGGGATTTCACAGGCAGGGTCACATATTTGCTCAACAGATCTTACAATCAACAAAAGATGTTGATCTAGGATTACATCATATTTGGCAAACCACAGTCATGTTTTTTTTAACAGGGTTGATGGAAAAGCACAAATTCTCCATATGTGATACTTGTACCGGAAATGCTCTGCAAATGAACACTTACTAAATCATAATGAATTATGGACGGCCACTTTTGGTAAGCAAATTTCAGAGCATAACTAGCATGACCTGGAAAGAAACGTGGTGAACCACTTTTGAAAGGACAAAGCCATTTCTCATACCTGACACCTTGGCTGAAGTTGGAGAGCCAATGGGAGCTTCGTAACACCCAGAAGAGGTCATGCTGGTTTTTAGGACGTTTTCCCCGTGGCTCGCTGTTGTCAAAAATGTTTCTAGCAGGCTCTATAGCTGGAGTTTATTTGTAATGAGAGGGTGTATGATTAGATGATGGTGCATTACTGGACGCTGAGGTCAGAGGTTCCAGGAAAACATAAAATGGATGCATAATGAGGCTTGGATGTCCCTTTTGGTGTTGTCACAACCTAGTAGCATTTTTAGGGGGTGGATCCGGTGCAGTAAAACAGAAATAATGTTACCCGCTAATGGAAACCAAACCAACAGTTACAGCTCCAAATGCCAAAATGACTGCACTTTTTGTTCAAGTGAGTGGGAAGGACAGTTTACTTTATTACGGTGGAGTTTATGCACTCCAAAGGTTTTGATGATTGTAAGTTTGAATAGACAATGTTTGCGAGGCAAGTTCCATGTGTTTCTCGTTCGTTTAATGCACCGATGTTAGTCCCGGGAGAGATTTGGTGATAACCATGATACAGTACATT
The DNA here is from genome assembly GCF_030506205.2 of Paramisgurnus dabryanus. Taxonomy (NCBI): domain Eukaryota; kingdom Metazoa; phylum Chordata; class Actinopteri; order Cypriniformes; family Cobitidae; genus Paramisgurnus; species Paramisgurnus dabryanus. Next base: position 1,810,823 of record NC_133357.1, read on the forward strand.
TAGCAAATGAGCCTGTAGATGCAATTTGGTATCGCTGATGTTTTCCATGACTCATACCAAACGATTGCTTGTTGTTTCAGTTTTCCCACCAAACAATATACAGTTTATAAGCTCGATCTGGACCGTAAATGCATCTGCATCCATCATAAGGACTGATATCTTCTATCCATTTTTACATTAACTTTCACGCACAGTACAGGCAATATAGTTTTTTTATATATATTTTATATCAATTTTTTTTATATATATTGTCAATTTTAGTAAAACATTGGTAAATACATACATGTAACTCATTAATATTATCATTTCTACATGTACACTGTCATTAAAAATGGTAAAAAACTGGAGCAGTACAAAGTACAGTTCATACTATATTACCTCAGAGGTACATATTGGTGCCAAATGTACACCTGTCTGTCCCTAATGGTACATATTAGGACCTTTTTAAAGTGTACTACCCTGTGGTCACTGGTGCGTACCCTTTCAAAAAGTACAGTATATACTTTATATACATATGAGGGAATGCATAACGATTAATCGCGATTAATCTATAGATGAATAAAAGTTTTTGTTTACATCATATATGTGTGTAAAATGTGTATAATAATTATGTATATATAAATATATATATATATATAAATATGCACACATGCATGTATAATTTTAAGAAAAAATATATATTTATATATCAAGTATTTATTTATATTTATAAATTATACATTAAAATACAAATGTATATACACATGTAAACATTTCTTAAATATATACATGCATGTTTGTGCATTTATCTATACAAAGTTATTATACACGGTTCACACACATATATGATGTTAACAAAAACTTTTATTCTGCTATAGATTAATTGTGATTAATCGTTATGCATCCCTGGTTCATATACTATATTACACTGCAAAAAATGACTTTCTTACTTAGTATTTTTGTCTTGTTTTCAGTAGAAATATCTAAACATTTTTAAATTAAGATGTATTTCCTTAATATGCAAAATGACCCAAGAAAATAAGTCTAGTTTTTAGACAAAAAAATATTAAAAGTAAATTTGTGTGAGAATTTTTTTTGAATTAAGTGTTTAAGAAAAAAGTAAACTTTTTTTCAAAAAAAAAATTTCACCCAATTGGCAGATATTTTTGATTGTATTAAGCACAAATTCACTTAAATTGTATCTTTTTTGTCTAAAAACTAGACTTATTTTCCTCAGTAAGAAAAAGCAAGAAAGACAAGACACACTGCAAAAAAATTATTTTCAAGAAAAATTGTTCTTAGTATTTTTGTCTTGTTTTCAGTAAAAATTCTTAAATCAATATGCTTTCTCTTGATGAGCAAAACAACCCAAGAAAAAAAGCCTAGTTATTAGACCAAAACATCAAATTTAAGTGATTTTGTGCATAAAACAAGCTAAAAAAAATCTGCCAATATTGGCAGATTTTTTTTCTTGTTTTATGCATAAAATCACTTAAATTTTATATTTTTGGTCTAAAAACGAGACTTATTTTCTTGGGTCGTTTTGCTTAAGAATTTTAAGAATTTTTAGATATTTTTACTGAAAACAGTGCAAAAATACTAAGAATTTTTTGCAGTGTAAACCCTGAGTAAAAAAGTAATTTTTTTGCAGTGTAGTACCTCAGAGGTACATATTGGTACCAAATGTATACCTAACTGTCCCTATTGGTACAGGACCTTTTTAAAGTGTACTACCCCAGTGACAGCTGCAGTACATATTTTGACCATTTTGTGTAACAGTGTGTACCTATTTACATTTAGACATTTAGAAGAAGCTTTTATTTATTTATTTATTTAAACCCTAATTTCAGCCCAAATTGTGGGCAGGTTAAAGCTACAAAAAATATAAATACAAAAAATTGGATACTGAACACTGGTATACAGCACATATAATTCACATTAGGCAATATAAAAACATGCCAAACAACATTTGAGCTCGATCTGGGTTCTTTAGGACCTGGCTATTAAACCCTTTATAGTTTGTCATTTGGAGGCTTGTAGACACATCATGCTGAGTCTTGAAGTAGCATTTCCTGCCTCGATCGTGAACGGGGCGTCAAACGACAGACCCATATACTCGCAACGGTATGTTGTGCTTATGGCCTTGTTGTTGAGAAGGGTCTCAGCAGGAACTCCAATGGCTACCATAGAGCTGCTGAATGGAAGGTAATGAAATCGCTCGGTGCTTGCTCATGCACTCGAGTGCACACACAACAGAGTTATATCTCAGATCTCATTACGCGCTCGCCGTATGAGAATGCAGAGCTCCTGAACACACACAATCTTTCAGCAGGTAATGCAGTTTCGCATGCGCTCTGCTCTGGGGAGAAGGGCCGCGTCTGAGCTGTAATTGGATTAGTGTTTATGGGATGCTTAATTTTAGATTATGTAGATTATAATCTGATGCTTTTGCTGGGACAACAATGTTAAAAGCCTCAGATCGGCTTCATGGGTTTATAGATCAGGCTGCTAAACACTATTGGATGGCTGATACACGCATTTATGACTCGTGCTTATTTTGGCATGTCATTATCAGGAAAATAATATTGAAAGCATACATTTATTCTGTATTTAGGGTTCAGATGGGTTTAGTCAAGTAGCAGATTTGTATGTATGAAATTTTTTTGGGAGAATTTGTTTCGACACTATATTACCAGTTACCCAGACCTGTTTTATGGCGCTTTTCCATTGCAGCATACCCTACGGTTTGATTTGGGTGAGCTTACTTTTGGGGGCTTTTCCATTGGGTGCAGTACATAGTACCCAATACTTTTTTTAGTACCGCCTCGGTTGGAGTTCCAAGCGACCCGAGCTGATACCAAAAGTGACGCGAAAACACTGTAGATCACTGATTGGTCTGAGAGAATCGTCACTACCAGCGTCATCGCTATAATGTAAAAGATTAGCCTTACCTTCATGCTAGCTTGCACTGTCTCGATTAAACATGTTGTTATCTGTGCTTTGCTGTAAGTTCCCAAACTCCCTTTTAGTGATGAAAAACATCCACAGGTTGAGAATCAGGAACACCATAACAGTTTTTTTTCCATACTTGCAGTTTGTGTGGGCACATTTGCGACGCGCACGTCCGCATATATGCTTAAACGCAACTTAAATGAGGCTCAGCGGAGCGTGTCGACTGATGCCATGGGTGTTTTTACAGTACAGTATGTGTTTTAAATTAAGGCAGCTAAAATATGCATTTTAGTCAGGGACTAGGATAAACCCAGGCCCCATAAAGATAAAAGATTGTTTGGGTAAGTGTGCCTTTCTCAATCAGCGTTAAATGGCAACATGATTGAAAATCTCTCATTTTATAATTTCATATTTTTTTACATTTTATAAACCCTCGAACATATTCACTGATAATCCCACATACACAAGCTTTTACCTAAACGCACTCACCCGTGTGTTTTTCAGCACATGTTCAAGTTCACTGGAATCTTCAGGGGAAGCGATCAGGCAGGAACCGGGTCAGTAATGTTGAGAAATTGGCCTAAATTGCATTTACTAGCCGGCACATTAGGAATCGAAACAGATGCTTTCAATAGAAGCCTTTTGAACGCACTGACATATGTCAGCATGCCAAACGTACATGTGATCTGCAGCACAAGGATGCAAATCATTCTGCCTCTACAGGTTGTTTCTCGTGAGGGGCGGTGCAGAGTTAGGGATGCGGTGCCAAAACCTTTGTTTCGTGGTTTTAATGTGAACCATATGAGGGCGGCTGTTCTCGGATCAGCACAGAATAGGGAATGTTGCCCAAAATGCGCAGGTACTGTAAGGAGGACAAACGCTTAAGGCATATTTACTTCTTAATCAAGAAATAATGATGTTATTTTGGCATTAAGAAAAGTAATTGCTTTATTACTTTCCTAGTACTTTCGTGATGATTTTGCATCCATTTGCAAGCGTAAATGCTTCAGTATCATTATTATGGAATTGTGTTTTTCGGACTTTGCGGCCAGCACAGTTTCTGAGAATTTCTCATTTTGTGTTTCACAGAAATAAAGTCATACAACCGTAGGTTAAGTCAATGATGCCAGATTGTAAACTATTATTTAAAAGAATCAGCATTTGGCTTCTTTGCAGAACTAGGTTTTAGAAACGAGAACTACAAAAGACAATAATAGAGTATTGTTGTTGTAATCTTGATGAGCTATTTCGATTTTGGTCTTTCCCCTTAAAAGAAAATAAGAACTGATTTTAAAAAATACAAGAAAATAGCTGACCCGTGAACTCATTTTTTTCATAAAGGGAAATTTTAGATTTATTGAACTAACAAAAAATCTGATTTATTCTGCTCATATGTGACTCTGTCTATAAAATCCAAGTTAAAGTCTCATCATCTAATTATGAGATTTGGAGCATCATAGTTTGAATTCATTCCTACTTGCAGGGGCGTCATGCACCAATTTTTTTAAGGCACAGGGGGACTCGGGGGACATGTCCCCCCCAGTTTTCAACTTGCCGTCACCGTTCCGCCCATGTTGAATCAAGTAACATTAACCCAAGCACAAGTGAACAAGCATCTTTCATGTATGTCTGTTTGAGCTTCAAAAGAGTGAAACGGAAACAGGGAGAACTGTAACTTGCCTGATCAGGTCAGTCATGGGTCGTCACAAACGACTATTTCACATGCTTTTAGACATTGCCAACTTAAACATTTAAGCACAAGAAGACACCAAATAGATTTACTCACATGCTGTTTAAAATCTTGTGTGTACGCCCACTCGAAGCATGTGCCTGGAAACCGACATCTAAAGCTTCAGACAGCGTGCAAACGTTAAGTTCATGTTATCTTGTGCTTAAATACACAGATTTACGCATAACTATCTAAAAATGCCATAATTATCTTCGTAAACACATTAAATAAACACTTGGTCAGGTCAACGTGTTTAAATAATTTTAATTTTAAGAATTTTAATTTTAAGAATTTATTAGGCATAATATGAAAGTTTATTTTGCTTTACCATATACACATATCTCTGTCCCCCTCACTTTTAAAAAACACATATTTCATTGCTAAAAACAATGTTATTTTGTGTATTTAGTATAATACAATGATTTCTCTCTCTTCCTGAAACTCACAGATTTGAAAAAGTCTGTGTCCCTGATTTGCTAGATAATCTGTGTGTTGTGATTGGCCTGAAAACCTCTGATGTCAGCCGGAAATGTTACACTCCTTACCATGTTTGAAAGATTTGGTCACAGCGGGAGGAATTATGATAATTTCGGTCTTGTCTACATCACCAATCCCAGAAAGTAAACTGTTGCCTACAATTCGTGTGTTTGTAGTCCAAGAAAAGAGATTTACATTGGAGACGATAACGCGCGTCATTGTTTACTTTGGGGTTTGTACCTTTTGCATATCATTAACATGTACTACATACTTACACACCAATGGAAATTTGAAAATGTAAATCGGACAATAGGTGATCTTTAAGATGCTGGCTACGCCCCTGCTCAGAGTGATTTATATACAGTAGAAGTTGAAATCCATTTATCTCTTACATGTATCCAAATTGACTTACAGTGCATTTAAGGTATATTTTTTTATCAGTATTGTGTTCTCTGGAAATCAAACCCATGACCTTGGTGTTGCTAACACGATATACCAGTTGAGCTACAGAAGCACGCTAATATTTATCACATGCACTTTCTTCACGTTAGACCTCTGTGTGGAGTTTAGCGGCGTGTTTGTGTGTGTGTGTGTGTGTGTGAGAGAGAGAGAGAGAGAGAGAGAGAGAGAGAGAGAATGCAAGCAAAGGAAGGAAAGTGTGTGTGTGTGTGTGTTAGTAAAGAGAGAAGAATGGAGAGTTGTGTGTCTATTCTGGTCCAGATGCCATAAGGCAGAGATCGGTTCATGGGCAGTCACATAATCAGGCCTGTATGTACTTGGAAAGTTATTGTGTTGTGTGACGCTGGGCTGAAGAATTTGTGTGTATGTGTGAACATGCAGTGTGGAGGGTGCGTGTTCAATGTCAGGTCAGTGGAGAGGAGATATAAACATCTGTCCCACAGCTTTAGCCTGCTGCTAGTTAAATGACACAAGCATGCACATAATGCATCAGCATGTGTGCGGCTCGGCCTTGCTTGGAATTTTGAGCTCGCCCCTTCTAACCGCTTTGTTAAAATATACTGCACTTACGTGAACGAAACGGTCACCAGTTTGCCAGTGTTTATAAGCTACTTAGTAGTAGATCTAGGGATGAACCTAATGGTTTGAAGAATAGAAGTTTTTGTTTACATAATATATGTGGGTGTACTGTGTATATTAAATTATACACACACACACACACACACACATTCTGGTTTCCATGTTTTGTGGGGACGTTCCATAGACGTAATGCATTTTATACCATACAAACTGTATATTCTATTCCCCTTACCTTCCCCATTCCCTAACCCCAACCATCACAAAAACCTTTCTTGTACCTTAGATTTTCAATAAACATCATCTTGTTAGATTTATAAGCTTGTTTCCTCATGGGGACATCAAAATGTCCCCACAAGGTCACAAAAACACTGGTATTCCCAATTGGTCCCCACAACGTGATAATTACCAGGTACACACACACACACACACACACACACACACACACACACACATGCATGCATACATTTAAGAAATATTTGCATGTGTATAATATACATATATTATACATGTTTATATTTTTATATAAATTATATTATATATAAAATAAATATATATATTTTTTAATCTTTAAATTATACATGTATGTGTGTCTATTTATATATACATAATTATTAAACACAGTTCACCCACATATATAATGTTAACAAAAACTTTTATTCTGCAAACATATGGGAAAAAATATATTGATCGAAAATATTTTTTCCTAAACGTATTTCACCAAATATATATTTTTGGCCAAATTTCGTATATTTTGAAATATATTTAATTAAAGATATATTAGAAAAATATTTTTTTACCGTATAGGTGGTTCTCAGTTTGTTGGGTTACATGTCAATCAAATGACAATTTTGTATAGCACTCTAAAAGTTAAGGTATTTCTTTAAGAGACTACACTGACAATCTCCAAATCAATGATATACTTTCTCTTAACATATTGTATAATCTTTTCCTTAAATTATCCTTTAAAGATCTCAGTTTTGAGTGGTATTTCCATTTACATCTTTGATACCCCAACATTCAAATTCGTCCCAGATCGGCGGTGCACATTTCTGCTATGATTTCCGCTGATATTTTCCACTGCCTCCATGCGGTGAACACCTGCGCTCTCTCCACGACAGAGTCTCATGCAAGATGTTGTAAAGCCAAACAATAAAGGACTCCTCTTTCATGGCCGGAGGAGTGGATGGAGAGAGAGCGAGATGAACTGAGACCAGGAGAAAGAATCCAGGGGTAATAAAAGGTGAACATGTAGACTGATATATCGCCTCATCCTTACAACCACGCCACAGGGTATTAGACCTGTATAACAGGACATTCTTAACACTACACACACACACTAAGGCATTGCAAGCGAATGTATGAGGCTATTACGGGTGTTTCTGTGATTAAAATGATTTTCGATTATATGTCTGCTTATTTAAACTGGTGTTTGTCATACTGGGCCCCTTGCAGCATAGAGTTATACCGCAGATATTGGAAATAACAAGATTGAGCACTGCTATTACTAGGAAAAGGAGACAATGCAATACTCAATATGGCCGCTCTGGTGCCTAAAGTCCCGCCTTCCATTTAAAAGAACCAATCATCGATAAAGACCGAAGATTCTCTGGGGGAGGGGCTTTGCACAGAGTTGCGTGAGGCGCTTGCCGACCTGTGCGCAGACGCATTAGCATAAGTGACCTTAAAAATTGTGTTTATTTATCTTAAAAGGATAGTTCACCCAAAAATGAATATTATGTCATTAATGACTCACCCTCATGTTGTTCCAAACTCGTAAGACTTCTGTTCGTCTTCAAAACACAGTTTAAGATGTTTACAGTTTCTGACCCTCCATTGAAAACCTATGTACGGTATACTGTCCATGTCCAGAAAGGTAATAAAAACATCATCAAAGTAGTCCATGTGACATCAGTGGGTCAGTTAGAATTTGTTGAAGCATGGAAGATACATTTTGGTCCAAAAATTATGACTTTATTCAGCATTGTCTTCTTTTCCGGGTCTGTATACCGTACATAGATTTTCAATGGAGGGTCAGAAAGCTCTCGGACTAAATCTAAAACATCTTAAACTGTGTTCCGAAGATGAATGGAGGTCTTACAGGTTTGGAACGACATGAGGGTGAGTCATAATGACATTATTTTCATTTTTGGGTGAACTATCCCTTTTTGAGGCTGTTTACACTTGGCATTAACGTGCGTTTTCGTCGATCGGATCACAAGTGGACGACGTTAATGCCAGGTGTAAACGGTGTTCAAAACGTTTTGAACGCGTCCACTTTCAACCACTTTCAACCAATTCCAGAGGTAGTCGAAACCACTTTCGGATCGCTTTGGAGTTGTGGAACGCAAATGTGGTTGAATGTGTTCGAACAGCCACACGCGACCGCCTTCTCTCCACCCATTTATCTAATCTGAGGTATTAAACACAAGTTTTAAGTCTTTTTTTGACTTCTGGTGTGAACATACGGTGAACAGCGCTATTTTTAGCCTTTCATTGATAAAACTACTGCGGGTGTTCTCCGTAGTTTCGTTTTGAAAGCGTGAAAGTTGGGCGACCCTATTTCATCAATTGCGCTAAAAATTCAGAGGAAGCTCCAACATATAAACGTACAAAACACTGTGCAGCATGTTTACTTGCTAAACAAGCAGCGGACTCCGACATAATATTAGTTTGCGTCCATATAAACTCATAATTACTCCTGCTCGCGTTTGAATGACAGCAGAGAGACTCGCCCACCGTCTCACAGACCACCCCCTCACAGTATTCAGGACAGAAGCGGTCAAAAGTGGGCAAAAGAGACTGATTTAAATACCAGGTGTAAACGTAATGTGTCTCTCTCGTCCATTTGTGATCCTATCGATGAAAACACATACCAAGTGTAAACATTCCCTTTGATATTTGAATCTGGACCTTCTATTGATAGACCCGCCCCACACATACGCAACCCAGGCAATGATATAGGTTAGTAGACACGCCCCTTACTGCTGATTGGCTACAACTGTGTTTTGGTACTTGGCCCGACTCCTTTTTCTAAAGTGTTTTTCAAAAATCATGCACCCAGCCTTTGAGAAAGAAAAGTTTGATGTCAGGTTTAATTAGGTTAGTTGGAAATAATTGTGATGTTTGCATGTGATTTTTGAGATTCTGTCTTCAGATAGGACTTTAGTCTGGCATAACTCAGGTGTTGCAAACATGGCCGTCTAGTGGCGCAACTTCTTTAAAGCGGCTTTGGTTACACATAGAGTTAGGCCTTTCATGCTAATGTTGTAAGCCTAATGCTATCCTACCAGAATGTCTTTCCAAATATTTTATATCCTCTTTTCTGCCAAATTCTTGTGTGATTTGACTTTTTTTGGATTTGCACAATAATAACTTGTTCTCCGCTTATTGCCTAACTACAATCCTAAAAGCAGAGTTATGAGAACATGTGAGAACAATGGTCACTATTTAACTCGCCAGCGCCATGCTCCGCCTGTTGAGTTATAGGAACATCGAGGCGTATTCTTCAATTAAATGCCATATTTGTAAAAGTACAAAAATTCCTGTTAAAGGACTTAGAATGAAGTGTCGGTCGATAGAAATGCTCAGAGCACTCAGGTTATAAATAACACCATTATGTAAAGCTGAATGATGGATCATGACGATCATGCTAATATGACATGTATTTTTAGATAAGCCTCAGGTGCTGCTATGATGTTCTCCTGTCTAATGCTGTTAATTCCAGAGAGAGGGTGCGAAAGACATGGAGCGCTTAAATCCTGGCTTGCTTTAGCGTTTTTTACCATTAAGACCCAATTAGAGAGCTTCTACTGACTGTTCGGAAGAAACAAAGGCCAAACGGCTGAGTCGCTGCATTTCATACCGTCACCCATCAAAACAGGAGGCTTGCCAAAACTGCACTCATCTCTCTCTCTCTCTCTCTCTCTCTCTCTCTCTCTCTCTCTCTCTCTCTCTCTCTCTCTCTCTCTCTCTCTCTCTCTTACTCTGTTTCTCTCAGGTCGTGCGAGAAGAGATTTTGGCATGCCTCTCTTTATCTTCATTTATGTGTTCCACCAATCTACAAACACATTTAGGACAAGCACACACATATATAGACACACACATCAACACAAACACATTTGAGGACAAATACTGTATGCACTAGGGTGGCAGAAAAATACATACTGTAGTGTAAAGCTGGATTGTCATGATAACGAATTTCAGCTGTTGATGGCAATATCATTAAAACTTAGATGATTCTTGATAACAATTTGGATACATTTATAGTGTTAACATGGACATCTTAGGGGCACCGGTTAGAGCACTTTTATGTGAAGCATTACTGCAGTCTCAGATAAAAGGTACAAGAAGGTACAGAAGTTTGGTACCTTTTCAGAAAGTACACTTTTGTACCTAAAAGGTGCATTATGGTACCTCAAAGGTACACATTGGTACTTTAAAGGTACATATCTGCACCATAATGATACATATTAGGACCTTTTTTAAAGGTACCTACTGTCCCATTGAAAACTTTTGTACCTTTTTTCTGAGAGTGTGTACTGGAAAAACTGTAAATAATAGGGATGCACCGATACCGATACTGGTATCGGGTATCGGCTTCGATACCACATTTTCTAAAGTACTCGTTAAAAGTCCCCCGATACCTGGAATCGATACCACGGTCTGAGAAATGTCTATGTTTGAGCGGCATGTAAGGGGTTAATGTCTCTTGTGTTGTCCAAAGAGGCAGATTTTAAAACAAACTGGAAGACTAGTCCTTTGTTTGTTTTTTGTTAAATTATATTACTAAAGCTGTTACCTGTAAATTTAAATCATGTTTTTTTATTAAGTACTCGGTATCGGTATAGGCAAGTACTGAAATGCAGTACTCGTACTCGTATTCCAAAAAAGTGGTATCGGTGCATCCCTAGTAAATAAAGGAGCGGTACCCTATACATGTCCTAATATGTACAATTTAGATATAGACAGTTTCGGCAGCAACAACATAAACAAACGGCTTTTGTGCACATAGAATCAATAACAACAAGTCCTTTTAGAGTAGTTTATTTCTGAGAGCAAGGTAAATAAATGACTTTGTTCATATATCATATCTAACGTGTACATCGAATTAACCTTACTGTGTAAAATTAATGTATAGAGGGTTTTCACCTACGTCACGGTTTGTTCAGATAACCGGATGTGCGGCCATGTTGGAGATACTGATGTAAACAATAGCATGGATTGCATGGTTAAAGTAGTATTCAAGACGTTGTCCTGCTAATTTATGATGTCGAAACCACAGAAAATGCTTTTGGAAGTTGCTTAATCATACAGCGAGGGACTTGGTAAGCAGGAAAGGGCACAATATTTTGAGTTATTAGGCGGTAAAGATATGTATGAGCTGGCTCTTTTGTTGAGTATGTTTGTTCCTCCCATTTTTTTATATCTTAACTAACTTTGTAGCGTAGTAGTATGCACTCATATTGATATTACATTGCTGTTTGTAAAATACTTTGTTTGTTAAAACTCTGATTCTTATCTAATTTCTTATCTTATCTAAATACTACTTTAATAGTACAAGATAGGGCTGTGACGATAACCGCGTCACCGCATCACCGCAGTAATGAGATGCCAACCGCCGTGCTGAGTTCATCATCGTCATCACCGCACTTTTTTATATTTTCTTTGTTTTGCTGATGAAAGTTACAGAAGTCATATGGTGTATGATATGAACTATACACAAAAGTCATTGTTAATCATAATTTACTGTCTTCCATCCTGTGTTCAACGGTTCTAGAGAAAAAACTGCTTTCCGCACAAGGGGGAGGGATTAAACATGTATAGGGGTTTATTATGTGCGCATGTCTTATCATTGTTATTTAATTACTTAGTTTCAGTACTTAAATACACACAATAACCTACTGTCACGGGCGCAATCTTCTTAAACATGAAGCCATTAATTTAAGCGCGTCATGCCCAAGTGCTCTGATATTTATTGCATGCCATGGAACTGTACCAACTCACTCACTGCGCGAATAACAAAATCTCAAGTGCAAGGAAATCTCACAGCCACGCGCATTACATTATTCAGGTGCAAGAAGGTCACCGGGCAGCACGAAATGCGCGTTGGTACTGATAATAATAGCATAATTATTTAAAACTATAATGGTCAAACATGCCAACTATAGTTATGAAGGCTAGCGCGGTCGGCTGTAGACCTATATGTCTGACTATCGTAGTGAGGAAATGCCACTATCTAAAATCACATCTTGTGATGATTAACTATCATGTGGCGTTTGTCGGACTTGGGAGCACCAAACATACCTTTAGTAAAGCATAAAACTTCAGCCCAGCAACGACAGTTGGAAATCTCCAAGACTTTTGCGAGAGGAGCAAAGTACCATAGTGACATCAGTCTGGCAGGTGAGGGCTTACTGACCGCGTGACCCGTTAATGCTGTAAACTAATTTCTCCAGCTCGGGATCAAAAAAGTTTTATTATCTTCTTGATTATGTAAATGGACAGCAGTAATTTAAAGCATTGATTGGAGTATCCATAAGTTTTGCGCAGTTATTTACGGGATGATGCAGTACGTTATTTCGTTTCGTATGTGCTTTGAAAAATTATAATTAAACATATTAACTATAGTAACATGAAATAGTATTTATTTTCGTTTCTTTTGAGTTTAATATGAATTATGGAACAGTTTTTGTCATTGTTTGTAACCCATTTTATTGTGCAATAAATTATTTAACGTTCAACCCGTTGCGTTTGGAGGAGTGCGTTAAATCCACGGAGTGTTACCCGAAAAACACTCTAAAAATGTCTAAAGAAATTGGATTTGCTTACAAGAAACAATGTTAAGCTCGGCATGTTCTTTCTTGTTTTTTTCAGGTTGCTATTGTATGAAATGTATTGTACAAAATGGGTTATAAACGATGACAAAAAATTATATAATTATTATATATATTATATATAAAAATATATATATATGTATTGCTATATATATATATATATTATACCTATGGAAATAAATATTATTTTATGTTGTTATTGCTAATATAATTTGTTGTTTTAATAATAAATAAGAAGACGTTTCCGATGCTTTGCGGGGGTGGGGGGTTGTGCTTTTGGGCTTTGGGGGTTACTGTTGTGCGGTTAACCGTATAACCGCATGATTTTTTTTATGCTTCACCGCGGTGAGAAAATATCCTAACCGTCACAGCCCTAGTACAAGATTTACCATTTTTTTTTGTAAAATTACTTCTATTAGTTATTCCTTAAGTGGCCTTATAATTAAGATGTCCGGTTAATAAATACCACTTGTGGGTTGGTAAGAACGAACACGAATGTCAACATTCTTTCCCTGGAAATCCTGGTTCAGTTTGGCCAACCACAAGTGCCTTCTTTCCTCTTTTTGGCACTCTTCTCCTTGATTTTTTATAACTTTTGGCAGTCTGTAGTACTCCAAATGTTTTTCCCGGTCCGACCGATTAGTACAGCCCAAAATATGACAGTAATTGACCATTTTCAGCAGCAAAAAACGAGGTCCGTTCGGTTCAGTGACATTGTTTACGCTCTCTATCACTATCACAAATATGTCCGACTTCCGGATTGATGACGTGTCGTGAAAGGGGTCTATAATGTTAGCTGGACCATTTCTTGAAAACTTGCCTGGCTGCCAAACCTTTCCACAAAGTTTTGATCCATGCTCATCATCTCCCCTTGTCTTAAGCAAACCAAAACATTTTATTTTCGACCAGTTGTTGTTGTTGTTTCAGAGATCAGTTTAGCCACTAGCCAGACCGATGAATAAATACTAGGGATGCACCGATACCGATACTGGTATCAGGTATCGGCCTGGATACCACATTTTCAAAAGTACTCGTACTCGTTAAAAGTCCCCCGATAACAGGAATCGATACTACGGTCTGAGAAATGTCCATGTTTGAGCAGCGTGTAAGGGGTTAATGCCTCTTTTGTTGTCCAAAGAGGCAGAGTTTACAACAAACTGGAAAACTAGTCCCTTGTTTTTTTGTTAAATTATATGACTAAAGCTGTTACCTGTAAATTTAAATCATGTGTTTTATTAAGTACTCGGTATCGGTATCGGCAAGTACTGAAATGCAAGTATTCGTACTCGGACTCGTTTTCCAAAAAAGTGGTATCGGTGCGTCCCTAATAAATACAGACCGGAAGCTCACTTCAGCTCATGCGCGTAACCACAACAACACCACGACATCATGCCTGCGTCCGATGAAACAGTCTATAGATTTGTATACATTTAATATGCAATGAATCTTTAGGTACAAAGGTTTACTTTTTGAAAAGTCAGTGACAGCTTTTGTACTTTTTTGAGAGCCTACATTGCATTGATAGGGCAAAGGTTGTAGTTTTGATTGCTAGCGAAGATACAGTACTAATGAAAATAATGAAATGTTTATCTCGAATGCACCATGAGTTGGTTTGTGTAAAACTGTCTGCAAAATGCATAAAAGAAATGTAAATGTGGTATTGGCTCAACTAACATTTCTGTACGGCTAAAACAAAGCACTAAAGTCCAACCAATCAGAAACCGAAGAGGTTTCTATATATAGACGTCCCTCACCTCTCAGCACCTCACTTTCAGCTAGTGTCCATCCCACTTAAGGAGGGGAGGTACTCTGGGTTTTGGCTAGATTTTCGAGCTAGGAGCCTGCCCTCCCCTCAGACAGCATGCCAAATATGCTTTATTATCATGTTTGATTACATGTCAATGCAAACACGTGGTAAAATTTATTGCAGTAGATTAAATCGGGGAACTAGGTGATGTTTTGCTTTATAGCTGCATCAGCACCACAATCCATTTTGTAGGCGTTTCATCAGACGCACGCACGTTGTCGCAGTTTCGCATCTAGCCTAAAGTTAACTTCCAGTCTGTGCTTGTTTGATTTCTGGAACAAATACCTTGTGGTTTCTAAAAGATGAGGGAGACAGTGAGAATAGATCCCCACTGTGCGGATTTGGTAGCCAGGCAAGAATTAAGGATCTGTAGCTAACATTGTATACATTTATTTTATACAGTAACGTTAGCTCATTCCAACTAAGGTAATTTACTGTTTATTAATTTTGCTTGTTATCAAAAATGATCTACTCAAGATGGACGCTTTTGCTATTAATTCTTTGCGAAAGTCTACAAGAAGTTACGTTTGGTCCACAAATGCCATTTCTTTATGTTGTTGTCGTTGAAACATCTATAAACTACTTGTTATTTCAGGCCATTCACCTGTTTGTGTTCTCTTGGTAATGTCTCTCTGGACTAGGCCCGTTGCGTCCCTTTGATGCACTGCCAAATTAACCCTTTGAGACCCGTCCATGTCTATCACATCCTACTTCGTCAACCCTGCCTCCCTTATCGATTCCCAAGACTATCATTTGGTGGATGGAGAGGAAGGCAGGAAAAAGTGAGAGATGGAGTGATGGAAGAGACAGGTGGATCTTGCCCGCTGAGATATTGATCAGATTATGTAATGATAAGACACAAGGATTACTGCTACTGACAAAACTGCATGTGGGGGTAAGTGGACGTGAGCTACTGTACCACATTTCGTTTTTCCTACCGATCCGTAAGGGTTCGCAGTTGGTCACATGAAATCTAGACATGTGAGGGGGATGCTTAGTCATCAGGAAAGTAGAAATAACCACAGAATTATGACTAAAAGCTCCACATTTAGTTGCATAAAAGCCTCCTTGTTTTAATTCCACTTTGAAGGTCATTCTTTCGGGCAGAACTGGATTGAGAGGCATCTCCTCCTTGTCCAGCCTGTCACGGGTGTTTTCAACCCCCTCGCATTCCGCGGATATCGAAGATGACAGTCGCACTCCGGCCCGAGAAGCTGTGGTCGCACGGTGCCTGTCTTAAAAACTTGTTAACATGTCCGTGTCACTCAACACCCTGCTCTGGATCTAGACGCTTGTGGGAGGAAGAGATGAGATTCCTTCTCGGATCAGGACACCCTTCTCGGAGTCTCCTCCCTTCCCCTCCTACCGAAAACATTTAGATAAATTCCTTCCTCATGCAGCCAGTCATCCTTGCAACCTCATTGACTCTCAATTGCCGTCTACTTTTTTGCATCAGAATGAGGCTGTAATTTGAGTTAAACTAGACAAAGCAAAAAAGAGGTGGAGAAAGGGGAGAACCTCTGATAGATACGCATCATTGCGGTCACCGGCCATGGGTGACTGGCCTGTTATTTTCGTAGTGCTGCAATGGGATGTAGAGTTGAATAGGAAGTGGGAGGAAGACATCCAGCAGTGAACATCACGTTTATACTGTATGTGTTTTTGTTTATTATTGTTATGTTTCCCACATGCTCAATAAATGAACGTACTGGGAGCACTGCTGTTGTCCAGGTTGAATGCGTTGATTCTGTGCACACCATTAGCCAAAATCTGTCCCTACGACCTTGTCTTTCCCAGCACTTTTTAAGCTTTGCAAGCGCAAGTGGCATTTCCAGCGTCATTGGTTGGCTTACATTAACCGTCATTACCAGCATCATTAACTCTGCCAACATAGATAATGTTAACTCATCTTACCGAAAATAACATCGAAAACAGTCAGCATTTGTTCCCTGAAGCACCCTAAGCAAAACCCGCACTTCAGTACAGGCCTACTGTAATTACAGTACTACATGCATATGATGGTCTGTGTAACCCAGACGGTCTTTAACCTTAGGGTTGCCACTGCTCGCTTTGTGTTCACGTACGTTTATCCAATCCCCTTCTGCCTGTTCTTTCCAGACGCAAATCCCGACATCCCCCGGGTGCAGGGAAGGGCAAACTCTCGTGTTGTAGGGCATAGCTTTGGTCTACGATAGGCAAGCGTGAATATCCTTCCCGCTGCCTGGAACGGGTCATCCTTGGCAGCATTGATGCCCCTTGCTGGGTGAAGGATGAGGGGCATCATTGGGTAGCAATGTGGGGCAGTTGGGGGTCACGGCCACTTTTGTCTCCACTAATGAGTCCGGTCTGTCGGCCAGGATGTCTCCTGGGACTTTGGGGTTGTTAGGGATTGTGCAAGGGTTTGAATCTGTGTGCATGGCGGATGCATCTGCAGCATTTTCGTACTGTACAAAGAAAAATGCTGAGAATGATTTTCCCTCAGGTCCTTTATATTTTCCGACCGTTCCTCTTGCAGCACAAGCTCAGGGACTTATCCTGCCATATATCTATACGAGTTTGGGCCTCGGGCTGATTCATTAGCACAGAAAACACAGAGCCTGTAATGACCCAGAGGAATATTGAGGAATGGATTGGTATTGCAGAAGATAAGGACGAGTGAAAATGCCACACCGCTGCGGCGAAACTCTCCCACTTACTAACTACTCGCAACTCTGACTTTCTTATTGTTTGTCTTTCTCCGCAGCCTCTGCAGATAGACGATAACTTCTGCGGCCAGGACTTCAACCAACCTTTAGGGGGCACCACCACTATTGAGGGGATTCCTTTGTTCCTGGATAAAGATGACGGGATGACCTCAGTTGCGGCGTATAATTATCACGGGCACACCGTTGCCTTCACCGGCACCCGCAGCGGCAGGATGAAAAAGGTGAGTTGCATTCTACTTATCGAGTTATTGCGGTTGCACCTTGTGTTTTTGAAGTTGTATGTGGGTGTTTGTGAATGTTTCGAGGTGATGGTGGTGGTGTTGTTTTTGTTGGACAGAGATACTGGTGCAGTTAAAGAGGACTAAATTCAGTACATTATATATAGAGATGCTCATATGTGTTTACATGGTCCTTCAAAGTTTTTTGAAGATATCAATATTATTCCAACGGTGCAATACATTTGATTTTATTACCATAAAAATATTGCTGTTATTGTAATACCATGGTATTCTTTAAAGTACCATTAAACACCATAGTAAATGAAATGGGGCTGTTAGTCCGTATTATGGTATATATATGGAAGTTCGGCTGCAAAGTTAGATTTGTTTTTTGTTGTTGTAGGAAGTGTGGTATGCTGTTCACACACACTTCTACCTACCCTCATTTATAATAGTGTTGAAGTATGCAGTAACCCTGTCTCAGACCTTGTATATGACCCCTGCCTGATTTCTAAACCACATAGGTTGCATGCAGGGTGGTTAGGTGGGGGCGAGGGGAGATGAGCGGATGTCGGGTGTTATCTCATGATCGGCATCACATTTCTCCTCCGCTATCCTCTTCCTGTAGTGGCCCTGATCCGGACAGCTCTGCCTGTGTCATTAGACAGAAATCAATGGCTCGTGTGCAAAGAGTGTGTGTGTGTCTAGGTTCCTAATAAGGTGAACGCTAGTAGGTATATGTAGATATGTTGAAGTCTTGCAGTTGATGTAATGTTTAAGTGTGTCAGTTATTAAAGAGACAAACCGTGCATCTGAACATGCATACTTCCCCACTACTGTGCATACTGTAGTACTACATGTACATAAACTCCGCCCCTACCCATCTATGATTGTGTGTTCTCTGAGAATTAAACCTATCAGGGCTTCGCAAATTTAATGCTGCACCAGTTGAGCTACAGGAAATTTACACAGCTATGGAGCATACAATTACACTACACTACATGCTATTTTATGTTATCTGGCGCTCTCAGCGGGACACCGGAGTTTACTTTAGTATTTTGTCAATTTTTACCTATCACGACAAACTATATATACTATATATCGTTGGAAAGGTCTAAGAATTATGTAGTTTTTATATTTCAAAACCTTTTAGCAGTAATAATAAATGACAGTAATTTATTAATTTGTGACAAGAGTATGCAGCAAACCGTTGACACCTAGTGGCCATTGTTGGTAAAACCACTAAAAGTGTAAAACAAAGCAAATTTTTTGTGATAATTTTATGTATAAAACATACACTTTATTTTATAATTTTTATTTATTACAATAAATGTAAACTGCTATAACAATTTTTGTTTTTAATATTTTCACCTCCAGACACTTCTGCACTTTAAAGGGTCGTCTTTAAAACAAGAACAAGAACATCACTTTTTGTCCCCCCAACCCAAAAAGTGCTGTGCCAGTTAAAGGCGGGGTGCACGATTTTAGAGAAACGCTTCGGAGTCGGGCCGATTACCAAAACACACGTGTAGCCAATCAGCAGTAAGGGGCATGTCTCATAACCGTCATCGATGCCTGGGTTGCGTGTGTGTGGGGGGTGGGTTTATCAAAAGAAGGTCCAGATTCTATTGAGGTAGGGGTGTGTTTGTTTAGGTGGTTTCAAATGTCAACATTGGCTTTCAGAGATCGTTCATTGTGCCTTTAAGGGGTTAAATAGCATACTTTTTAGGGTTCAGAAAGTAATAAAGTTGGAAAAAAAGTTTTCTGTAGTTGGTAGAGCATTGTGTTAGCAGTGAAAAAGGTCATGGGTTCGATTTCTCAGGGAAAAAACCATTTACTACTAAAGAACCATCTACTACTAAAGTCTCCTGTCTCAGTTCATGCCAGCATCGTCTCTGGACGGAGCTTAAACCAAGGGGTGTCTGCGCCCTCATGAGATGTGCTGGGCGAAACAGGCTTGCTGTGGGCCTATGTGCGCTTTGGTGCCGACAGCGTTGTTTTATTGCTATTCATTTAGTGCTAAAGTGTGGGTCTGGCCCTAATGAAATGTAAAGCTGTAGTCTATTGACGTGGGCTCATTGTAATTCCCCCGGTCTTCCAGTTGTGCTGCGAGGACTTATTGATTCATCTGTATGAATATATAATCAAGGGCCTAAATCTTAGTGGCTGCAGACAGCTGGAAGAGTGGGTGTGGGTTTTAATGCAGTTTGTAAAGCAAAGACCTACGGCTGGCTGTTAAAGCGCATTGTGCCAGAGTGTTTTCTTTTTGAGTTGTAATGATGAAATAATGTTTCAGGTGGTTTTATCTTAATTTTTCGCATTCTTTCTATGTTATGTTTCATGCATCAGGTGGTGCATTTGATGCAGAGGTGGCTTATTAATTGTGATTAATCGCATACAAAATAAAAGTGAGTTTTTGAATAATATAGAATATATAAAATATAAATACATTTAAATATTTAAAAAAATGTTTTTTAAATATGTACATGAATGTGTGTGTATTTATATATTATGCATTATATACATTATGCGAAAACTTGTATTTTGTATGCGATTAATCGCGATTAATCTTTGCCAACCACTACCTTTTACTTTAAGCTTAATGTTGAATAACAGTAAAGGTTGATAACAAAATATGTGTTCTTGTAATTTAACAGAAGAATTTTAATATAGCTACAAATTTTAATCGCATTTTATTTATATAAAGTTACAGTTACTTGTGGTCCAGTTGTCTATTAATTGTATAACCTATATTGAGATACTCAAGCAGTCATCCCTAGTTCCTATTGAATGTGTATGTGTGAGAGAGGTGCAGTATGGGTACTTCATTTATTATTCAGGTGGATTATGTAAAGTGAGTTTCTGAAATGCATGTATGTGTTTATGAGATTTATTGAATGCCCCTGCTAAGACATACGGCCCCTGAGGGCCCACCTCACTGGAGGTCAATGCCATCCATTTGACGCAATCCACTATTGGGGTTCAAGGATGTGAAAATCACCATGAAAAGCTTTTCGTGTTGTGCGCATACATATGCAGGCCTCCTTGACATCACCTGAACTCTCCATTCATTTTCCTCAACATGACCGGCTGTAAATTGAGGATAACAGCTAATAAAGAAAGATACAAATGTGCGGTAGGCGAGACCATATGCTCGCAAGCTGTCTTTACATCTTCACGCTCTGGCCTTACATTTGAATCAGAGCTGCGTCATGCGCTCTGTATTTTTGATTCAGAAGTTGCAATTAAAAATGTGTGCCAAAAACATATCTTTTTGAAGCTTTTAAACTAACAATGTTATTACAAATCTATCATGTGTAGTAACTTGCATTGGAAAGTTGCCGACTGCAAGTAAGCAAGCTAAAAAAAACAATCGGGTAAGGAAAACCAAAAATGTATAAAAATATTTTTTAATTTATAGAGTTCATTTTAGTTATGGCACTAAACATTTATGTTATAATTTGCGCTGTGAAGTAGAATTTTTTTTCGTAACTTTCATAACTATTTTTTATTAAACTACCAAAATTTGTAAGTATTTTACAAGGTGGCAATTTCGTATAAATTCGGATGATGTGAATCGCACAATAACGTACAATGATCAAGCCCCACCCCTAAACCCAATGTCACTGGGGTGAAAGCAGATTGTACCAAAACGTACGAATGAGATTGCGCAAATTAGTCGCTTCGTAAAATAGTTATGACATTACTCAAAATTGAACATGTTACACACATACATGCAGCATATTCAATCGCATGTGTGTCGGTGGCGCAATCCTCAGGCTTACACTGAAGTTGCGACTCCCAATAAAATTGCTTATGAATAAGTAACGTTACATTTACATGATGTCCACCTCTCTGACACTGCAGATCAAATCCACAAGACCCCACCGTCCTCCAATGTGGCGTGCAGGTCTGAGAGAAGAGCTTCTTTGGAAAAGCTACGTAAATGCTGGCTGAGGGCTACAGGTCACTTATCATTTAGCGCGTTAGCGTGGTTAATTAGCATGTTAGCGCAGCCACACGTGTACCCCATCCGCCGCCGAAATGTCACTTTAATTAAGAAGCATGATCTGATTTGAGCTAATTTGCAGAGCGAATGGTAATTACAGATAACATTTGGAAGCAATGAGCAGGAGAGAAAGCTGGTTGGTGGTGGAGGGCGGACGTGACAGGAAGTGATTTCTCCTCGTGGAAATTTCGCCTGATTGAGGACGATTAATGATTGACAACATCTTGTAATCCTCTTCAGGAACAACGGAAGCCATGATTGGTGGAGTGAGAAGGGTGCTTGCACTGAAAAATAAAACGTATTTCGAAGATCTACTGAAGTGCCTTGAAATGTGCAGCTTTGTTTGATGCGCTCACGTTAATTCCACTAAAAAAGAAAGTTAGGTTGGCTCCTCCCCTTTGAATATCTAATAGTTTTTAGTTCACTTCATATCTTGGAATCTGTTGAGGTACAGAATGATGTCATAAAAATTGTTAATTGGAGGGAATAACAGTAGGTTTTGATTTGTTTTATTTATATCTTCTACATGTGAATATTGTCAATTTCCTAAGGTACACTAGTTACAAATTAGTCACCTGTGAGATTTTACTTCAGTAACAATTCTCCCTTAAATGGCAGCTGCCTATGTAGGCAGCAGACAGCAATGCAGTTCACTAGTTGTATCAAGAGCTTCCCCAGCTCTACATGGCCATTTTAGGTGCTGGCAGATGGCTCTGATTGAAAGCGCCTCTGGCTATGAAGCACATTGGACATCTGTGTGAGAAAAGCACACTTTAAACCAGGTGCTTGCAGGTTTTTTCCAAAGTCCTGACTTTGCTCAGAAGTGCCCTTGAGAAGCACTTAACCCGGGAGTCCGGGGGGAAAATCCGTACCAATGAACGAGGCTAAAATTAGTCTGAAATTGATGGGGATTGTACACGGACCCGCTCGTGCTATCGCAAACTGTATTGGAAATAGCAAACGGCAATAAGCGACAGGCACGGAGGACTAATAAATAGCCTGTGCTTGCATTAACAATTTTCGAGAGAAGTTTACGGCTTTGCGTTTTATGTGGCTTTGTGTCTTTGTAAACAGGAGGACGGTAATGCTCGGTTTTCTCACATTTTCTGCCTCATTTGTTTAATGGCGTGATGAGGTGGCTTGTGTTGCTTTGACAGCTGCGCATCGAGCAGACATAACTCCATCCTGCAGCTATGGACACTGTCAAATGGATGATAGTTGCGCTCTTTGGACAGAGCGTCTGTGTCCGAAAGTTACCAGATGCCAGTAGAGGATGTGACCGGCTACATTCCTGCGATGCTGCCTGCCAGCTTTCACTACAGCTGCGTCCAGGGCAACTGTGCGCACATCACCTGATGCCAGGGAAGGACAGCTGCCGCATCTTCCGCCACCCATGACGTCATTCTGTTGTCCAACAGACAACTGCAGACACGCCTCCGTCCTCCACCCGCCGCGAAGGGCCGAAGCAGCTGCACGTTTTCTTTCCCCTCACTGCCGCCATCTGTCCATTCGTCACGACAGACGCGGCGCTCTCTGACTGCGGTCAGTCACACGCGTTAACACCGAACCCTTGATCCCAGGAGTGTGGCCCAGTCCACTTGCCACGCTTGTAGGGGCTGTGTAGCAGTGCAGCAGGCCGTATGGCTCAGTACACTCGGTGTACACGTGGACTAACAGCACGCCAGAACTCGTGCTGAGCATCCATCAGTCACGCTGTGAGTCCAGAACACTTCGTAATGGACAGGTAATGGATGACAGGGTAGGGGCGGAGTTTGTGTATCTTAAATTAGTTTTAAAAACTGGGTACACTTTACTGCAACTTTTAAATCTATACATTTGGTAATCTTCAAAAATTCTGAAATATATGGTATGCAAGTAATATATATTGTTTTCTAATGGTTTTCTATTTTTTTTTTATTTGCCAAATTTTATAATAGTACATTTTAAAATTTTTTTTTTGAAAATAGTAACTTTTCTGATTAATTTACTGATAAAAATAGTCGCTTTGGTTAAAAGCGTCTGCCAAATGCATACATATAAATATAAATGTATATGTAATATAATTTCTATAGATTTACAGCCGTAATAATAATACGTTTGTTTATGTATATTAGTTAGTTAAAAAACATCATAGGTTTATATACTGTAGATACAAGCTCATATAGGGTAGTGGCCAAAAGTGATGTTCAGCTTTAAACAATTTACATCTTCGCTCTTCATTCAAATATTTCATGTTAAAGCTGCTTTAAAAATGATTTATGCATGTTGCATTGGTGTGTTTTGAGGTATAAACTGAAGCTTAGATTTAAGACGAATTTAAGGATGTTTAGCAAAAATGAGACACAACACATGTGCAAAGTTTATAAGCACATAGTCCAGAACAAGAACTACATAAGAACACAAAAAATATTAATAACATAAAATTGTTGTCAATGTATTGTTTATTACCTATAAACTTTTTTTGTTTTCTATGCATTTTGCATACTCTGATTTGTTATTTTTGTATACTCATACTGGGGTTTGACTTTTTGCCAACTTTATTTTGTACAGTTAATAACATTTTAGTGTTTTGTCCATTTTGTACCATACACTTTATATTTTGATGAATTAACATTTAAGCAAATATTTAACCAATCCCCACAATTTTGGCCACCACTTTATATTTATATTTATATATTTCTAATACTACGTAATTGTAGCTATAACTATTTATTTATAAAACCATAAAGTAGTGTCATCATACAGTACATTTAAAGGGACACTTTTTTTGAAAATATGCAAATTTTCCAGCTCCCCTAGAGTTAACCATTTTATTTTTACTGTTTTGGAATCCATTCAGCTGATCTCTGTGTCTGGCGCTACCACTTTTAGCATAGCTTAGCATAATGCATTGAATCTGATTAGACCATTAGCATCGCTCTAAAAAATAACCAAAGAGTTTCAAAAATTTTCCTATTCAAAACTTTAAAGTTGCGATTTTCTAGGCAGATATGGCAGATATCTGCTGTAACTTGGCTGCAGGAGGCACAATGATATTGCGCACTGCCGGAAAATAGTCCCCTGCTATTGAAAGTTACTAAGGGGAAACTCTTTGGATATTTTTGAGCACGATGCGTAATGGTCGTATCAGATTCAATGGATTGTGCTAAGCTATGCTAAAAGTGGTAGCGCCAGACCCGGAGATCAGCTGAATGGATTCCAAAACGGTAAAAATTAAATGTTTAACTCTAGGGGAGTGGAGTGTCCCTTTAAGTGTTACCAGTAAGGGTATTTAAAAACTGCATTTGCCATTTCTATTGAAAAATCAACATTAGCACAATAGCATTGCAGATTGGTGTGCTCATTCCGGAAAGTTTGGTTAGCTTGGATCACTGAATGACTATGAACCTCAGTTCTTGGCGTTCCGGCTGCCAAAGCCTCTGTCAGCATGGCAGCTCTCCCTTGGGATCGGTTGTTGTGGAAACTGAGTGTGTCATGCATCTAATCTGCATATGTGGGGTGTCTGCCATCTTTTAGTCGCTCTCTCAGCGTTTATGAAAGCACCTCACGCAAGCGTCCTTCCAGCCCTCCAGAATTCTAATGCGCTCTGCTGTTTGTTACGTTTCATGATCAGAAGCGATACGTTTGGCCCCTTTGGGACCTCCTTTCAAGTGCCGTCTCGGTGATGAGACGCGGTAGGAAAGTTCTTCCATGGAACTTTGAAGATAATGACTTCTTAATGCTGACAGACCCTTATTTTCTCCACAGACATACTGCGAGTGTTTACGGTAGAGTAGTTTCTGTTTGGCTTAGCTAGTCACCTTATAGTGACCTGTCTTTTTTTTAAAGTGTAGTTCACCTAGTGTAACGTTCCCTTGTTTTTAATGTTGACTGTAGTGTAAATTAAGATTTTAATGTTGTTTATATGTTTATGCTTTAGGAAACTGTTTGAATCTGAGTCTGAGCTGGTGTGATTGAGTGGAGGCGGGGTCTAATTTGCATATGCATAGCTCCACGTATACTAACCGAAGCAAGGGTGTGGAGTTACATTAAAGCAATTGTAAAAATAAATATTAAAGATTTCTTTGACCAAAAGATAAATTCAACAACTTGCATTTCTTAAACGTACATTTTTTTGTGCAAATTCCCCAGCTGCTTTCTTCTATAGCCCATATGAATGATGAGAAACTCATTGAGTTTAAATTTTTCTGTAAACCATCACCAGATCCACTTCACATTTGGTTGGTTTGATAGTCTTTCCAACATCTATATACCAAAAATTCCATATTGTAACCTAAACATGCAGGGTCAAGAATTTTCCACAAATTTTTCATGAGGTTCTCTTTTCCCGAGTCGAGTTTTATCATATCAAAGATCTCGGTCTCTTCTGACCTCACTGACTTGGTTTCTCTTGAAGCCCTTGAGATAGTAATCATTGTGCTGGAAAGGAAGGGGGTCCATTTTGGCCTAAGACCCGCAATTGGGGGCTTCAGCACTCCCCTTACATAGTGATTATCAAGTATGCATCAAGTCCCTCGAGAGACCCTGCAATCAGGCCGGAGAGACCCTTTTACACAAACCCACACACACTCGCACACTTACATACACACCTGCTGCCTGGACTGATATGCATGCTGAATAGCCACTCGCAATCATGAATTAGCAGCTCTCTGTGTAAGAGCGAGCCTTTCCATTTGAGTTTGAAAGTCAGTGGGGTGAAGAGGCAGTGGACACGCTCGCACGCTCACACTTCACACATTTAGATTCGACAGAATTGTAAGCCTGTCATAAAAGGAAGCCTGGGGAGATTGAGGCCACATCTGTAAGTCTTTCTTTTGAATTTTCCTCTGCTGACTGATTTAAAATTCCCTCTGAACACTGGAAGAAAGTGCAACAGAGAAAAGAGCAGCAGAACGGTGAAGATTTGAGGGAAACGGACAAAAGATGACAGAAGAACGGGGAGAGAGAGAGAGAGAGAGAGAGAAAAAACATGGATAGCTCCATCTGTAGCCCCTCCCCTTGCCAAGATTCATTACATCTTCATTGGTGCAAGATTACAGTGCATGATACCGAGATGTTTCTTTCGGTCCCTGAATGGTTTCGACCAAAGACTCCTCCCTCTACACAATAACCTGTCTTTCTCCGGGCTTTCGGCTTATTGTTGGGAACAATCCCGGCTGTGGAAAGCTGACTGGAGTGTAATCTCCCTGTGTGCAGCGCAGCCGTCCGGGCCCTTTCATGGTCAGGCCTCCCCGTAATTAAAGTATACGGACTTGGCACGCTTCCTGACAGGCCTGTGTATCTCTGTGTATTTGTGTGTACTGCTCAACCCCGTTATCCCCCACCATCCTCCCCTTCATCTCTGCTCTCCTCTTTCCTTCCCTCTCATGTGGGCCACCCTGATCTTTCATGGCAGGCTGCGGTGTGTTTGTATGACTAGCTCGCTGGCTCCAGGCCCTGAAGGAAGCGTGGCTGGGGCCCACATTGCTCGTCTGTGGTGTTGTTTGTGTGTGCGGGAGGGGTCGGTAGGGAATGAGGAGGTGGGCTCTGTTTTGGGAGGTTGTCATTGGCTGGGAAAGAGACAAAGGTTCTCCCGTCTCCTTCAAACTGTTGGAACCACTGCAGACAGTAATGGTGTGGGTTTGGTGAGGGTTTTCCCTCACTACCGCACACACTCATAACTTGCAATTTAACAACCCTACTTGTGGTCGCAGAAAAAAACACCCTAACCCCAACATCACGGGTCAAGGCAAATCGTACAAAAATTTTCGAATATGGTCGTATAAATTAATTAGCCTACTCGTGAAATGCGTACAAAATGCCATGAGGTGGCTTGAACCACAGATTGAAACAATGTAGTACTGTACTTACCTTGGTATCTCATGTTACTCCTTCATTATATACACAAAAAGGCTGTCACTGGGGCGGTACCCTTTAAAAAGTATGGCTTTTCAACTATTGGTACCTTCAAGCAGGGGTGTCCAATCCTGCTCCTGGCAATCGACTGTCCTGCAAAGTTCAGCTCCAAATCAAATACCCATGAATCAGCTAATCAAAGTCTTCAGGATCACTTGA
The DNA here is from genome assembly GCF_030506205.2 of Paramisgurnus dabryanus. Taxonomy (NCBI): domain Eukaryota; kingdom Metazoa; phylum Chordata; class Actinopteri; order Cypriniformes; family Cobitidae; genus Paramisgurnus; species Paramisgurnus dabryanus. The sequence continues at coordinate 1,838,624 of NC_133357.1, forward strand.
AAATTGAAGGCAGGTGTGTTTGATAAGAGTTGGACCTGAAATCTGCAGGATAGTCAATCGCCAGGAGCAGGAAATGGCACCCCTGCGCTAAAGGGACATATACCTAATTGTACATATAAGGACCTTTTAAAAGGGTACTGCCCCAATGGCAAACAAAGTTTGACCATTTTTTCTGACAGTGTAGATGTGTTAATACTGAGGTTAGCCGTTGGTTAAGGTCTGTCTGTGGACCGTATAGCTTTTAGAAAATAAAAAGGCCCTAGTCTGTTTTGGAGACCATCTGAGCCGAGCGATATCACATAGGGTTCCTTTGTGCTCTAAAATGAGCAAGGTCAAAAGCAGGCCAAAGATGACGTGTATGTGTCTTAGAGACCATGTGAAATGATTATATCCAACACTGTTAACCGTAAACGCCCTTCTCTCGCTCTCTTCATGGACTCTCTAGCCGATCTGGGTTCAACTCTCATTTTCTTCTTCAACGTGATCATAAACAACATCCCCCGTCTTCATTCCAATCACATAGGCTCATGCAGTTTTCCCCATTAATCAACCCTTCAGGGTGTGGTGGGGGGGTATCGCATTTGGATCTGAAACCCTTTCGTTCAATTCCAACACAGATTAGAGCGCATTCATCACAACAAAGTGAATATTGTGAGCATTTGAGTTCTGCTCGTCTCAGATGACAAAGTTATGCGGCGACCACCGTACACACAATTATGCAGACGCGCGTGACCGAGTGCGAATAAATGTCAGCTTTACGTAACCTCATGCCATTGAGTTAATCACTTAAGTTTATGTCCAAACCCTGTGTGAGTTCTAGACTGTGCTCGGATGTTTTAAGAGGAGCGTGATACTCTTCATGTGTTGACTTTCTGAACCCTATGGTCGTGGCCCTGGGACCATACATTTTATTAGCATGTGTGTTCGAACCCACAGCCTTTGCACTGCTAATCTAAAGATCTACCAGGGATACCTTGTAACTGTATGTTAATCATGTCGGATTGTTCTCGCCTGTCAATCCCACTTCCTCGTTGGAATGCCGAATTGTTCGCTGTGCACCCAGGGAGTCATCTAGCATTCGCTTCCCTTTGATGAAAACAGAACACAGGGGTTAATCCAACAGATTTAAGCAGATTTCCTTGCACTGGAAATGAATTGATGAACAGTTTGAGCTCAGATACATTTGAAAAGAGGGATTAAATGCCTTGCTTAAACACTTGGAGATACATTGGGAGGTTAATTGTTTCCTGATAGCATATTTATCCCTCCATTTGTTAGCGGTTTGAACAATCGGGATGAATCGCTAAATGACTCTCAGTGCTGTGCTCTTCATTTTTATTTATTTTTTTAGATAAAGATTGGAGTTATTGACCGCTGGGTCTATTGTGCCAGTATTGGATTTGACTTGCTAATTCATGCCACTTAGTCCGACAAATAAACAGTTTTGGATGAGATAAGCTTTAGCAATCCATAGGGCACAACATGACGATCTGACTCCGTCTCAAATGACGTTCTTGATGGTGTGCTTGGAGCTTTCAAGACATGAGCACCACACAGGTACGGAAATAAAGGTACTAAGCTATCACGGGCAATACCTTTTTAAAAAGTTCACCTTTGTATCTAAAGGCTGTACATTGGTAAATTTTGGTACCTAAAAGAGAAACATTGGCACCTCAAAGTTACATATCAGTACCTAATGATACATTTTAGGGGCTTTTTAAAGGGGACATTTCACAAGACTTTTTTAAAGATGTAAAATAAATCTTTGGTGTCCCCAGAGGTGCGTATGTGAAGATCTAGCTCAAAATATCATATAGATAATTTATTATAGCATGTTAAAATTGCCACTTTGTAGGTGTCAGCAAAAATGTGCCGTTTTGGGTGTCTCCTTTTAAATGCAAATGAGCTGATCTCTGCACTAAATGGCCGTGCCGGGGTTGGATAGTGCAGATTAAGGGGCGATATTATCGCCTTCTGACATCACAAGGGAAGCCACATTGCAATTACCTATTTTTTCAAATGCTTGCAGAGAATGATTTACCAAAACTAAGTTACTGGGTTGATCTTTTTCACATTTTCTAGGTTGATAGAAGCACTGGGTACCCAATTATAGCGATTAAACATGGAAAAAGTCAGATTTTTTAATATGTCCCCTTTAAAGGGTACTGTCCTGGTGACCGCTTCGCTTTGTACCGCATCATGTTTAGGCACTTGGAGATGTCGCCACAATAACAGACAACCATCATTCATGAACGTCTCTAAAATTTATAACAAAAATACCTGTTAAAATACCTTGCATACTTTGAAACATTTATTCAGTCTTGATGAAGCATATTGTCACCGATGTAAACATAAATGATGTAAGCTTTCTTCTTTGATCTGACTGATTCGTGTTGTTCCTTGCGGACCGTTAAAGATCTCGACACACACGACACACATCTCCCACATCATCCTTTATAATTCAACCAGAGGACGACTTCGAAATCTGCTGCTGAAGTGTTCCCAGAAAAGTGTTTCAAATGCATCAGACATTCAGCTAACGGTCCGTGGGCGTGACGTCCGAGGCTGAGACTACCTTTTTCTGACAGCACTGGAAGTCGCTTTGGATAAAATGCGTAATGTAAATGGAGGTGTGGATTTCACAGCGTGCCGCTACTCAACATTAAATCAGCAAAGTGTTTGAGATAGGATCTTATAGTGTTTGAGATAGTGTGACGTTCAAACTACCTCAACGTCTGACAGCTGCCGTTTGAGTAACTTACTATCTGTTTTCTTCCAACCCATTGTTCACATGCTCAGGTTCTTTTGTCCTCCGTACTTGATACTGTTTTTTCTGATTCTCTCTTTCTCTCTCTCTCTCTCACTTCATTATGGGCGCTAATTTATTTGGCTTTATTGACCTCTGCGCTGTGTCCTCTCCTCTCAGACACAGAGGGTGGAGAAAAATGACAAGAACAAAATGGCCGGAATGTAGAGCCTAGAAATAAGACTCAAATCTTTTCCAAAGTCTGTCTCGCAAATCAAAATTCATGTTTTGATTCTGTGCCAAAAAAATGAACTAGAAAGAAAACAAAGAAAGCTGTGTCACTAGCTCTTGTTTTTGGCTTGTCTACATGGCAAACAGTCTTTACCGTGCTTTGAAATTTTCTATTAACTACACATTCTTAAACCTAGATATGTTTACTTGGGCAACAAAATGACAAAAGAAACAGTATAAAAACTTGTTTTCAGGGAAATTTGATACAATTGAGTGATGTTTTTGCATAAAACATTAACATTTATTTAAGAATATGATAAAAAAAATAATCGTTTTTTTACGTTACGTTTTTTTGATCTGCCCGGGTAAAAATATAATATTTTCATGTTTCAAGTAAAGCTAACTAGATTTTGTTTAATTAATCTGAAAATGTCTGTACTTTCAAATGAGACAAAGGTGTAAGGATCGAATTGGTAACATTTTAAAAATAAGGTTGTATTTGTTAGTAAAAGCATTAGTTAACTTGAACTAACAATGAAAAAATACTTCTACATCATTTATTTATCTTAGTTCATGTTATTTTGAGCATTTACTAATACTTTATATTAAGTTGATGCTACAGTAAATAAATTAACATGAACAATTGGGTTGGTACCCTTACCCGAACCCTACACTGCAAAAAATGATTTTCAACAAAAACAATTCTTAGTATTTTTGTCTTGTTTTCAGCAAAAATATCTAAAAATTCTTAAATTAAGATGCAAAAAACCCCAATATGCCAATGGGGTAAGCAAAAAAATCTTGAACATTTTTCTTAAACACCAAATTGAAGAAAAATTCAAGAAAAATTGGCTTACCCCATTGGCAGATTTTTTTGCTTGTTTTATGCACAAAATCACTTAAATTTGATATTTTTGCTCTAAAAACTAGACTTATTTTCTTGGGTCGTTTTGCTCATCAAGAAAAGCATCTTAATTTAAGAATTTTTAGATATTTTTACTGAAAACAAGACAAAAATGCTAATATTTTTTTTTCTTGAAAATTGAAATTTTCTTGAATACTTAATTTTTTTTATAAATTATCTTATTTTCTTATTTTCAGTAGAAATATCTAAAAATTCTTTAATCAAGATGCTTTTTCTTGATGAGCAAAATGACCTAAGAAAAAAAGTCTAGTTTATAGACCAAATGTATACAATTTAAGTAAATTTAAACTTAAAACAAGCAAAAATATAAAAAAACTAAAAATAAGTTTTCTTTTTTCTTAAACACTTCATTTAAGCAAAATTTTCTCACCCCATTGGCAGACTAAATTGTGAAGCGATACTAAAATAATTTTTTTTTTAATATTGAACATTTTTGCTTCTAATTAAGAGATGTCCAGTAAAATGAAAAATGTGAGCACCCCCATTTTTTTTCTCTGCAAAGGCCATCTGTGGCTGCACTGCGTGCCACAACTTTCGAAGCTGGCTTGGGTCAATAAACCAGCATCTAACTGCCGCATCTTCACCTTTCCAGGTCTTGGCTGTATGACCTTTCTCTCCTTGTCCATCTTCCACTTAGCACTTCTGTCCATCTCCAACAAAGCAGTAAGACATTAGACAACATACACAGACTGACAGGGGCAAAGGTTGCTTCTGGATGAGTTGGCAAAAAAGTCCTGACAGAATGACAGCGGATGTCTCAGCAGCAGGTGCCGTCACCTTTTGGTCCGCTTTGGCGGATCCTGCCAGGACCTGTGGCTCCTCCACCTTCCCTATCCCTCACCTCCCTAATTGAGACCCCAGCGGTCTCCTGGCTCACCCTCGTCTGCCAGCCTTTCTGCCCTGCAAGACAGACACACATCCCAAATGTGTCTAACAGCGCTCATACTGATGGCTTTATTAGTTTCCCAGCCAAATCCTGTAAGATCTCCAAAATGGATGCCAAGAGTCGTGCATCATAGCAGCCTAGGGACGCCCAAGCAAACAAACAGTAGCAGTAGCGATCATCCCGGATGTCAGAAATGAATTCAAAGCATGGATTTGGAATTTTAGGGTCAACGCAATAGGAACATTGTCAGGAATGGTGAATATTATTTGTAGCTCATGTTAAACACTCATATGTACTAAAATGTTAGCTTAAGCTGGTTTACTTCTCTATAAAACCCACAGGCTTCCTGTGCATGGCCTCTTTGTTTAACCTCTTAATTGGATCAAGTCCTAGCTGACAGGAAAGCTCATGCAATGCAGACTGACGTTAAACCCCTCTGTGTTTCCTAGTTCTGGCATCAACTGTGAGGATGCCACAACCAGTCAGATCACCCACTGCATCTTTTCAACACCTCACTCCTCTCACTTCTCATCACATTAGGATCATCTCACCATCCTTCACTGTCCGTTTATATGCTAACAAACTGTCATGATTTAAGCACCAACCTCACTGATTTTTGTTAGATTTCTGTGAAAATGGCATTTTGCAACTCAAGTAAATGTACCTTGCTATAAGGGTGTTAATATACACTGAAAAAAATGATTCATTCAATTTACTCAATTTTTTAAGGTAAGTAGTTGCAATCAATTTATTTAAGCTACATTTAAACAACTTTTTTTCTTTATTTTTGTTTAAATGTAGCTTAAATAAATTGATTGCGACCACTTACCTTAAAAATTTGAGTAAATTGAATGAATATTTTTTTTGTAGTGTACTGTAAATATATTTAAGTCTCATTTTATTCTTTGATATGGGTTTGATATTTTTTTATATTTCTTTTTCTTTTTAAATTTAAATTTATTTTATATTTAGGCCTATATATTATATATATTTATTTTTTTATAAAATAAATTAAATTGGAAACCTAACTTTTCCTACACTCTAAAAAAATCCTGGGTTATTTTTAGTCAAGCATTGGGTCAAAAAGGGACAAAATCAACCCGTTAGGTTATATTCTGGATAGTTTTGGGGTTAAATCCGCCAGGTTGTTTTAACCCATTGTTGGGTCAGATATAAACATTTTCTAGGTTAATTTAACCCAACACTGCCTTTTTAGAACATGGGTCTGTCATGGTATTATTGGTGGTCCTCTGAATATTGTTTGAATTCAAAAAAAAAAAAAAAAAAAAAAAACGAAATTATGCATCCAACAAAAATGCATGAATAGGCTAATAATAGAAATGATAAAAAATAAAAAATGAAGGTTCTCATATAAAAATTATATAAAACTTAATTAAAATAAAGGTTCCCCCATTGAAATCTATTCAGTAAATTTTAAATTTTATGCAGTATGTTAAGTATGTATCTGTGTATACAAAACTATTACAATTTTAAATCTACACTGCAAAAAATTACTTTCTTACTTTGTATTTTTAGTCTTGGTTTCAGTACAAATATTTAAAAATTCTTAAATCAAGATGTATTTTCTTGATGATCAAAATGACCTAAGAAAATACATCTAATTTTTAGACAAAGGAATTTGTGCTTAAAACAAGCAAAAAAAATCAAAAAATATTTTCTTGTGAAAAAAGTGCAGGATTTTTTTGTACTGAAAACAAGATGAAAATACTTAGTAAGAAAGTCATTTTTTACAGTGTATGTAACATAACTGGCATTGGGCCGGTTACCGATTTAAGGTATATCTAAGTTTTAAACAGTTGAGGTTTCATTTTTTTTTATAGCGTTTGCAAGGTATGATCTGGGTTTACACAAAATGACTAAAATATTAAATTAATGTAATTTACATTTAATATATATTTAAAAAATACTTTTTGAAAGAAAATTATAATTTAAAGGCTTTATTTTCACCCAGCATACATGTTGTGTTTTGCTTAAAAATAAAACATATTGTATCCATTTAAAAAGTTGTTGTTTGTATACGTCTGAAAAAACACTTTTTAGTGTTGCAATTGCAAAACCACAATACTGTGAAACCGCAGTTTGTTTGCTTAAGGTTATCATACCTCCAAAAATCTCAAGACGGCCCATGCCTAAACATAACCATCAAAACAAAGCATGTAAAACCATAATTGAATTTGATACATATACTGGGGGGTCCCTGCTCCTCCTCTCTATCCATTAAGGGGTCCTTGGCGTGGAAAAGGTTACAGACCTCTGTTATAGATTAAATCACATTATGATCATCTTACCATCCTTCACTGTCTGTTTATAGGATCTGTTCAAAATTGTATTTGGCTGCCTTGCATCAAGGTCTGTTCTTCATTTGATCGTGTGCTTCCTGAAGCAGCTTTTTATGTAGTTTTGGATAAATTATATACAGTAACTATCCTGTCCTGTAACTATCCCAAAATATGAGGGTGGAGCAGCATCTACAGTATGTAAATAAAACAGCTCTACTATGCCACTGTAATAGTTTTATAATGTGTAAAATGAGTTATTGCACCTTTACCGTGTCAAGCTCCTTATGAACTGACAGGTGCCAACAGTGGAAATTAACCTTGGATCTTTAAAGGATGCTTTGGCTTGTTTGCTGTAATGCTAATCACTGTTCCCAGTTTCCATTAATAGACGTTCCTGGCCAGTTCTGCTATTCCTATATTTTCTCGGCTCTGCTCTTTTCTTTTTCACTGTATGTACTGTATATGCATTGGTGCAAAAATTTGATGCCGATACTGATATTCGGTTCTGCTTGCTTTTTTTAGCTTAGTTTTGTCTCTTTTTCTGTCTGTCTGTCTCATCTAATGTGTGATCTGATAGTGTCTGATATATCTGTATTGCTGTCTGTTTCTCTTTCTCCATGTCTGTAATTCTGTATGTACAGGGCATTTTTCTTTGTTATAATACCCAGTGACAGATGCATTGACAGCATAATTCCTCCGAGTTTAGTTTGGACTGAAGTTGGTTGTTGGCTTGTGTGTTAAGCGCGCACGCACACTCTTTTGTACACACCCTGCGGTATGCCCCTAAGGTACAAATTCCTCATCTCAGTTTTACTCTACGCCGAAAAGCTGTCAGGAGAGCGAAATGAAAAGACGTGAAAAGATCAAATTATCGTCTGCTATTAATTATAGCGAGCAGACAGGCACAATAAAAGTGATAAATGTCTCTTTATCTTCATCTTAGCGCCACGGAAATAGAAGCAGTGTGTTAGCGTCTCCATTGTGTTCTTTGGAAAACATGTTTAGTGCTCAGGGTAAATGAACAGGGTTTATCGGATTAGGCATCGCTCCGATGTAAATACTGTGATTTTATTTTTCACTCATTTTTTAAACATGATTACTGTTTACAATGCTGACAAACCATTTGCAGCACACTGCGACTGTGTGTATTTGCATAATGTTGTGTTGATTGAATGCCACCAGCGAAGGCATTCTCTTTGTCTGGACCATTCTGTAAGTTTGATACTTTTTGCTTCGTTCTTTTAATTGGGTTGTCTGATCGCTAGGTTCATCTGATAATCTAGGTTCATATGTCCCTCTCTCTCATGTCTGATCGATATGTCTGTCAGTCTGTCCGTTTCATCGGGTACTGTCTGATCTGTTTGTTTGTCTCTCATTCTGTCTCATCTAATGTCCAATCTGTCTGTCTCATTCAGTAACGTCTAATCTGTCTGCCTCATCTTGTAACATCTGATCTGTCTGTCTGTCTCATCAAATATGGTGTGTCTGTCTCATTTGGTAATGTCTGATCTGATTGTCTCATTTAGTAACGTCTGATCTGTCTGTCTCATTTAGTAACATCTGATCTGATCTGATCTGTCGGTCTCATTTAGTAACGTCTGATCTGTCTGTCTCATTTAGTGATGTCTGATCTGATCTGTCAGTCTCATTTAGTAACGTCTGATCTGTCTGTCTCATTTAGTGATGTCTGATCTGATCTGTCGGTCTCATTTAGTAACGTCTGATCTGTCTGTCTCATTTAGTGATGTCTGATCTGATCTGTCGGTCTCATTTAGTAACGTCTGGTCTAATCTGTCTGTCTCATTTAGTAACATCTGATCTGTCTGTCTCATTCAGTAACATCTGATCTGATCTGATCTGTCGGTCTCATTTAGTAACGTCTGATCTGTCTGTCTCATTTAGTGATGTCTGATCTGATCTGTCAGTCTCATTTAGTAACGTCTGATCTGTCTGTCTCATTTAGTGATGTCTGATCTGATCTGTCAGTCTCATTTAGTAACGTCTGATCTGTCTGTCTCATTAAGTAACATTTGATCTGTCGGTCTCAGTTAGTAACGTCTGATCTGGTTGTCTCATTTAGTAACGTCTGATCTGATCTGTCGGTCTCATTTAGTAATGTCTGATCTGTCTGTCTCATTTAGTAACGTCTAATCTAATCTGTCTCTCTCATTTGGTAACTTCTGATCTGTCTCTCTGTCCTGTCTGTCTGTCTCATCAAATCTGGTGTGTCTGTCTCATTTGGTAACGTCTGATCTGTCTATCTCATTTAGTAACGTCTGATCTGATCTGTCTATCTCATTTAGTAACGTCTGATCTGTCTGTCTCATTTAGTAACGTCTGATCTGTCTGTCTCATTTAGTAACTTCTGATCTGTCTCTCTGTCCTGTGTGTCTGTCTAATCCAATCTGGAGTGTCTGTCTCATTTAGTAACGTCTGGTCTGTCAGTCTTATTTAGTAACATCTGATCTGATCTGTCCATCTCATTTAGTAACGTCTGATCTGTCAATCTCATTTAGTAACATCTGATCTGTCTGTCTCATTTAGTAACATCTGATCTGATCTGTGTGTCTAATTTAGTAACGTCTGATCTGTCGGTCTCATTTAGTAATGTCTAATCTGATTTGTCTATCTCATTTAGTAACGTCTGATCTGTCAGTCTCATTTAGTTATGTCTGATCTGATCTGTCTATCTCATTTAGTAACGTCTGATTTGTCATTCTCATTTAGTAAAGTCTGATCTGTCAATCTCATTTAGTAACATCTGATCTGAACTGTCTGTCTCATTTAGAAAAAGTCTGATCTGATCTGTCAGTCTCATTTAGTAATGTCTGATCTGATCTGCCTATCTCATTTTGTAACGTCTGATCTGTCAGTCTCATTTAGTAAAGTCTGATCTGTCAATCTCATTTAATAACATCTGATCTGTCTGTCTCATTTAGTAACGTCTGGTCTGATCTGTCTGTCTCATTTAGTAATGTCTGATCTGTCGGTCTCATTTAGTAACGTCTAATCTGTCTATCTCATTTAGTAACGTCTGATCTGATCTGTCTATCTCATTTAGTAACGTCTGGTCTGATCTGTCTGTCTCATTTAGTAATGTCTGATCTGTCGGTCTCATTTAGTAACGTCTAATCTGATCTGTCTGTCTCATTTAGTAATGTCTGGTCTGATCTGTCTGTCTCTTTTAGTAACGTCTGATCTGGCGGTCTCATTTAGTAACGTCTGATCTGTCTGTCTCATTTGATCATTTCTGATCTGTCTGTCTGTCTATTTTATCAAATCTGGTGTGTCTGTCTCATTTGATAATGTCTGATGTTTTCTGTCTGTCTCTCATTTAGTAACGTCTGATCTATCTGTCTCATTTAATAACATCTGATCTGATCTGTCTATATCATTTGTTAATGTCTGTTCTGTTTGTATGTTTCATCTAATTTCTGATCTGTCTGTCTCATTTTGTAATGTCTGATTTGTTTGTCTGTCCTTCTGTCTGTCTCATTTATTATCTGATCTGTCTGTCTGTCTAATCTAATATATGGTCTGTCCATCTGTCTTATCTGGTAACGTCTCATCTGTCTTGTCTTATATGTGGTCTGTCTGTCTTCTCTGGTAACATCTGATCTGTCTGTCTGTCTCATCTGAAATCTAATCTGTTGTTTGGTTTTTTGGTAATGTCTGATTATATACATCTCTTTCTCTGTCTCATCCAATGTCTGATCTGTATGTCTGTCTGTCTGTGTAATATAATAAGGTCATATGTACATCCATGTCTGTCTCATCTAAAGTCTGATCTGATGGTGTAGTTCTGTGTTTATGTGCATTACAGTATATATCTCCCTGTCTGTGTCATCTGATGTATGATCTGTCTTTCTGTCTTACCTAAATGTACAGTACACATTCGTCTATTTAATTGTACCTGCAGCAGGTATATCCGTCTGATATATGGACCTTAATGTTCTTATAGAGAGAGAGGGAGAGAGAGAGAGAGAGAGAGAGAGAGAGAGAGAGAGAGAGAGAGATACACAAGTGTGTTGTGGTCAGAGCAGGTGTTGCATTTAAGCTTTAAGACTCATACAGACTAAAAGCTTATTTACCTGCATGATTAGCCGCCCTTTTCTTTCTCCTCCATTATCGAGCAGAATGTAACAGCGGTGCTGTGAAACGCTACTGTGGTTTCTCTCAGGTAGTTTCTCTTTACGAGCCATTCCACCGATGTATCGACCCGCACGATAACGATTTTCTTTGTCCTCAAAGAGCATCTTTCTTCTGTGCCAAGATCAGTCGCTGGACCCCGAGGCTCTTTTAATAGTGGCTGGAGGAAAATGGGACGTCTCACGAAACCATCTCGCAGGTGGAGATCCGTTTGTTCAGCCAAGCTCCATAAAACATAAAGACAGACCTGACTGCTTGCTTTATGTGTTGTGTAGTAGAATGTGTGTGTGTGTGTTAGTGGGTTTGCACCTGATTTAAACACTTCCTTATTTGCCGTGATTGTGTTCCAGCACATGCATAAAATGTTGTTTGCTTGTTTGAGTCGTCTTACTAGAGTAGGCTTTTTATTAAGGCTTATTTGAGCAGGCTTGTTTATGTAAGGAATAATTGACGACAGGCCATTGAATTATTCGAAAATAATGCACACCCAGGGTGACAAAAGGGTGGCCAGCTGCCAAGGAATGCATTGAAATAATATGTTAAATTTTTCTCTAATATCTACATAGAAGGTATGTGGCTTTATTAAGTGCAAAAATTATCCAGATAGGGTTTTACATGTCCATTTACAACCCTAGGATTTGCCTTTAGAATGAAATGGTCTATTATTACTTTATTTGAAAGGGTCATGAATACTAATGTTAAGCTCTGCTCTGATTGGTTGTTTCACAGAGCAGCTTCTTTCAGTAGCTCTGTGTGTGTGTAAACAGACCTTATGTTTGAGACTGTATCAGACGAAGATATGGAATTTGACGAATAATCAGTTTTTTGGAGATTTGGAGTTAACTCTTTCCCCGCCATTGACGAGATATCTCGTCAATTAAGAGAAAACGCTTCCCCGCCAATGACGAGATTTTCTGTCTTTCCGCAATACCGCTATTATCCACCAGGTGGCGCACTTCCGCAACTTTTTAAACCCGGAAGTATTGCCCTATGGCAAGCTGCTGCATGTCCGTGTCTGTTTTAAAGATCGCTCTGAATGGGATCTCTATGAAAAGTCCGTCACAAAAATTTAATTATTTCTGCTTTTTGCTCAAAATATGGTGTTTTTGCAAAAACCTACCCATATTCAAAAGCTGATTGCAAAAGAACCACTAAAGGTAGGATGAAACGGTTTTTTGTTTGAAAGCAGAGGGTCTGTTCTTTCATTTGGTATATTGTATGTTTATATATTAAAAGAAGAACATTTTCTGGAAGGCATTAAACTTAGATGAAAATCATGAAAAACGCTGGCGCTGGCTGGCAACTTTTTTAAAAAACGCTGGCCGTGAGAGAGTTAATAGACGTTAAGTTTTTGTTTTTTTAGTATGGATCTGCAAAACTGTACTATAACAGCAATACTGGAACTTCAGCCTAAACGTTAGCATATAGCATTAACTAGCATATAGCGCCAACTCTGCAGTCACAGCATTGTAACAACATTGTACATAATTGTATTTAATGTTGGGGGCGTATATCTCGACTCTAACGTCACAGTTGGTATAATGTTGAGATTGGCCTGTTTTCCAGCGGTCGTCTTGAAGGCTCACAATACGTCATTACCACACTGCAAAAAATGACTTTCAAGAAAAATTTTACTTAGTAGTTTTGTCTTGTTTTCAGTAAAAATATCAAAAAATTCTTAAATTAAGATGTATTTTCTTGATGATAAAAACGAAAATAAGAAAAAAGTCTAGTTTTAAGACCAAAAATGTCAAATTTAAGTGATTTTGTGCATAAAACAAGCAAAATAATCTGCCAATGGGGTAAGCAAGTTTGTCTTGATTTTTTTTCTTGAATTTAGTGTTTAAGAAAAATGTTCAAGATTTTCTTTGCTTACCTCATTGGCAGATTTTTTTGCTTGTTTTATGCACAAAATCACTTAAATTTGATATTTTTTGTCCAAAAACTAGACTTATTTTCTTGGGTTGTTTTGCTCATCAAGAAAAAGCATCTTAATTTAAGAATTTTTAGTGAAAACTGAAAACAAGACAAAAATACTAATAAAATTTTTCCTGAAAGTCATTTTTTGCAGTGCATGTACAGTACACTCTAATTATCCGTTTATGCATAGGCTTATACAGTTTTCCATTCTAAGGCACATTTAAACCGCGCATGTGCTTTATTTTCGATTACCACAGACATTGCTCTGGTGTTTTTTTAAGACATTTGACAGGTCAGATCGAAAAGTAATGCACACCAATGCAACATTTATCAACCAATCAGAATAAAGCATTCAACAGCCTTGTGAGGTCGCGCTGGCCTCGATACACGGCCGGTGGAGGACGAGAATTTGTGTTTTAATATTTTAATTTTTTCTTGACAAAAATGACAATCGTTTAGCTAGATAAGACCCTTGTGCCTCAGTCGGGATGGTTTAGAGCCCTTTGAAACTGCGTTGAAACCAACATTATCTCACAAAGTTCCGTGGGATATTCACAGAATTTTTTGCTAATTTTTTTGTGGCATTCTCAGAGATCTCTGAATTTTTCCCGTGGCCCTACCATGGACTTTCCTTTCCGTGGGATTCTCACAAATTGGTTACTCAACTGCTTTTTTCCTATTTTCAAACCATTGTCGCTTCGGTTTAGGGTTAGATTTGCGTTTCATTGCGTTAGTATGTCACTTTAAGTATTATTTATGGATTATACTATTTTTTTCTGATTTATTATTTTTTATATTCTCTTTAAACCATTGTCGCCTGGCATTGGGGTTAGAGTTGGGTTCGGGTAAGGATGTCATCTTATGTAATTCTAATCCTAAACCGAAGCGACAATGGTAAGAAAATATGACAAAACAGTTGAGGAACCAATCAGTGAGAATGCCACAGAAAAGAAAGTCCGTGGTAGGGCCACGGAAAAATTCCGTGAGAATGCCACGGAAAAATTTGCAAAAAATTCTGTGACTATCCCACAGAAATTTGTGAGATCAGGTTGGTTGAAACTGCAATTTTAAACTGTATTAAAACTGTAAAGTGTTGGGGTCCATTAAAGTCTATTAAATTGAGAAAAATCCTGGAATGTTTTCCTTAAACTTAATTTCTTCTCGACTGAACAAAGAAAGAAATCAACATTTTGATTGACGTGGGTGAGTAAAATGGAGTAATCTTTTAAGTAGTCTTACATGATGAGGCTTATTGGAGTAGGTTTATTTGAGTAGGCTTTTCTCAAGGGAGTAGATAAGACAATGACCAGCATAGAAAATGAATAGCTTGTTTGCTGTGCGATGGAAAAATCTGGGCAATAGTAAAATGTAATGTTCTGAGCATATTACAATTCGTACTTCAAAACCTTATCAGATTAGTAATCCTTTTAGTTTACATGTTTTGATTAAGATTTGTATGGGTTAGATGAACTTTGCAGACTGCTGTGCAGTGTAAACACCTACATATATTTCCAATATGTGTGATACTCCTTTCATCTTTTCTTCAAAGTAGTTATAGAGAGTAATATGTTCACTGCACATCTGATTTGTCCTCACCCACGTAAACACACACAGACATTCCTCCCCGAGTTCCTACACTCACTAAGGCCGGCAATCCGCCGAGGGTCAAGATCCCAGCGCTGTCTGACTGAGTCACAAGTATGTTACTGTTGCTTCACTAGATGATGCAAAGGTGGGAAACCCATATACACACTTGTAAACACAATCGCACACACTCGCGCAACAGCGGGCCGGAGGGTTTTATTCCCCCTGGCTTTTCAGGCTGTCGGATTACGTTAATCACATACCTCAGTCCTTTCCGCCTCTAGTACAACCCAGTCAAAAACTTGCATACGAGTTTGTCTTTCTCTCAGCAGACCTGGTCTCATATTCTCTTTGCTGAGGTTTGTTTGTGATTCTCCAAAGTGGGCAGAACCGACCTGCGTTTCCATTTATTTGAAAGGAAAAGTTGAATGTTACAAACTCACACAATGGAAAAATCTCCAGTGTACTGTAAACAGGAATTCTGAAGATGTCCACCATGGGAAGGCAAACAGATGACCAGTTCTCTTTTCTGCTGACGGTGCGTAATCCCTCCTGCATCTCCTCAGCGCCCATATCGTTATTGCGATCTGCCGTTCGATTTAAACAGGCCGCTGAGTATTTCCTCCCCTCCCAGGACGGTGTGGATTTCAAATGAAAGGAGAATTGACCTTGACAGAAGAGAAAGAAGGGAAAGGAAAATGATATTTATGTCTACAGTGTGCTGAGCAGGGCAAGGATTGGTGGAGGATGGATAGGCAGGTTAGTTTTCATCTCTTTTGCAGACGCTCGGAGGAGATCGATCACATTTGGGCTCTGTTCGCTCGCTGGTGATGTATGGTCTGTGTTTGTGACATAATGTGAATGTCCCATACTTGGTGCTGATGTCATTCTGTGCCCAGCCCTGAATGTCTTGGCGGATCCTGGACGGCCTCCATCGCTGATGTCATGTGGCCTCATGTCTTCATAACGTCACTTTAAAACTACCTTAATAGCAGGAATTTTACGTGCGATGCCCATTAGTGATCTCAGCAGTCTCTTTTTTTGAATGTTCTCTTTCCTCTCTTCTTCAGTGTATCCATGCCCATTTCCATGCTAATATCCCTTTATAGCAGGCCGGCCTGCCAGTGAAATGCAGTGATTTAATGCCGTGGGTCTTTAGGTGGATTTTGTGCTCTGGGTGTGATTATACTTAGCGTTGGGTATTTGGCTGCACTTTGAGTTTCTGCCCAATTGACCTACAGCATGCTAGTGGCCTATTGTTGAGTTATTTTTGCCATCCGAGGCTCGTAATTATGGCACGTCTCTGAAGGGAAGTCCAATATGGCCTTGAATGACACAAGACTTGGCTTTAGTTCAGCCTGCACCTTTCTCAGGTTATATAACCGCCCTTGAGACTCGCATGCGTCACGCGCGCACATTCTGAAATTGATGCGAAGTGCGTTACGTGAGTGGCTTTCAAATGATTCGGCAGACCAGCTGTTCATCATGTTCTGTATCAACTGATCCTCTTTATCAGTGGTTTGATCTTATTGGCTATGGATTTCATGCATTGTCACACCAGTGAATAAAAGTTCTTGGGTAACCTGCTTCTTCGTTAGTTAAAGTGCACCTATTTCATTGCTAAAAAATTATGTTATTTTGTGTATTTGGTATAATAGATTGTGTTTGCAAAGTTTATGGTTCAAAAAACACTTTATTTTCCACATACCGTACATTTTTGTAGCTCCAGATATCCCTGCCTTCCTCAAACACTTTGATTTTGTACAAAGCTCATCAATTTGAAAAGTGCCGCGTCCGTGATTGGCCAGTTAATCTGTATGTTCTAATTGGCCTGTGTGACGCACATTCACAAGATTCGCTCACAATTCACTCACCTCTGACGTCAGCCGAAAATGTGACACTCCTTACCATGTTTAAAAGATTCGCTCACAATGATGCGAGTTATCGTTTCCAACGTAAATCTCTTTTCTTGGACTACAACAAACATAAGGATTGTAGGCAACAGTTTTAGCTTATTTTAACCCGTGTTTTGTCCTATTCTGAACAAGTCATCTTGTTGCAACCTTGGAAATCTGTTGAGGCCCCTTTGTGGGCCCCGGCCCCCTGGTCAAGAAACACTGATTTAAAGTCAGCATGAAACGGAAGTAGCGATTGTCTTTTTTTAATATCATGATGTATGTCTGAGTGAAACGGCTTCTAAAATTAGAAATTTTTTTAGGGCGGGACTTGATTTCATCTATTAAGAACTGATTGGATGGTTGGAAGTTGGACTACTTCTCAAACTGCTATTCGTCGTGATCTTTTCTCGGGCAGAAACAAGTTCCCGATAGACATGCTTTTGTGCCATTCCTCGTGACAGAAAATGAAGATAGATTGTTTTGAGGACGGGAGGCGGTTAACGTTTTTTTTTTTTATCAAAAATTATTATGAATTTAAAAAAAGTGCACAAATAAGTCACTACAATAAAAAAAACACTACAATATTGCATACACAAACAAAAAATCATGGTGCCTTTAAAGGGATATAGTTCACTTTAAAATGAAAATTCTGTCATCATTTACTCATCCTCAAGTTGTTTTAAACCTGTATGAATTTATTTTTTCTGATGAACACAAAAGAAGATATTTTGAGAAATGATTAAACACACAGCAGATAGTGACCATTGACTTCCATAGTAGGAAAAAATATTTTGGAAGTATTGTGATGAATGATAAAGAAAATATTTTGATAAATGATGGTAAGCACACAGTTGATGGTACCCATTAAATTCCATCATATTTTTTATTCCTACTATGGAAGTCTATGGTCACTATCTGCTGTGTGTTTACCATCATTTCTCAGAATATCTTCTTTTGTGTTCTTCAGAAAAAATAAATTCATACAGGTTTAAAACAACATGAGGATGAGTAAATTATGACAGAATTTTCATTTTAAAGTGAACTATCCCTTTAAGAACCTTTGATTGGATGAACCTTTGATGTTAAAGGTTCTTTATTGAACCATTCAGCCAAAAATCCTTAAGAGTGTAGACAATATTCAGAAAACTTTCTGAAAATTATGTGCTAACTGGGTAGGGCGGAAATCTGTTTTGGGAAAGGAGGTAAACATGTGGTATCCAATCTGTTTATTTTTTTAGCCCCTTGAGTTTGTCTAACTATTGGCTCTTTTGCAGTGGCGACACTCGGGCTGTGTTTCTGCATCACCCTAAGGCATAGGCAGAAATCCCAGGGGCGGTCGGAGCGGACAGCATGCATACACATGCATTCATTCACACACTGTTTACTGACTGCAGAAACACAAACAGCAGCACACGCATACCACAACACTCTCGATTTAAAGGGCTGGACTGTTTCAAAATCAGCTGTTACTGAAAACCCCCAGTGATTTCCATCGAAAGTGTTTGAGACTTTCAAAATGGCTTCCAGCGGTGAGCTTACCAGAGAGATCTGCTATGCTAACAGCATCTGTCCCTGGAAGTAATGTCGTCTAGGTGGGGAGAAGCCGTTTGTTAATTGGCTCAGATCTTTTGTAGACACAGTCAAAAGGAGGAAACTGTCTCAGCTCATTAGGTTTCCTGCCTGCGATGCCCTCCAAAAATAATTGAAAGAGCCCAAATACAAAGAGAATGTTGCTTTAATCAAATTTGCAGGCAAACAATGGTCCAGGGACTATGTTAAATTCATAAAATTGGCTTAATGCAATGATACTTAATGAGGTCATTTTCATCTCCCCGGATAGCCGAGATGTCATGCGGAGACACATGCTTGCTCATTAATGCAGTTAATATGTATTCTCTCGTTCCAAATCTTAAAGTCACACTCACGGCCAAGAGCAAAACCAGATGACAACATACAGCCTGAGGAAGGACTGTTTAAACAGGGTCGTCCTACTGTCCGTTTACATTCTTCTCCGAGAAAATATCCTGGAGATACTGTATTGCGCTGCCTCGCTCCAAATTTAATACGTGCTGACAGTCAACAAGCACATTAGCATTCAAGCTGAAGTTCCAATATGACCCCGTGTCACTTCTGTGTGTGTCCAGCAGAACCACATCAAGTATTTTGGGTGTATTTAGGTATTACTGTAATTATCAGAATAGTTTTTAAAGCAAGCGGATTCATTCAGCAGCCATCTTGGAAAGGTCCCTGGGCAGCTATTTACCGAGTGTACAATTATATCTAATTGAATGGAAAAAAATTTAATCTTTCAGCATTTTATTGTTTTTTTTCTTGAATGTGTATAAAATTGTAGCAAAATTTGCTTCAGCTTAGATTATCTGTTTTTCGGACGTATTGGAGGGCCCGTCCATGCTTTTTAAAAGCCAGAAGGTTTTCAAACAAAATGCAATGCATCTCCTGGGGTTCTTCTGTATGTGCATGAGCGAGCTATGCGTACAATGTACGCACGGTTAAAAAAATCGAGTCGTGCATGTACTATGCACACATACTATTCTGATGACGAAATTTGCATCATGCACACTGCAATGATATTACACAGCGCCTGAAAATAGTCCTCTTGGTAACTTTCAATAGCAGGGGACTATTTTCGGCTGCTGCGTAATATTATTGCGCTTTTTGCAGCCATGGCAGCAAAGACCTTGATTATTACGCCAGAATGAGAGTATAGTTCCTAGGCATATCGGCCTAGAATTCCCAACTTTTAATTTTCCGCTGGTCTTAGTACACAATGTAACTACCGAAGAGTCAAGTTTTAAATAGGAAAAATATCCAAACTCTTTGGTTATTTTTTAGCGCGATGCTAATGGTCTAATCAGATTTAATGGATTATGCTAAGCTATGCTAAAAGTGGTAGCGCCAGACCCGGAGATCAGCTGAATGGATTCCAAAACGGGTAAAAATCAAATGTTTAAGTCTAGGGGAGCTGGAAAATGAGCATATTTTCAGAAAAAGTGTCATGTCCCTTTAAGATGTACATTTCATCAGTATATTTCCTGAGAACCACAACCTTTGTGCAGCTAATGCAATGCTTTACCAATTGAGCTACAGAAACACATTTTATTTTAGTGTTGTTTTCCCTACAAAGTGTCTTGGGGACAATTGTTTTGTTTTGAGGTGTTTTCTAAAGGTCAGGTGGTTGATGATCAGCATGGCCTTGATGAATTCATCAATCTCTTTACTGCAGCTTGCCAATCAATAGCTCCAATAATCAATCACACTTTTAATTGGTGATTATTCTCCCAGCTGTTTTCCAGAAGCATTCCTCTGTGTCTGCAAACAGTGTCACAGTTTACTGGAGGTTGCGTCACAATTGTGTGTGACGGTAACTAATTTAAACAGAATATCTTATGCATGAGAGTTTGACTCATAATGGCATTTACAGAGACTAAGATATTTCAGGTGGAAAAGGCTTTGACTTTGAGCACTTTTACATTTTTTAAATCTATATATTAAATGAAAACCTGAATATAGTGGCAGCCGGTGATTTCAAAATGTGTGTTCGGCGCACCATGTAACTTATGTGCATTCCATGCAGTGTTGGGTGTAACTAGTTACAAAGTAACTAGTTACTGTAATAAAATTACTTTTTTCAGTAACTAGTAGTGTAAGGCATTACCCGTCTGAAAATGGTAATATTATTACAGTTTTCCCGAGCTAGTTACTTGAGTTACATTCGCCAGTAGCACCTTCATCACACAAGGCACAAAACACAGAGAACAAAAGGGAAGGGGAGGAGGGCGTGAATGGAACAGTGATTGGTCTAAGTTTGGCACGAGGTATCATTTACCATCACCGATTGGTCGACACCCGGCAGCCAGCAGCACAGAGCGGCACACTCAAAGACAGATCGGGAAAATGGAAGCGTCAACAACGGCAAGCTCTTTTTCAGAGGAAGGTTCCCAGCAACAGAAAGCTAGTTTCGACGGGTGGAGATTCAGTCATATTTTATCATGTTCAACGGAAGTAAAATAACTTGACGGTGAAGTGCACACTCTTTAATGTTTCTCCGAACGCTGTGCCCCGCGTCCGGTAGCGGGTAAGGAAGCCAGCATTTTCTTGGCCGTGGCTTGCCCAAATAAACATTCTTGTCCAGAAAAAAAATGTAACTAGTAATATAACTAGTAATATAACTAGTTACTTTCTCCAGGGAGTAATAAAGTAAAGTAAGGGATTACTATTTTTGAGAGTAATATGTAATACGTAATATATTACTTTTTTGAGTAACTAGCCCCAACACTGATTCCATGTAATGTCAAAATAAGTACCTGCTAAGATGCTTCGAAGCGGTTTATGATAAAAAAGGTTGCTCACGTTTGCCAGATACTCACTTAAAATCTCATGTGTAATCAGAGTTTAGTGTTAAGTTAGTGTCTTGCAAGTATTTTGTGAATGTGAGCGTCTCTTTTATCATAACGCATGTGCTGCAGGCATGGATTTTAAAATGATGCATGATGCACATGGTTCACATGACGCAACGAATACATATTTTGACATGAGGAGCAACACACACGACACTCTGAACTATGGATGCTTAACGATTAATCGTGACTAATTGTTAGCAGAATAAAAGTTTTTGTTTACATCATATATGTGTGTGAACTGTGTATAATAACTTTGTACACTGTCAGAAATAAAGGTACAAAACTGTACCTTTTCTGTTACTGGGGCTGTACCCTAAGTTTCCGTTTGGTACCTTTACAGGAATAAAAAAAAGAATACAATTTTGGGTAGATTACCGTACCTTTAGGACCTACATTGTTAGAAAAAAGTCAAAATATGTACCCTAGCTGTCAGTGGGGCAGCACCATTTAAGAAGGTTATTGTATGGAAAATTAGGTACAGATATGTAAATATTTAGTACCAGTCTGTACATTTGAAATATGTATATGTATTTTGAGGTTCTAATAAGCTCTCTTTGGTCCCAGTATGTACCTCTGAGGTACTAAAATGAAATCCCTAGGTGCAAAGCTGTACTTTTTGAAAGGGTACAGCCCCAGTGACAGAAAAGGTACAGTTTTGTACCTTTATTTCTGAGAGTGTATCAATAAATGTACACACATGCATGTATATGTTTTAGAAATGTTTACATGTGTATATACATTTGTATATTTATGTATAATTTATATTTTATATAAATACTTAATATATACATTTTTTTTCTTAAAATTATACATGAATGTGTTTATGTTTATATATTTATTATACACAGTTTACACACATATGTGATTAATCACGATTAATTGTTTAGCATCCCTACTCTGAACACATATTTTGAATTTGCGCCCCTCGGAAGTGAAGTCACCAGCTGCCACTGCTTGAATAGTGACATTGCATGCCGTTACTTCTTTCTGTTTAACTTGTGTTTAATCGTTTTTGCCATGGATATAGGCATAGATGCTAGAATTTATTTTAATCCAAGAAATGAAACAAGAAACAAAACAAGAAACGAAACAAGAAGCGAAAAATAAAATAAAATATATAAAATATAAAATAAAATATAAAACATATAAAATATAAAAAATATTAAATTAAATATATATATAATAATTAAAATTAAATAAAAATGAAAATAAAAAATATAAAATAATAATAAAATAAAATAACATTCAAAACCAATATACATCTAATTGAAAAGCAAAATGACCTAAGATAATAAAAATAAAAAAATAATAAAAAATAATCAAAATTGATTTCATGCTTAAGCAATATCGCTCGAGTAGGAGTGTGATATAGCTCTATATCATCACGGCTGTGATTAGGCCAGAGGCACGAGGCCGTAGGCCGAGTGCCGGAGGCAATCACAGCCGTGATGATATAGAGCTATATCACACGACTCCGAGAGCGATATTGCTTTTATACAACAGTTCGACGGCACACGTTTGAAAAACGAAAACTAAAAAACAACAACGGAGTTATTTTAAAAGCCTCTTTGTTTGAGAACTACTTCTTCCGCCACGGATTTGAGGGCGGCCAGAATGACAGGTAAAACTTTCGGCTGCTTTGAAGCTCATAACAACTCAATGGACGGAAAAGCCGTTTCTTTATATTACCGTTTCTTGGTCACAAAGTGTAGTTTTAAGATTAGTTTAGTCGAGAATGTATATGTATTATATTTAAATCTGCAGTCGATTAGTAAAGCGCCTGTTTGAACGAGTGCTTACTGAGATTCGGTACGAATGAGAACCAAAGCATGAGCGGACGTGAGTGTTCATTCGCCCCGCTGACCACCGCCCTCTCTGGGCTACATCTCTGACAAGGATTCCCTGGCTCTCATGTTGGCCTTGTTTGTTTATGATCGTCAAAATGAGATCAAATCAGCAGTATGTGGTGTCATGATCAAACGATTACTTGTTTTTTTATTCATATTTAGTGTCTTTTGTGTTGTTATTGTTTTGGCGCGAGGTAAAAGTTAATAAAACTATACTTGTATAACGTTACTATTGCTTTCTCATTTATTCTTAACGCGATACGAGCACTCGATTATTATTATTAAACTTTGTTCTTGTCAGTACTATACAAAACGGTTTTTTATAAGTGTCAGAGAGATGTTTTTGCATGCTGCTTATAAATATACCAGTGGTGATATCTCATAACATGTTTTAATAGTCACATCACGATAAAGTAAATGATCAATGTCCACATTTAAAAGCTGCGGTGCTTACCTGCATTTCCACGGTGTTTTCGCGTTCTGATAAAAGATATAGCACCAGAAAAAAACGAGTGTTTATATTCCTCTTTCCAAGTGTTAATCGTCCACACGATGTGACAAGACATTTCTCCCATTAACTTTAACGTAACATCCAAGAGCGCTGATCTTTGACAGAATAATTACTTCCGATTGGGGATTCACAGACTGATTTATGAGCTAGTGAACTAATGAGACACACGGAGAGTGATTCAAAACAGCGCGTCTGTGTTTTTCCATTCAGAGATGAGCCTGCTTAGGACCTCCATTCACTAGGTGGCGGAATAATACGAAAGGTGATGCGGTTACAGTGCCGTTATCAGCACATTATCGCATAGCTCTTAGCCAATCAGATTCGAGAACCAGAAAAGAACTGTTGTATAATAAAATATATATACTATTAATATGGTAGGGGAAAAGTTACTTAAATTATGTTTATTAAATAAAGGTGAAACTTGAATAAAGTTTATTGTTCTTACCCCACTGGCAGATTTTTATTCTTGTTTGAGGCTTAAACATAAACTGTAAAAAGTGAAAAGTTGGATCTACTTTAAAAATTACTTCAATTGGTACCTACAGTATTTTTTACGTTATTTTAACTTTCACTTTTTGCAGTATACTTAATTTTGATAATTTTTTTACAGAAAACAAAACGTAATATCCTTGGTCATTTTGCTTCTCGTGTTGATGTATCTGGATTCAAGAAAGTTTAAATATTTGTACTGGAAACAAGACAAAAATACCAAGCGTGACATTCGTGTTTTAAAGTCTATCTCATGCTTTGTGTTGCAATGTCAGTAGTGCATTTTGGCCAAAGAGTTACAAAGGTTACAAAAAAGTTAATAATAGTTCCAAAAAAGAATAAAGAATAAAAAAGTCCAGTAGTTACAAAGGCTTAAGGTGGCACAGATTAACAATCAAAAGCATTTAATCACCCAACGTCTATTTTACACATACACTGTGACATTTATCACAAATCTCTCATTGTTTTGTTTGTGTCACAAGAAGGATAAGGGAGTGATCAAGGTTGTTGTTGTTGGCTCAGCCATAAATATACTATGATGATGTTTAGTTTTCTTGTCTTTAGAGCAGATTTTTTCCGTTTTGCATTTTTTTCATGCGAAAAACAGGCACATATCGGACATTTCAGTGTTAAAATTTAAGACAAGGTTAGACACTACGTATGGCCGTCATTAAGGATATATTTATGATAAAATATGACGTATTCTGTGGCAGAATAGACATTACGTGTTAGATTAAGCATAATAAAGTTACATGAGCTGTTTACGTGGCTCGTGTCAGATAGATTCTCTTTGTGTAACTCTCTTATCTAGTTGAGCGACGTGCTTTGCTGGAGGAAACTGGATTGATTGCTTGACATGAGCCAGACACTCATTCACTCCCATGCAATTTATACAAAGAGTTCTTAGTGGCTTATTGGAAACCAATGGGAGCCTTTGATTGGATTATTTGCCATCTTTCAGTGTTAATTACAGTGTTGCAAATGAAGGTTTCTGCCATTGGGCTGCTTTTTGGCTGCTGCCGGGCCACCGTAGGACTGCTGTGGGCTTTATCTGGGCTTGAAATACCCAGCTGGCAGAAAGCTCAGGACCAGAAATGTAAGCCGAGCAGAGAAGATAATATAACCCAGTTAAAGCCTCTTGAAGCTAAACGCTGCATTCCATGCATGTCGGAAACTACATACAAAATAGTACCACTTTTTAGCTCTAGAAATTTTAGCTCTTCGCAGTGTCCAAACAATAATGAAAAAACAAATTTAACACACATATAATAATGCCTTAAAACTACTAATTGACCATTTAAAACTAGCAAACGCTTATAAATTGAATGCACTGCCAAATGCATACATGTAAATTGTTTGTTAAAAATGGTACAACATCTTGTCTGTTGATTAGCATTACTACTAAACATATGCTACCTGACCATATTTGTTTCTATATATGTACTTTTATAAGACTTGGGTAACAGGGCACCATATGGTAAGAAGTCAAATATATTACAGTAAATACATACCTGCTCCATATCTGCCTTTCAGTAGATGTAGCATAAAACTCCAACCTGATCTCACAGGAATTCGTACGTATTATGTATGACAAAAGTATGATTATTAGATGGTCAGTGACAAAAACAGTTTGGCAAGATGAGAAATTCAATAAATAAATAAAAAACCTGTTTTAAAAGCATGCATCAGGTTTATTTCAATACACATTGTATTAATGTTAATTTTATGCAATAAAAAATTACATTTGCACCATTTTTATGAAAGTTAAGACTGAATGGACCTGAAAATGATAAATGGTGTAATCACCAATTGCGCCAAAGAATGAGAAATATTACATATTTGATCCACCTTGATTGCATGTAAGCGTAATCATAAAAATAAATAAATAAATATTATTATATTAGTTATTTCTAAATGTAAATTTTTATGCATTTTTGTAATATTTGTCCTGACATATGCTGAAAACAGCTCTGTTTTCTAAATAATCTTTGACAAATTATGTAAAAATGTATGTAAAAAACCTCATATTACACTAAACTAGATGATTATATTTTATTCCACATTTTTTATGAATATATTTATATTTTAATTTAAAAAATACTAGTTACACCAGTTGACACAGACTGGTTACACCACACAGACATTTTTGCAATTATCCTCCAAATATTATTTTCAAAATGAACATTTTTTACTTGGTCCTCAAAAAAGAGAATGCAAGTAATCTGCAAATTTATTTTGACATTTTAACCCTTTTACTTTTAATTTAATTTATAATATTTTAAATATAAAATAAAATATATAAAATAAAACATATAAAATATAAAATAAAATATATAAAAAATAACAATAAAATAAAAAATAAAATAAAATAAAAAATTATAAAATAATAATAAAATAAAATAACATTCAAAACCAATATATATCTAATTGAAAAGCAAAATGACCTAAGATAATAAAAATAAAAAATAATAAAAAATAATCAAAATTGATTTCATGCTTAAAAATATATACTATTAATATGGTAGGGGAAAAGTTTACTTAAATTATGTTTATTAAATAAAGGTGAAACTTGAATGAAGTTTATTGTTCCTACCCAACTGGCAGATTTTTATTCTTGTTTAAGGCTTAAATATAAACTGTAAAAAGTGAAAAGTTGGATCTACTTAAAAAAATACTTCAAATGGTACCTACAGTATTTTTACCTACAGTATTTTTTACGTAATTTAAACTTTCACTTTTTTAATTTTGATTTTTTTTTTAAAGAAAACAAAACTTAATATCCTTGGTAGTTTGCTTCTCGTGTTTTCTAAATCTAAGTTTTCTGTTTTCTAAATAATCTTTGACAAATGATGTAAAAATGTCTAAAAAAAATACTCATATTACACTAAACTAGATGATTATATTGTATTTCACATTTTTTGTGAATATATTTATGTTTTCATTTAAAAATACTAGTTACACCAATTGACACAGACTGGTTACACCACACTGACATTTTTGCAATTATCCCCCAAATATTCTTTCAAAATGAAATAAATTGGTCCTCAAAAAAGAGAATGTATGCAAGTAATCTGCAAATTTATTTTGAAATTTTAATCCTTTTACATTAAATTTATCCATACGGACACAAAATAATTAACATCACGTCGTTGACCCTAGAACAAAAACAGTAATGATGCCCTACCCCTAAACCCAATGTCACAGGGCGAAAACAAATCGTACAAAGTTGGTCGTAGAAATGTATACGAATAAGCCACCTTGTAAAATAAGTAAGAATTGTCATGTGATTGTTTTGAAAATGTAGGGTTCAAAATAAACCTTTTGCTTTCACTGGCAATGGCCATAAAGCCATAAATATTTTTCTGCACTAGTTATGCAAAGGAATTATTTTTATTATCATTTTTTTGTCTTCATATGATCTTATGACACTTCAGATATCCTCCCAAAAATGCAGATAACCTTCAAATAAATCTTCTTTAGTGGTTAGAAAGTGAGTTATGTCAGATGTTTACTTTAGTAGATAGTAGGTGTCATGATTTGAACTTTGTGCATCACTTACATCAGGGATGGTAAGGATACCAATCTTACTATTTAAATGATGTATTATGTTACAGATCCTACTATAAAGTTATCAGCCAACTGGCACGTAACTCCGTTTATTTATTCTCCAAAGCCCACTTTTAATTGCATTTGGCGCTTAGCGAGTGTTTATTTTGGACCCTGATAACAATAGAAAATGAGTGGGCTCTCAATCTGTGACTTAGGGTACAGCAGTGGTAATTTATGTGTACTGTACATATTTATACATACATGTATTTGGAAATATGGAAGATAAACATACATTTTGTAATTTGAGTATGTCATTTTAGTTTTTTACCCTTTTTATTTTTGCTAACTTGACTATTGTGTCATGCCATCGAGTTACATCAGTCAAACTAAAATGAAAACCAGCAAAACAACGTCAGCTTTCTTCTCACCTTCCTAACATATCAAGCCAAATATTATTCCTATATAGCTCTCTGCAAGCCATCGGCTGAACGGAGCCGTTTGTGGGGTGGAATACTCCATCCCTGCGAGAGAAAGGTCAAGGAGCTTGTTACAGAGTGGAGTGCCTGCCGTTATTCCCCGTCAGGCAGGAATAATGGAAAGCTCCAGAACGCCGATGCAAGAAATTAAGGGCACTGTTGAAAAAGTCATGAGACTCGCTCCATTCACCCTGTCACTCTGTAAATGGACTCTTAGGTCTTTTTAATGGAAGAAGACCTGAGACCGACCCCGCTGGATTTGAGTTATTGGAATATGAGGTTCTCTGAGGGTTCTTGGGAGGATTTCGGGCCTGAAGCATGCAGTGTTTCTGCGGTGACCTCTGACATAACAAATCTTGTTGAGCCTGCTTGCTCTTCTATGGTATCACTTCTATGTATGGTGTGGTTTTGCACAGGGGTAGTACTCTTTTGTACACTTGTAAGGTATCTACATTAGTACCTTACAGATGCATATCTGTACCTAAATACACTCTAAAAAACAAACGGTGCTATATAGCACCAAAACAGTTGCTTTGGATCGTAACGATAGAAGAACCATTTTTAGTGCCATATAGCACCGGTGAAGAACCAGTGAAGCACCAGTGAAGCACCAGTGAAGCACCTGTGTAGAACCATATAGTGCTATGTAGAACCATATGTGGTGCTATATGGCCCCTATATGGTTCTACACTGGTGCTTCACTGGTGCTTCACTGGTGCTTCACTGGTGCTTCACTGGTTCTTCACCGGTGCTATATGGCACTAAAATGGTTCTTCTATCGTTACGATCCAAAGCAATTGTTTTGGTGCTATATAGCACCGTTTGTTTTTTTAGAGTAGTACATACAACCTTTTTTGAAAGGTGCCATCCCGGTGACAGTGGCGTAGTGTTTTGCATTTATTATTATGCGGTACTGTTTTGTTTTTGTGCATGGAGGTCTTCTTCATTCAGAGAAACCGTAATGACAGACATGCACAATTAAATGACGAATACAAATAAACAAAATGTAAAATAACAAAACGAAAGTTATTGAACGTCTTTTGTTTGTGCCAGCCTCGGCATTGTTGGCAGCTAAATCACTCGCTGGCTAATTGTCAGTTTTAATGCGCTAATTGGAGTTTGTTTTAACACTATGGCTAAATCGTTTTGCATCTCTTTCTCCTCCGCCCCTTGTGGAAGCACCTGAGAGGTGGGGGGGAACAAAAATAATGTTTTTATCTTTCCCTTTTATTTTCCCCTCCAAGCATTTGTCATTCGGTGTATGCATAACATCAGTTTATTCTGTTTGAGTATTCATAAAGTAACCAGGCAAGAAATGACAGACTTAAAGAAAGGTTTTATTGAATGTGATTGCTTTGTCAGTGGGATCGCCTTTCTCTCTTTTGTCTGCTGTTTGTCAGAATTTCATTAGCATTTCTAAGATACCACACTGACAGGAGATGTGCATTGTTGTCTGGAGGGGTTGTATGAAGGGTCCTCGACTCATAAACCTCTGCATAAGTCTGCATCTGTAATTCAGTCCTCTGACATTTCCACACTACTTCCTCTTAAAACTATCGGACATCACCTTCTGGCCCTCTGACCTCGTCCACTTCCTCCTTCCTGAAGGACAACTTCCTTTTGTGAGATTGAAAGTGACAGAAAGTTCATATTCCCTCATATTGACAGGAAACAGTAAGGGGTGGTTTCCCACACAGGGATTAGTTTAAGCAAGGACTAGGCCTTAGTTTAATTCTGAAATATAACTAGTTTAAAACAAAATGTATTCATAAAAACATTAGTTGTGTGCATTTTGAAGCAAAACAAAGGGTCTTGATGTATTTAAGATATGTCAGTGGAAGTTGTTTTTAGTGTGGACATCTCTTACATTTATTAATCCCTGTCCGGGAAACCGCCTCTTTATGTTTCATTGTCCCTTTCACATCAAAATATTATAAATAAAATTAAAATATCCAAGTATATGATTCTCTACATGGGTATTATATTTATAAAACTGTGTTCATGTGGCTCATTTGGAGGAGCAAAGGGTTGTGGGTTTGATAACCAGAGAACACTTACTTACAGATTTGTTTTGGTTTATTTTTTGGGCCATTTTGCCCCTTATTTTGATAGTATGCAAGGAGAGGACTGGAAAGTACAGGGTGGAGAGAGGGGTATGGGATCAGCAAAGGACCTCAAGCCGGAATTCGAACTTGGGTCGCTGAAAGTGCATCTACACCACTGGCTTCGACACATAATTACCTATTTAAAAAACATGTATAGCTTGAATTTTGGTTGCTTTGGATTGAAGCGTTTGCCAATTACATAAATGTGACCCACAAAACCAGTCATCATAAGTGTCAGTTTTTTTATCCGAGATTTATGCATTGATGTAAGGTTTGTTTGGATAGCACACAACTATTTGAAAATCTACAATCTGAGGGTGCATAAAAATCAAAATATTGAGACATTTGCCTTTAAAGTTGTCAAAATTTCTGCCTTAGCAAAACATATTACTAATAGTGGTGGGCAAAGATAAATCGCTATTAATCGCATACAAAATAAAAGGGAGTTTTTGCATAATATGTGTGTTTGTGTGTAATTATTATTTAAATACAAACAGAAACACATACATGTATACATTTCAGAATTGTTTTATTTATATATCAATGTTTTCATTTATAAATAATATAGAATATATAAAAATTCAAATAAAAAATATAAAAATATAAATAAAAAATATAAAAATATAAATAAAAAATATTAAAATATAAAAAGTATTAAAATATAAATAAAAAAACATATAAATAAAAATTATAAAAATATAAATAAAAATATACAAATATAAATAAAAAATATACAAATATTAAAATATAAAAATGTATATACCTATTATTAAAATCATACATAAATATGTGTGTATTTATATACACATAATACACTAGTCAACATTCGAAGTCGATCAAAACCTTTCATAAAACTTGTACTATACAATTTATTTATTTATGGAATAAAATGTGTACCCATTCGTGTCATAGGACA
Organism: Paramisgurnus dabryanus; assembly: GCF_030506205.2. Classification (NCBI taxonomy): domain Eukaryota; kingdom Metazoa; phylum Chordata; class Actinopteri; order Cypriniformes; family Cobitidae; genus Paramisgurnus; species Paramisgurnus dabryanus. The sequence continues at coordinate 1,869,577 of NC_133357.1, forward strand.
ACTTTTATTAACTTTTTGATCCACTTCAAATGTTTACACAGCACACACTTATATTTTAAAAACTCCCTTTTATTTTGTATGTGATCAATAGCAATTACTAATGATAAATACATTGTTTATATATTTACAATAGGAAATGTACAAAATATCTTCATGGAAAATATCTTCATAATTTGTACGATATGCTAATGATTTTTGGCATAAAAATTGATCATTTTGACCCATACAATGCATTGTTGGCTATTGCTAACAATATACCCGTGTGACACATGACTGCTTTTGTGGTGCAGGGTCCCAAATGTATAAATGTACAAATATGAAAACACATAAATATGGTTCAATACATTCTTACAGGCCAATAAGCAAAAACATCAATCTGTTTAGTCACAAATGGGCACGGATGGCCTGGGAATGGTTGAAGACCTCTGTTGAAAGCGATTTCCCCTATTCAATAAACAACATCAAGGGTTTCACGCTTTTGTGAATAGACTTGGATCTTTCGTCACCACATTGAAAACGGCAAACCCAAAGTGGCATTTTAATGTGCTTTAGTGGTTTGATTTAACATTGTCCATGTGTGTGACCTCTTTTCATCCAGCTTCTATGAAATGGCTGACTTCTGGGAGCTGCTCTTAAACCTCAGTGGCTCCAGCAAAAATGTCAGTGGGGAGTTAGACGTCTCGCTGGGTGGTATCGGCCACTAGACTTCTCCATGTGGTGGGAAGTCTGTACGCTGGAATGCAGGGCATAGCGGTGCTCAGGCTGACGGATTTGTCTGAGTCCCGAACCTGGATAAGACGACCGTGCCTGGCACCAATTAACCACCCAGCCTCCTTCATATAGGTACTGCCAGGCGAGATCAAATACGGCTATTATACCCAAAAGAATGCCTTGGAGGTTTTATTGCGTTTATGGTTATGAATGCGTTCTATTGTTTTATATTATCTCAGTTAATGGTATTAAATTGAGATTAGTGGTATTAGGACCAGCTGGTTCTTGTTTAGTCATATGGCAGAGGAGGTGGGGTAAGTTTAAGTTCAGGTCAGCCGTTTCATTTCCTGTTTGTCAGCGTTTCATGCGGAATCTGTTCCTCTGATCTAAATTAAACTCTCGCTGTGTCACATCCCAACCTAAACAAAACACATCCAATAACAAATCGAACACGTGTCTGTGTTTATATCCCAAATGTCAGTTCCTTTAAAATCTGTGACACAACTCAAACCCACATTGTCCACATACGCACCACAGCTTGATCATTTCACAAACCACAACTCCAACCAAATGTAGATTTTTAAATGGATCCTAAAAAAAAAAAACACAAATTTAAAGAGTAACTAAACCCTAAACCAACTTTTTTTAGTTAATGATCTGTAAGAATGATGCTTTATTAGTGCTATTCATTGATTTTAGTAATTTTTTTGACATTTGGATATAAAGTGTTTCAATACTACAATATATGGTGTAAAAACGTCTGAGTGCTGCCCTCTTCAGGTTGAACGGTGGCTACTGCAGTTGAATTTTCCCATTGGATGTTGGGTCCAAAAAATGACTCGTGATGTAAGCAGTTTCAAGCTCACCACGCCCTTGTTACGATCTCATCACACACTTGATACGAGCTTAGTTCCCCCCTCTATCTTCGTTGGGATCTGCCCACATTTCTTGCATTTTTCAAATATTGCCAGTGGGTGGAGTCAGGCTCTGACCAGGGGTTTAGTTACTCTTTAAAGATTAGAGTAGATGATGTAATAAATGTTTGCAGTCTTTAAAAGCAAAGGAAAACATTTGCTGTTCATATCTGGGCATCAGGAGTTTAGTTCACATCGATGTCAAGCAATAATAGAAAGAGAACTGACACTGGTCAGGGATCAGTTTGTCTTATTACAGTGAAGCACAGGCAGGATGTCTTTTATATTAAGAGCTCTGATCCCAGGTCAGACACCAGAAGAGAGTTCTGATCTTTGTGAGTATTGACGGATCGTTGTGGAGTTTACCAAACAGATTAGTTTACAATCCATGTGGGGAAAAATAATGTCAGGCCAATAAACAGAGCTTCTCAGATGTTGCATTAAAGGTCAATCTGCATGCGCTCGCTGTGTGTGAGGATGAATATGTTGCGATATTCCCGATCCTCTTTATCCCGATCCTGCTGTTCTCTGTCATACTGCTCCCAGTTGTTTGGCGACTTTGAGTTACAGCAGGAAATACCAGCACAGGCCTGTTGCCATCAGGATGTGGTTTGGTTTATGTGCTTTCCCCGTCTCTTTTCTCCTGTCATCTCCTCTATCCTCCTCCTATTCTCTGTCATCTGATCTCTTCTGTCCTCCTCTCTCCTTCTCCTTTCTTTCTATTCTTCTGTCATATCATCTGTCCTCCAATTTTCCCCTTCCCCTCTACTATACCTCTTCCTCTCTCTTCTTCATCTCCTCTAACCCCCTCCTCCTCCCCTCACATCGTCTCTCCTCTTCTTCCTCTCTCCTCTCGTGTCCTGTCATCTCCTCCTGTCCTCACGTTGTCTCGCCTCGTTTTTCCTCTCTTTTCACCTCCAACCTTCACCTCTCTTCCTATTCTTCTGTCCTCTCATCTGTTCTCCTATTTTTCCTTCTTCTTTACTTTTCCTTTTCATCTCATCTAACTCCTCCTCCTCTCCTTACATCATCTCTCCTCTTCTTCCTCCCTCCTCTCCAGTCATCTCCTACTCTCCTCACGTTGTCTCCCACTTTTTTCCTCTCTTTTCTCCTCCATTTTTCTCCTCTCTTCCTATTCTTCTGTAATCTCCTATGTCCTCCTATTTTTCCCTTCCTCTCTACGCTTTCTCCTCCCCTTTCTCTCTCTTCTTCATCTCATCTATCCCCTCCTCCTCTCCTCCTCACATCGTCTCCCCTCTTCTTCCTCTCTCCTCTCCATATATCGTCTCTCTTCTTTTGTTTTTCCTCTCTTTTTCTCCTCCATCATCCTCCTCTCTTCCTTATGTCATCTCCTCTGTCCTCCTAATTTCTCCCTTTCTCTCTACTCTTCATCTCCTCTAACCCCTTCCTCCTCCACTCACATCATCTCTCTTCTTCTTCCTCTCTCGTGTCGTGTCATCTCCTCCTCTCCTCACGTTGTCTCGCCTCTTTTTTTACTCTCTTTTCTCCTCCATCCTCCTCCTCTCTTCCTATTCTTCTGTCATCTCCTCTTTCCTTCTATTTCTCCCTTCCTCTCTCCTCTTCATCTCCTTTAACCCCCTCCTTACTTTGTCTCTTCTCTTTTGTTTTCCTTTCTTGTTTTCCTAAATTTTTCTCCTCTCTTCCTATTCTTCTGTAATCTCCTATGTCTTCCTATTTTTCCCTTCCTCTCATCTCTTTCTCCTCCCCTTTCTTTTCATCTATACCCTCCTCCTCTCCTCACATCGTCTCTCCTCTTCTTCCTCTCTCCTCTCCTCACATCGTCGCTCTTCTTTTGTTTTTCCTCTCTTTTTCTCCTCCATCATCCTCCTTTCTTCCTTATGTTATCTCCTCTGTCCTCCTTATTTCTCCCTTTCTCTCTACTCTTCCTCTTCTCCTTCCTCTATCCTCTTCATCTCCTCTAACCCCCTCCTCCTCCCCTCACATCTTCTCTCCTCTTCTTCCTCTCCCCTCTCGTGTCGTGTCATCTCCTCCTCTCCTCACGTTGTCTCGCCTCTTTTTTTCCTCTCTTTTCTCCTCCATCCTCCTCCTCTCTTCCCCTCCTATCTGTCCCCTCCTCCTCTTCTCACATCATCTTCCCTCTTCTTCCTCTCTCCTCTCCTGTCATCTCCTCCTCTCCTCAGATCGTCTCACCTCTTTTTTCCCTCTCTTTTTCTCCTTCATTCTCCTCCTCTCTTCCTATTCTTCTGTCCTCTCCTCTGTTGTCATATTTTCCCTTCCTCTCTACTCTTTCTCCATCCCTTCCTTCCTCTTCTTCATCTCCTCTAACCCCTCCTCCTCTCCTAACATCGTCTCTCCTCTCCTGTCTTCTCTGCTCACGTTGTCTCTCTTTTTTCCTCTCTTTTCTCCTCCATCCTTCCCCTCTCTTCCTATTCTTCTGTCCTCTCCTCTGTTCTCCTATTTTTTCTTTCCTCTCTCCTCTTCCTCCTCCCCTTCCTCTCTCCTCTTCATCTCCTTTAACCCCCTCCTTTCTTTACATCTTCTCTCCTCTTCTTGCTCTCTCCTATCCTGTCATCTCCTCCTCTTTTCCACTCTTTTTCGTCTCCATCCTCCTCTTCTTTACCTATTCTTCTGTCATCTCCTCTCTACTTTTCCTCATCCACTTCCTCTCTCCTCTTCATCTCCTTTAACCCCTCCTCTTCTCCTCACATCATCTCTCCTCTTCATCTCCTCTAACCCTCTCCTCCTCTCCTCACATCGTCTCTCCTCTTATTTTTCCTCTCTTTTTCTCCTCCATCCTTTCTCCTTTGTATCTGCCTTTGTATCATCCTCTCCTCCTCCTCCCAGTTCTCTCTCCTGTTCTTCTCCCCTCATTTCTTCTCTCATTCATCCCCCTACTTTTCTTCTCACCTCTTATTTGCTCTCTTTTCTGTCCTACACTGTACAAGTTGGAGCAACTTAAAAATGCCTAAAAATTTTACACTTTTTCAACTTACATTTTCTCGAAAAATTCAAGATAAAAGTGTTGAAACATTTTAGGTGTCACTACTTGAAGTAATACATTTTTTTTTTTTTAAAGAGTTTTCTCACTCTTAAACTTTTTTTTTATTAAAGTATTTTTTTAAGTAAAGCTGCTTTTACTTATTACAGTGTATATCCTCCTCCATCATTTACTTTCCACCTTTCCTCTCCTCTCTGCTGCTCTCCTCTTTTCTTAAAATCTCTGACTTTTGATTGCAGACTGGGATGTTTGTTGACACATCTGAACCCAGTTTAAAACAGTTAAGATATCTTCTGAAATGTTAGAGGAGACACATGAGATAACCGGGTTCTTTTTCTCAAGAGAAAGCAAGAGACTCGCAGTGGGCACACATCTCATTGCCGTCTAGGAAAAACATTGGAGAACAAAAGAGATCTCATCTCTGATTTCTTTTTCCTATGGGTAATCTATTTTCTCATGTTCTTCTATCCTCCCTGATGCACTAAGAAACAGGATTACGATTTAGGGGAGAGTACATGGTGTTTTTTTAACTCCACAGGCAATGCAGGGCTCCCCAAATATTGCTTATGCTGAGATGTCTTGTAATAGGAGTCGCCTACATAGTAAATTTCAACACCCACCGAGGAGAAAAGTTTTTGTTGTAATCAACCCATGACATGACATTCAGCTGTTTTTCACATTCCTTACCATTATGCTGAATACCCCCCCCCCCAAAGTGTTATTGAGCTGGTTCACAATCCCTCCCCAAACAATTTTTAGTGCAAAATCCAAATTTATGGTAAAAAGTGGTTGTCAGACAGTTTTTTTTTATTTAACAGTAACAAATAGCTGTCTCAGAAACTGAGCTTTTCACCTTACACACCTTTAACCTCTTCTCATTGCCATTCCTCCATCATAAATCCCTTCTATTAAACGTTCAAAAATAAATCTGGCTAGTGACCTTCTGCGCTGTGATGCGTTTAACTTTCCAAGCACCCCGGCTCTACCTGTGAGTCTCTTTGCATTCACGGTGCCATCTATTCCCTGTCGTGGCACGGGTTCAAGACTCAGGCTTATTGGCAGCCGCTCACTGGCATGAGAATTGAGCTCAGTCTTCTCATCCAGGGCTGCTTTTGAGAGTTTTTGGAGCAATTGTGGCTTGTAGTGAAGTGCTTGCAAACAACTCCCACCTCCTACACATATTCTCTTTCGTTCCATCGGCGGAGGTCCGTGTGCTGTTGAGTGTCCCGAGTGAAGTGTGGTACGTTTTGAATCGAACCATCCTCAAAGCATTCTTCTTCAGAGGCCATCGAGACGACCAAAGAGCTTAGGTCTAGATTAGTTTTAAGCCTCAGGTGAGGGAATGTAGGTTCAAAGTAAGTCCACTCACGAATCATTCATCAAAGTTGAGACGTCAGTTTAGAATTTAGCGAATGTTGTTTTCATTTCCAAATGTTTTTCTTTGAGCTCTTTCTGGAGCTGTCACTGTATTGTTAGGGAGGTCCTGTACTGATGTGGCTGACCTTTAAACTAACATTAATAATCCTAATAATAGTCCTTTAACATAGGAGATCTCTGGAGCATCTGTTCATGAGTGTCTCACAGATTTAGTTTATCTACTTTTGTCTGCAAGTAGTATTTACTCTCACTGGCTTGTGATTGGTCTCATTCAGCTATGAAGCATTCAACCTCCGGGTGAACTTACTGTAATATTTCCGGTTTTCTTTTTGGCTGTGGACTAAGGTCACTTATTTAAAGGGATACGTTTTCCTTTGTTCTTCAGATCCCAAATGCATTTTTTTAAGTGTTGCCTCTATTTCAGTGGAAACCACATGGATATGCTTAACAAGAAGTTAGAATAGAGACCGAAAATATATGACACAAATTGAGTGGATTTTTAACACAGTTTTTTAACAACAGTTTCCTTCTGAAACTTGAAGGGTTTTTTTGGTTACTGTGGGAGTGCGTGGTGACCAATGTCTCACAATCGACTCCCATAGTAACCAGAAATCCCCCAAAACACTTTTTTAAAATCAAATCTGTATTTGGGTTTTGAAGAACAAGGAAAGACATTGGTGGTTCAGACAACATTGGGGTGAGAAAATAAGGATAAAGTTTTAGTTTTTGGGCGAACTATTCCAACTATATCTTTCTAACACTAGGATGATAAAGTAGGGGAGAGCGTGGCACAACCTAACGCTTTTTGGTTTTGGCTCAATTATTTAAAAAAATGTAGTTTGATTAATTATATTTTTACACAAGCAACACACACATCTCTGCTACAAATGACAATTTGAAGTTTGTTTCTATTGCTTAACATTCTTGGACAATTACACCAAACGTGACAGAAGTGCAAACGTTACAACTTACCCCATAGGTGGGGTTCATTGTAACAGGCAGGGGGTTAGTTGTAACACTTGCTAAAAATTAAGTTTGCAGGCAAATATTTCAACACTATTTTGTCTATATACCTGAAGTGGATATTGTTTATATATCTGTCTATAATAGACAGGTATCCACACTATCCATCCCTCATTTAACCATAGTTCGATTATAAATGGATACAAATATGTGAGAAAAAGCAGTACAATTATGACAAAAACAAAAAAAATTATATGTGACCCAGTCTGTAAAAACCGTACTAAAGTGTTAAAATCAAATTCTGAGATTACATTAATTACATTGTGATTTTAATCTTTGACGTGACCGTATTCAATCAATATTAAAGATATGAAAAAAATAATCATTTTAACACCATTTTTGATAAGACGGGCACATTTATTTTGTTGGCAGCCAGCAATCATTCTTGTGTAGCCTATTTAAAACAACGGCAAGAATTATGCTAACGTTAGCGGTTTTCATATCGTATTGCTGAGGGGTTAGTTGTAACACAGCGTTACAATTAACCCCACTGGGTCAAAATATTTTCAAGCCCACCAAAAAAGTTGCTAAGAGCTGCAGACATATTTCAAAACGATGCTATGTTTTAGTCAAGAAGACACTGATTAATATGACTTAGCATTGTTTTGGTATTTTAGACACCCAACCCAGAAACCGAAAAAAAAAAAACACAGGATGAAAAAATGTACTTACATGCCACCAAAACACTCTTTCATTAATAACTCTCTGGAAAATTATTATACCTTTCCATAAATTTGCGTCTTTTGACAGCGTAAAAACAATACTAGAAAAACAAATCGCTCAACCCTGTGCAACAATGTAAACTGTTCGTGTTACAACTTACCCTGCGTTAGTTTTTGCCCCACGCACCCCTACATTAAAAAGCCTCATTTACACACCCAGTTCACAATCATTTGGCTTGCAATAGTGCTAAAAGCTTCCTGTCTTTCTTAAGAAGTAAAAGAAATCTAAAATGGCCCGACAAGTAGATTTTTCCTCCAAATTCCCTCGAGTGCCCATTACATCCAAATTATTATTTCTAAACTCATAAGTAAGATCTTCCCAAGAGGACATCTTTCGTTTTTCTAAGTGACCATTTCTGAACTCTTGGTGTTGTGAATGTTAAAACAATAGTGTCAAAATCTCTTCTGGCTCATTAAAGGATTCATTGCCAGTGACCCACATCCTGCTTTAATAAACACATCGACAGCGTCAGTCATACAGATCTCTGGTTATGCCGCACGCCGGTCTGTGGTCTCATTAAAATCAGTCTGTGCCGCGCACACAGATGCTGGTTCCTGTTTGAATGGCGGTGCTGGAAAAATTGGCGATGGTGTCACAGACTTCTCAAGCAGTGCGATCGCAGTCGCTGAGCTATGATACAGCACAACCGACATTGAGAAACGCTGTTTGTGTCCTGCTGCAGATGCGATGTGTGAGTGTCAATGTCAGGCACTGTAATTCTTTTAATGACGACCCGTTGTGTTGCCTGTGAATCATGGGAAGTGTCGCCAATGTGGGGCTCGTTCATTGTAGGGTTGCTGCAATACCAACATTTTAGTAGCTAGCTAATGCTAGATGCTACAGTGTAAATTAAAGTTTACCATCAAAACGTTTACGCTATTAAACAACACACTCGTTTAGTTAAAGTTAAGTGTTTTGACGGAGTGCATGCACTTATTTGCATTGTCACAAAGCATTTGCGCAAATAAGCATGCAGCCAATCGACAGCATTGTAGTCGACTGTAGTACTAGATGTTCCATCTCTTAGAAAGTGGCATTTGTGAGATCCCTACTACAGAAATAGATTCGCTACGGCAGACAGAATGCAAACATTGAGATTTATTACCTCCGGTGCGATTAAGCCTGTTGGTTATTGCTTAAGCTTGAGAAACCGGGGATAGTTTTAAAGTGGGATGGAGAATTTACTTTGTTGACATATGCAGATGTGTGCACACACATATACTTGTCTTCTCCACATTGAAGCGCTATCATTGATCCATCCATGCATAAGAAGCTCATGTGCATTGCATTAACACTTTCAGTTTTCTGAGGATGAGGTGCGTTATCTCACCATGGAGGATTTCATGGGGAAATTTTTGCATGTGTCAATGTCCAACAATGAAATTCACGCCATGGTACTGTAGTTCTGTGGTATGTTTGTAGATCCTAATACTTGTATTTCCCTGCTTTTGTATTTAGGGTAGCCATTATAGTGGTTTTAAAGTCTCCATTTTACGTTTTGCAAACATGTTTAAAAACCAAGACACTTTGGTGGGGTACAACAGGTGTTACTTACTGGCCCTAGTCAAAAAAGCCATATAGTCATAGTAATATTAATAAACTATGGAGGACGGAAAATACTTTAGTGTAAATAAATAACTAAATGCATGAATGCAGAAAAAATAAATGTAGAAATTCAAAAATAAATAAATAAATTAATTAATTGTAAATAAATAAAGAAATACATACATGCATAAGTAAATAAATAAATAAATGTAGAAATAAATAATGAATAAATACACAAATGCTAAAATAAATAAATGCAGATATACATAGATTATAAATAAATAAAAAGTTTCAACTTTTAATTGTATTATTTTTGTACAATTTGTGTTTCACTACATTTATTTCTAAATGTATTAATGTATTTTTACATTTATTTATGCATTTATCTACAGTTACTTAATTAATTTCTGCATTTAATTATTTACTTATTTGTGCATTTATGTATATATCCATTTATTTATTTCTGTTTTTGTACATTTATGTATTTATTCATTTATTTATTTCCCCATAAGTCATTTGTTGTCCTCCATAACAAACAGGCCTGTAGTTTATAACGGTCTGGATTTAGTCCCTTAACGGCGCTAAACAATGCACATTTGCGCGATCCTAAATGTGAAAATCGTTGGACCTGTCACACAGGACAGAGGATAAACATCACGTCAAATCGAAATGTCATAAAATACCTCTCTTGACATCAGTCATTGATCCTTTGATGAGGTTATGTGACTTACATCACAATTATTGCGTTAGGAGAGATGGGCTTTGCTGTCTTTTTAGTTTCTCTCCTTCCACTCATCCCCTCGGGAACGAGAGAGCTGATGAAGAGAGGAAAGAGGAATTTCAAACACGAGGAACAGTGTCTCCCGTCCATGACCGCAAACAAAAAGCCCGGCACACTGTGTGGCTAATGGGCTGTGCCGTATCTCAATTGTCTGAAGAAAATGCACAGTTTGTCTTTACAAGCTCAAAGCCTGTGTCTTTGCGTCTATTTTATTTATTGTCCGTATTTATTGTCCGTTTTTGTAGGTTTTTCTTTAAAGTGTTTGCTATTTGTTGACACACTTTTCTGAAGGAGTGATATTTAGTCGTTTTTCAGTGCTTGTTGTTTTTCTTTGTTAAAAAAGACAAAAAATCAAACCTTGATCTAACGTTTACAGTTACAAATGTTTACATGTAACAGTTAAAGGGACAAAATGTTTTACAATAAAAGATGGAAAGGAAAAGAACAGTTTTTGTCTTAATAGTGTAGTGCCAAGTTTGTGAAATGTTTTTATCGTCATTATTTTGTAATTTTTCAGTATTTAAGATGCTAATTTTGTTCCTTTTATTAAGTCGTTCAGCAAATTACATTATCCTCCATTATTTTGTACACTATAAATTTGGCGAAAGTTTTTTTTTATGTTGCAGAGGATGCACATTTAGGATGACAATTGTTCAGCCATCATTTTTTTTTTATATTTATCTGAAATTTCTAGTGCACAGAAAAAACATGATTTTGTTTTTGTATGAAATAAAATGAGGTTTATAAAAAGGAATTAGGGGCGTGTACACCAAGGTGTTTGCGCTTGCAGCCGGCGTATATTTTCAATGTTTCCAATGGAAGTGCAGCGCTTTTAAAAAACGGCAGCAGCTGGTGGGTTTTGTCTGCGCAGAACGCCGGCTATCGTTTTTTTTTTCAGCGCTAAGCTCTTCATATTTGGGTGAAACGCTCAGCTCGTCAATGTCACTTTTTACTCTGCCGTCCAATCACAGTGGAGGAGTGTAATATATTGACAAATATAACAACAACCAACCGGCACATCGTTCAATGACTGATAAACAAAACAGAAATATCATAGCAACAAAAGCGCTAAAAAAATGCTGGCACAGTTGGCATTCACCTGGCATTTTCAGCCACGTTTAAATGCTTTGGTGTACCCACCCCTAAGCATAATTCAAGTGCATTGTAACTAAGGGTGTCCGATTTTAAATCAAAATCGATCGAAATGAAGTCACAAACTCGAACTTCGAATAAAAAATGGAATCGTCGATGCTGCCACGCCCCCATGTCACGTCCGGTCGGCTTACCAAGAGGAAAAAAACATACGTGTTTTATTTGAGTTGCTTAAGAGTTATGAAAACAGCATTTAAACATGACTTATTGGGGTATATTTTCACAATCTCGGGTTCAAGGTCAGATTCTTAAAAAACGTTCTTTAAAAAATGAAGTAAAAATCGAAAATGTAATCGAACCGAGGATTTGGAGAATCGTGACACCCCTAATTGTAACTAATGTACATTCTTTGATCATTTTTGGGACGTTACTGTGTTTATTCCTAAAAAGTCAATCCCTTACGTCATCTAGCTGTGAGGGTTGTTTGGATGGGGTGGGCAGGAGACAGGGGTGTCTTAGACCCGACGGGTTTCTTCGAGTGCAGTTTTCAGTTATTCCCACGTGTCAGTTTTCTCAAGATTAATGGGGGCCCGATGTGCATTGCCTCTGGCGTCCCCTCCCAGGGCTTCTCATAGCCATTCATATTCATTTACAACCTGCGTGTGGCACCGCGGGAGCGAAGCCGGATTGACACGTACACACACGCGCACACACAGAGTCACGAACAACTGGCAAGTTATTGTAGCAGAACACACACACGCCGAGATCCCGAGATGGCATGCCAAAAGTGGCAGGCATTCATGGAGAACGAAGAAAACAAACCGGAGGATCTCACACTTTTGTTTGTCGTCGCAGATTTGTACGCTCCTCAGTCCCGTTCCCCTCACCAAGTGTTAAATCAAACAAGTGCCCTGCTCGGTGCGGTTGTACTGTAGATCTTTAATGATTCAATTTTACCTCCGACCGTAGATCAAATCTTGTGTTTTATTGGTGCGCTGAACCTCTCAAGTCATTCATTCTAGGTGAACCCTCAAACAAGAGAGATGAGATGGACTCCTGGCAAAGAAGTGGAGGTTTGCGGTTTTCCCTTCGCTGCCGGAGACCGAGATCAGGTTTGGTTTCGGATTAGATTAACGCTCGAGTTTCCTGTTATTGATGGATGGATTGATTCAAGCTCGTTCATAACCGACCAGCTAAATAAATGAATCGGATGATAGGATTAGATTCGGTAGATCCTTCTGCGGTTTCACACACACACACTCAGTCTTTATCTTATAGTTTATTGTATAGGGCCATTATGATCTCATCATTCCCTGCGGAGAAGCCCTCAAAGACCAGACGGCCCATAATGCATTTGATTTAATCCATCTGTAAGCGGCCGGTGAATGAACGAGACGCATCATTAGTGGTCTATCAGGTTACTCGGCCGGTTTCTTTACACTTTTAAGCCTTGGATGGTTTTGGTGAGTGGTCACGATCTCTGTTACGAGATGCGTGATTGGCAGATACAGTTTGTCGTGAAGTCGTGAAGCCTTTCTTTGGTGCGTCTTTGGTAAATTAAGCTATGTGCAGGGCTTGCGGGTCACCTCGGCTGTGTGTAGTCGCCGTCTGTGTGTGTTTAAAGGCGAGAAAAGGGGGTTGGGGGAAGCTTAGTTTTTTTTTGGCAGGCTAATGTCTGTTAGGACATTCCTCTCCCAACCACAAAATGACTAACTTTCCTTCCCAGCTACAGACTTTTTTCCACTCACTGGTTGTGTGGCTCATGTTATCCAAGAGGCTCCGCCCCCTCAGTTCCCCATAATGGGCACGTAAGAGATGGGCGTGTTTTTGCATTTGAAAGATCCATGTGCCTTTTGTGTGGTAATGTAGCTGCTGTTTTATTGACACCGGACGAAGGCAACCGTAAACAGCATTATTTTTAGGGTATGTTTAGCTTCACACGAGTTTGGGAATAAACATCTTTACAACTAAACTTCCTCGTAACTCCCTCTGGGTCCCTTATGAGGCATCTTGCACCAAAACCCTCCCTCCCCGACTGATCTTCTCTGACTGTCAAGCTTCGTAAACAGCCATAACTCAGACTTTGCCCGGCCTGGGCCCTCTTGCCCTGTTTTGCCATTGAAGTGCAGATGACACAAGTAACGTGGCATTGTGTAATTGTGTATAGCTGCTTTAAATGGCAATTTGAAGCTCTGGTAGGTCTGTAATTAGTGGTGCGGTCCCATAGGAGCGGCCTTATCGTTTCCTTTGTAATTACACATCTGAAAACAGCGGTGTGCATGCATGCGGCAGGACTTTCTTATCGTGTGCTGACGCGAGGCTCGTCGCTCTTGCCGCTTGCCCTGCGCCGCATGACCATGACAAAGGTTTTCAAAGCAGGGGGGCGTAAAGGATGCAGGGCTTTCGAAGACTGTTGCAGGGTGATAGCGTAACCGATGCACTTTAGGGTTTGAGAAACAACTGCGGCCCTTCAGTCGATTGTTAATGAGTATAAATTTTGCCCTTCAGACATTTTTAGTGGACATAATGTATAAAACATGATAAGATGTGCTTTTACGGTCTTCATTATGTTTATTGCCATGCCCATACGGTATCTGTTTTTTTTTTCTGTGCTGTTTTTGAGGGGAAAGGTGATATAATGCCAACCAAGCCAGACGAACTAACACAGCTGGGTGATTCTCACGAAATCCAAATCCGTGTCCGACATCAGAATTTTTAAAAAGCCATTGAAGCCAATTTTTTTGTTGCACATATAAGATTAAGGTCTGAACTTAGTAAATCCATTATTTTAATAGGATTTAAAACATATTTCCTATAAAATTATTTCCTTTTTTTAGAATATCATTATTAAAAATTATCATTACCGCAACATGATATTACATTAAATATAAGCATGTACAAGCTCATGTTTCGGTAATGAGAATTAAAAAGTTGTCTAGGTACTATGACGAACAAAATTTCAACTTTTATCTGGAGAGTAAAAATAAGAACTGCTTACCTGGTAGCCATCTTGAGTGTCACAGTCAATTATGTCCCTTCCATCAATTTTTTTAATGTTAGTTCCTTGAGGGCTTAAACAATGATTGAAAATTGTTGCGGAGGATGAGAAAATTGGTCTTGGACACATTTATATTCCTTATTATTGTCTCTACATTTACCAATGATCACCAAATACCACATGTTTCTTTACTGTAAATGTTTATAGTATAAAATGCACGGAAGCTTTTTATTTTTTAGATTTTTTAATTATAAATATTTCCATGTCAAAGAACCCAAATCCAGTCATGGGCACGTCGCGGTAATGAAAATTTTCCCCTTAAATAGTATGTAAAGAGATGTATGCTTCTTATTTTGATAGTCTTACTTTGCATTTACTTTTTTTATCAAAATATTTCATGACACCTCATAAGTATAATTACAATTACATTGACTCAACCAATGGTGTGAGTTTGGGGGCGTGGCTACCTGTTTTTGGTGAGACCTGCAACATTTTGGTGCATATTCAGAGCCTAATCATGGCTCTTTGTTTTTTTTAAATGTCTCTTTTCACAGATAGCAAACTTAATCTATGACCTTATCTAACCTCACAATCAGCGCAAAATCCACTTCCTCATGCAATGTTCTCTTGGTTGCGTTACTCCTTTTAGCTTTGCTTAACCAGCGGTACCTTTAAAAGCATTTCTCTCCCCGGCTGCCGAAATTGCTCATTTGTTGTGTCTTCACATAAGAGTCCCTTTACATGCTGCAGTGGGTTAATGATTTAGTGTCTATTGTAATACAGAATGAAGGCCTGGAGTAAAGAGAGAGAGCGAGAGAGGGTATAGGAGAAAAAGAGAGGGTAAAGAAATAGGTGTTTACGGGGAATGTGTGGATTAAAAGCCATAATGTTGATGGATTGTTTTAATTTGCTGGCCTGTGACCACAGAATGGGAGAGACGCGGATGCTTACAACTCCTCTTCCTCTCCCTCCCTCTACTGGTAGGCAACAGTACTGCATTTATACCTGCTCTCAAGTCCAAAAATCAAATATTGACCCCATGCGTGAGAATGAAGGTAGTTTATCTAATAAAATGTGTTTTAAGGTCCCTCTGATGATTTTATCTTGTGCTTGAAAGGTCAGGCTATAGCTCACAGCACCACAATCCAAGACTGTTTCGAGTTTTAAGGTTGATAAAGTAGATACATTAAGTGCCAATGTGTAGATATGTACTTTAGGCCAAGGGTTTTTAAACTTTATGGTGGTACGGACCCCCAGAGATGATGATATGAGTCTCTTTAGTAAGGGAGAGTTTGGTTCCAAAACGCAATAAATCCGTTTTGACTAATTTGGGTAAAACATGTTTTCTATACCAAGAAAGAAACAAGATGAAAACCACTATTTTCTGTTACAAACTTTCACATAGCATATTTAGGTTATAATAACATTAAAAATTCTAATCCATAATTAGATTTTCAAAGATTTATTATAAAAACTGAATATTTTTTTTAGTTTTTTTTTCTTCAAAATGCTATAAATCTATTAAATCAATATATAAATGTGCATTCATCTTTGCCATGTTATATTCATTTGGTTCACTAGTGGTATACACTGATAAAAAAAATAAACAGTAATGGCATGAATCAAAACACTTTATCATATTAATAACACTGTCATTGCTGCTGTCGTCCTTGGGACGTCGTCGCTGAACTTTATTGACAACGATCAGCCGTAAAATGTTTTGGTCCTGCTCGATTTTCGTTGACTTTGAGTAACATAATGGAAAGTTTTTCATAAGATCACCTGGGGTCAATGTGTTAACATAACAGAAGCTTGATGCTGTCGTGTGAGAACAAGCAACTGTCGGCATTTTTTCTTCGCCCGAGTGCCTCTGACGTAAATGATTCAATTTTGATGTCTACGTTTCTTTCCCGCCACAGAAAACCACCACAGGTTAATCAATGGCATCAAAAGTATTATTTTGTTTTTGTTTGTTTGTTGATCACGTAGTACAAAGTGGATGAGGAAAACTAACCTCTGTGTGTATTCGAAGCGCCACCCTTATTGTTTACATTGCGTGTAATAGCGCGCTGTGATTTGTTGAGCAGATTTATTGCATTCTGCAGAGAAGGGGGATGGCGTTTATCATGTTTTGGGAAATAATGGAGAAAAGATGACAGAATAACCTGGCAGATATCAGATTTTAAGAATTTACTTTTTAATACTGACCTGATACAATACTGATTTTGGTGGTAATACTGTTTTTTTTTTTTAAATGGCGTTGATCGCTTTTTGGAACCAAACTCTTCATATATCCATCTATACATATTTTGTTTAAAGAAACAGTTTTTTATATTATAAAGATTTGTAATAAAAGGTTCTGTGGACCCCTTGGAACCTTCTAGGGGACCCCTGGGGGTCCACGGACCCCAGTTTGAAAACCCCTGCTTTAGACTGTCTTCATAAGACACTGAGTTAAAGCTGGACTAAAATCTACCATGGTAACCATGACCACTACAATGAAACTGTGATAGATATTTTAGTAGTGAATATAAACCAATGGTTCTGCTTTACAAGGGAGCATCCTACAGTTTGTAGACAGTAGATTAGGAGTAGGTTGGAACAGAGCCATTACATCTGTATACTTGTGTCTTCTTCAGGTTTCAATAGTACGTTGTTCAGTAGGCTTCACTAGCACTTTAAATCAGCACTGGTTTAAAGATCAATATAGACAGTCCTATAACTCATGGTGGTCCAAATTGTTTCTTTTTTTCTGCAGAATGCTTACTTGGTCACACATCTGGTTAGTATGTATAGCCTATGCATTATCTGCAAAAAAGAATAATATCTGAAAAGCACATACTTGTTTGACAGAAGTATGCAATAGTTTATGCATGTACTGTTTACTTTAATTGTAGTAGAATTTTAAACAGATTTTTCATTTTTTTTTCTAAGCGATAAAGGTCTCTCATGCAAGAGTAAACCTTTCAAAAGAAATTTCTCTCGTATCAGGTTCAAGTTTTTTTCACCTTATCAGTTTTTCTTGCTGCAGATGGTGTTTAGAAAAGCCTTCCCTCCTTAGACCTTCCTAAATCACCTGCTAAAACTCCCCACTGTTCTGTCTCTGTCTAAACAACTCTTATCTTACATTACATGTTTTATGTTGGCAGGATTTGGCTGGACGTTGGGTGATCTTATGTCACCCAACCACCACTGGCATATGGGACGTCCTGTGCCTCCTCATAGCATTATGATCCAATTAGATTATAATTCAATTTACCGGCCTAGAGTTACAGTACATTGAATAAAAGCTGCATATAGCATATTGGGTGTTTAATCAGATGCAGAATAGAAAGTTTAGCACATGTAGCTTAATCAGTCTGTCAGTTTGTTTCAGAAAATGATGAACTACAAAATCCCACTGTGGTGATCTATATAAATAACTGGATCCCATACTGTGTAGTGAACTATGTACAAGAGGTTCTCTGTTAAAGCCATGGATGTACTGTAAGTTAGTCATCACTGACCCCCCTGACCTCATGCACCTGCACGCTGAGGGTTTAATGCCACACTGGATTAGTGACCATTTGTGTCTCATCTGGCTCAAGTAAGCCTCTACCTTTGTGTTTCTGGTCTTTATAATCAGCTGTGCTACTGCTGCATCCTGTATTGTGATTGGCTAGCTTAGCAATGTGCATAATGCAAACCGTGTTTGTGTCCGTTGTCAATTACTACAGTTGCTGAGTACCAAAAATGTCATTTCATTATCTATAAGGTTTCATTTGGATAGGATGTTGACTAAGAAGGTGGCTGCCTATCACGTAGATGATATGTAGTATTCAGTAAATTGTATGTTGATGTGTCGTTTTATGAATTTATGTTTGAGACCATGCTGGTCAATCTTAATAAACTGACCATAGATAGACAGACAGACAGACAGATGGATAGACATATACATATAGATATGTGATACAAGGATGGATGTATGGATTAGATATTTTAATAGTCTAAAATGTCTCTGTTGTTGTGTCCTGCTGACGTGTAGTAGGTGGAGACAGTAGGTGATGCACCTCCCCCGTAGGCTAGACCGTCTCATTTAAGTTCGCTTTGCGGACTTCAGATGCAGCAGCCATTGAAGACAGAGTCTTGCCTTCTAAGTGTGCATATAGACAGGTAGACATAGACAGTTATAGATAGACAGATATAGGTAGACATTGGAAGGTCGACATTGGCAGGTTGACATAGACAGATAGACATAGACAGTTATAGGTCGACATAGGCAGGTCGACATAGGCAGGTCGACATAGGCCGGTAGACATAGGCTGGACGACATAGGCAGGTGGCATTGGCAGGTCGACATAGACAGGTCGACATAGACAGTTATAGATAGACAGTTATAGATAGACAGATATAGATAAACATAAGCAGGTCGACATAGGCAGGTCGACGAAGGCAGGTCAACATAGGCAGGTCGACATAGACACTTATAGATAGACAGATATAGAAAAACATAAGCAGGCCGACATTGGCAGGTCGACATTGGCATGCCGACAGTGGCAGGTCGACATTGGCAGGTCGACATTGGCAGGTAGACATTGGCAGGTAGACATTGGCAGGTAGACATAGACAGGTAGACATAGACAGTTATAGATAGACAGATATAGAAAAACATAAGCAAGCCGACATTGGCAGGTCGACATTGGCATGCCGACAGTGGCATGCCGACAGTGGCAGGTCGACATTGGCAGGTCGACATTGACAGGTTGACATTGGCAGGTAGACATTGGCAGGTAGACATAGACAGGTAGACATAGACAGTTATAGATTGACAGATATAGATAAACATATGCAGGTCGACATAAGCAGGTCGACATTGGCAGGTCGACATTGGCAGGTCGACATTGTCAGGTCGACATAGACAGGTAGACATAGACAGTTATAGATTGACAGATATAGATAAACATTGGCAGGTCGACATAGGCAGGTCGACATAGGCAGGTCGACATAGGCAGGTCGACATAGGCAGGTAGACATAGGCAGGTAGACATAGACAGGTAGACATAGACAGGTAGACATAGACAGTTATAGATATAGACAGTTAAAGATAGATATAGGTAGACATTGGCATGCTGACAGTGGCAGGTCGACAGTGGCAGGTCGACATTGGCAGGTTGACATAGACAGTTATAGATAGATATAGGTCGACATTGGCAGGTCGACATAGACCGATAGACATAGACAGATATAGACAGACAGACAGATAGACATAGACAGATGTAGACAGACAGACAGACCGATAGAGTTAGACAGATATAGACAGACAGACAGATAGACATAGACAGATGTAGACAGACAGACAGACCGATAGAGATAGACAGATATAGATAGACAGACAAATAGACATAGACAGATGTAGACAGACAGACCGATAGACATAGACAGATATAGACAGACAGACCGATAGACATAGACAGATGTAGACAGACAGACAGACCGATAGACATAGACAGATATAGACAGACAGACAAATAGACATAGACAGATGTAGACAGACAGACCGATAGACATAGACAGACAGACAGATAGACATAGACAGATGTAGACAGACAGACCGATAGACATAGACAGATATAGACAGACAGACAGATAGACATAGACAGATGTAGACAGACAGACAGACCGATAGAGATAGACAGATATAGACAGACAGACAAATAGACATAGACAGATGTAGACAGACAGACCGATAGACATAGACAGATATAGACAGACAGACCGATAGACATAGACAGATATAGACAGACAGACAGACCGATGGACATAGACAGATATAGACAGACAGACAGATAGACATAGACAGATGTAGACAGACAGACAGATAGACATAGACAGATATAGACAAGACAGACAAATTGATAGACATAGACAGATATAGACAGACAGACAGATAGACATAGACAGATGTAGACAGACAGACCGATAGACATAGACAGATATAGACAGACAGACAGACCGATAGAGATAGACAGATATAGACAGACAGACAGATAGACATAGACAGATGTAGACAGACAGACAGACAGATAGACATAGACAGATATAGACAGACAGACAGATAGACATAGACAGATGTAGACAGACAGACAGATAGACATAGACAGATATAGACAAGACAGACAAATTGATAGACATAGATAAACAAAGATACATACAGATGTGTTTAATGTCCTGAAAATGTTCTTGTCATGTATGTGATTTACCCAGCCAAACCACTTACTGTACTAACCACCTTAAACCTTGCTGAATCATCAAATAGTGTGGTTCAAACTAATATCTTAGTAGGATAACTGTGGCAAATGTCTGCTCAGTATTTACACATGTCAAGTCTGTTCCTAAGAAATAATTACTGTAAGTTTCATTCCTGTCTGAAAATTGTAGAGTAAGGGTTTTGTTAAACTTATGATTTATTGTCTTATTTGCCTCTCACTTGTCTCATATCTCATTTGGCTGCAGGTGGTGTTTAGAAATAGCGCTCTGTTCTTGGACCTTCGTAGATCACCTGCTAAAACTCCCCACTGTTCTGCTGCTCTCTATACAACTGTTCAGTTATATACCGCATACAGTTCTTATTATGCTGACAGGAATTATCCGTATATAGTACAGCGTGTCACCCAACACTTGAATAATAAAACCGGTAGTTTCGCTCTAATTAGCATAGTCTCCTGTGTAAATACATACTGTGTGTACTATGCATAAAAATATATGTGTGTATATGTATACTCATACACACTTATGTTCTTGTGTGATTTATGCTGTATGTGAGAGACGGAAAGAAGAAAAAATGAGTGAACAAACTTGAATCTAGGTCGTGTAACAATATGCCGAGCTAGTTTGTGAATGCCCATAGGAGACGAGTGTGTCGCAGGCGTTTCATCTCTTTTGTGTGTGTGTGTTTTATGTCAGTGCATTGTGATAGATGCGTGTGATCATGAGTTTCTGCTGTGTATCAGGTCTACTGTATCTGTTCATGTGTATGTGTGCATGCTTTAAGTTGCTGACACCGCATACTTCTCATGTGTGCGCTTACAAGCTGTGCGTTTGTGAATTATTTGATTCTGCCGTAAGTGCGTTTTTATGCAGTAACGATTTTTGGTATGTGCGTGTTGACGTCTGCTATGTTCGAGTGTTTAAAAGGCCCGTGGTGGTCTATGTGGTGTGGGTATAGACTTAGGCACAGTAGATGCCATATTAAAGGATTAGTCAATTTTCTTAAAAAAAAATCCAGATAATTTACTCACCACCATGTCATCCAAAATGTTGATGTCTTTCTTTGTTCAGTCGAGAAGAAATTATGTTTTTTGAGGAAAATATTCCAGGATTTTTCTCATTTTAATGGACTTTAATGGACCCCAACACTTAACAGTTTTAATGCAGTTTCAAATTGCAGTTTCAGAGGACTCTAAATGATCCCATACGAGGCATAAGGGTCATATCAGCGAAACGATTGTGATTTTTAACAATAAAAATAAAAAATATACACTTTTAAACCACAACTTCTCGTCTTTCTCCATTCGTGTGACGAACCAGCGACCATCATGTCTAGAGGTCACGGATGACGTATTCAAAACAACGCCCCACAGTATTTACAAGTGTGGAGAAAGAGGACCGTTCCGGCATTGTTGTATGTCGAATGATACTAATTAATGTCTTTGTGTCAGTTTATTGTTTAAAATGGTCTGCAAATGTGCGTTTCATATATGTAACGCGTGACCTTTCGACATCATTACTCAATTACGTGAGGTCGCACTGGCGCGTCACAGGATCGGAGATAGACTAGAAGTTGTGGTTTAAAAGTGCATATTTTTTATTTTTTTTGCCAAAGATGACAATAGTTTCGCTGGATAAGACCCGTATGCCTCATTTGGGATCGTAAAGAGTCCTTTGAAACGGCAATTTTTAAAACTGTTAAATGTTGGGGTCCATTAAAGTCCATTGAAATTAGAAATATCCTTTTCCTTAAAAAGCAATTTCTTCGACTGAACAGAGAAAGACGTCAACATTTTGGATGACATGGTGGTGAGTAAATTATCTGGATTTTTTTAATTAAATTTACTATTCCTTTAATAGAAGCTCTAAAAGGAGGCATGGCTTCTACATTAACAAATATACTAGGTTGCAGACGACTCTTAATCCTTAATCTACTTTTTTTTCTTTGTCTTTTCTGCCTCAAGTTACTGAAAAACTACCAAATGTGACATCACATATATAGATAAATGTAAAAGGAATCTGTCCATGAGTATAAAGCATCCATTAATCTTATCGTTTACATTATTTAGCATTGTACTATAGGTGTTTCCTGAGATGGCTCTTTGTAGTGTTGCATGATTGTTTACGGCCTTCTGGCACTTCGCACCGTGTAATTTCCGGAGTCCACGAGATTCCATTTGGGATCGGTCAGCGGCGCAGAATGTCGATGTTGATAATGTTTGTGTGGAAAATCTGTGCGGCTGAGTGGAATGCTATAAACGGATAAGCGTCTTTGAAATGCGCTCGTTTCCGCCGAGGGTCTGCTTGGAAGGTTAAGTGTTTCTATGTGCATTGACATTTACTTCAGAACTGCAACTTAATTGGCAACACGCGCTCGCCCACCTACGCGCAGATGGACGCACGTAAACATTTAATCTCGAATCGGTTTATGACCTAAACAGATTGAATTAACCCACTTGGGATTTTTTGATGAACACGCGTGTCCTAGCATGACTTAGAGGTATAGGAATGAAAACCATATAAGCATAATTAATTTTTAAGACCTGGACAAATATTTATTTTCTAAAGGGTAAATTCAAGGCTGTCCGGATGGGAATTTTCCAAGAAGTAAATGGATTGTATTGTTGTTTTTTCTCTACTCCCTATTCACTTTCACGTAAAGTGCTTTTTACCCTTTTATGAACCCTAAAGGCTAATCGATTCTGCTTTGTCCTGTTTTTATGAGTTGCACAATGAATTTGATTTGAATTTGAAGTAAATGGCCAATGAACAAACCCAATTCAGTTTGATGTTATTGGTTTTAAAACTAAGAATAAGTACAATTTTTCAGATTCATTTATACTGTACACATCCTACCTAATAATGTTTACAGTCTCCTTTAGGGCCGATCTCTTCCACCAAGATGGCTTCACTGGGATTATTTTGACCCGGTTCACCCTCTGCAGATTGTATCTCGCAACTCTCTCTAGCGCTGGCGGCTAGCTCATCCCCGTGGCGCCTGTCCCCAAGTAATGTTCGTTTTGTGTGTGCTCAGGTATGTCAGATTGTCTTGCCGGGGTGAGATTCTGAGAATGCCACTCTCTTTCTTTGCTTTGAAGTGTCAAGTGCTCTCACGTCGTTATGAAGGGAGTATTTGTTTGGCTTTGTCAGTATTATTGGCTCAATCCATTGTTGCGGTTGGCATTTCGTTGACGTGCGCTGAGAGGAGCTATTGAAGATTACAGAGCCGTGTTAAAGAGCAGCGTTTGCTGCCTACCGTGTGACTTATGCCGTCACCCTTAAAGGTGAAATAGAGTTTGGCCAAATATTTTGCGAGCGCTTCTAAGCGCCAGGCTCCCCCTGACTGCACTGTTGTTAGTATCCCAAAACGGGCTTTGACATGCTCTGTTTGCAGCGCTGACCTATATTTCAGTTTTTTTTCCGTTGTGTGTGCAATCGTGGGGGTGTTCACCCATAAATGAGCATCTGTTTGGGACACATTTACTGCTCTGTGTAAGAGAGACTGGATTGTTTTGAATTAGATGAATCGCTTACAAAATAAAAGTTTTATGTGTGTGTATTGTGTGTAATTATTTTGTATTTAAAAATACACACACATGCATGTATGTATTTAAGAAACATGGAAAAAATTTATTTATTTATATTCTTTATTTATATATAATATAAATTTTATCCAAATCTAAATATAAATAATATCAACATTTATATATAAATGTATTATTTATATTTAAATTTGGATATATTTAATATAATTTATATAAATAAAGAATATAGATTAACAACATTTTTTGGTAAGACTACTTGAAGGGGTATTCATAAGGCTGACATGGCACCTTTATAATCATGACATGACACGTGTCATGAACATGAAGAAGATTTTTAACTACCATTAAGTGTCATTTGTTCAATGATGTAATTTTTAATGCAAAGATGACATTGTTTGCGATGTCTTTGTTATGACAACTTGACATAAACCAAAACATCATAACTTGTCATATATCTGTCATAAACATGACATAGCAGAATAATTATCAAACGCAAGAAACGACCTAGCCTTATGGGTTAACATTACTTAAAATGTCATTTAAATGTCATTAAGTGTTAATACTATGTCAAATAATTTAAATACCTTAACAAAATGCAACAGACACGTCATAATATTATACTTAACTTTATGTATGTGCACAATACATAAAAAACTGAAAAAACAGAACTTGTTCTTCCTCACACAGAGGATTCTGAATTTTTCTGAAAAAATAACAAAATATTTAATTATTTTAATTGAATCATTTTGTTCATTTAATTATAGGTGAATTTTTTTTATTATTATTATTATTGGATGATAGATATTTTTTTTAAACAGATGGAAGAAACTTTAAAAAAAAAACATTATGAACTAAAGATATTCATGACGTTATAAAACTTTATGACATTTATTACAAATTATATTTGTATCTCTGTAGTTGAGGTCAAGAAAAATATTCATGATGCTTAATGACATTAAGTTAAATGACATTTAATTTGTATCACTGTGAAAAAGTGTCAGTTATGTTGTCTTTGTGATGTCAAGTTGTCATGACAAGTTATGATGTGTTGGTTAATGTCAAGTTGTCATAACAAAGACATCTCAAACAGTGTTGTTTTAAAATGACATAATTAAATGAATGACATTTAATGACAGTTGTCATAAATGTGCATAAATCTCCTTCATGTTCATGGCACGTGTCATGTCATGATTATAAAGGTGTCATGTCAGTCTTATGAACACCCCTTCAAGTAAAGTGTAACCCATTTTTCTTAAATTTATACATGTATGTGTATTCATTAGGGATGCGCCGATACCACTTTTTTGGAATACGAGTACGAGTACTTGCATTTCAGTACTTGCCGATACCGATACTGAGTACTTAATAAAAAACATGATTCAAATTTACAGGTAACAGCTTTAGTCATATAATTTAACAAAAAAAACAAGTGACTAGTTTTCCAGTTTGTTGTAAACTCTGCCTCTTTGGACAACACAAGAGGCATTAACCCCTTACACGCCACTCAGACATAGACATTTCTCAGACCGTGGTATCGATCCCTGGTATCGGGGGACTTTTAACGAGTACAAGTACTTTAGAAAATGTGGTATCGAGGCCGATACCCGATACCAGTATCGGTATCGATGCATCCCTAGTATTCATACTTATACACAATGCACACACAAATATATTATGCAAACACAAACTTTTATTTTGTATACCATTAATCTTATGACAGCCCTAATTAGAATACAGACATGCTTAGAAACATTACAACGGTGATGCATTTTCTATCCAAAGGGACTCAAAGGTGTATTACACTTTCTTTTATCTGTATGCATGTTCCCTGGATGGGATTTGAACCCATGACCTTTTGCACTGCTTATGCAGTCTCTACCAGTTGAGCTACTGTACATAAAGACAAGTTGAATCAAATCTAATTTAAGATGAAATTCGGAGAGACAGTCATGTACCATAATCTGCAATGAACCCCGCAACATCACTTTTCATCCTTAATAATGCAATTGATGAAGCTGTGGTGGCATTTGGGCTCACAAATGAGCTGTTTTGGAAGCCCCCATTTAGTATTCTGAGATGATGTATAGGCGGGCGCAATCTGTAGTTAAAGCAATAATCGCTGTGGGCTGCTCTAATGACTATTGGTTTTGCAGCG
Source organism: Paramisgurnus dabryanus (assembly GCF_030506205.2). Classification (NCBI taxonomy): domain Eukaryota; kingdom Metazoa; phylum Chordata; class Actinopteri; order Cypriniformes; family Cobitidae; genus Paramisgurnus; species Paramisgurnus dabryanus. The sequence continues at coordinate 1,895,667 of NC_133357.1, forward strand.
CTATGCTAAGCTTCATAGGCTCCCATTTATTCTGTATTTTCGTCCGCAGTTCATTCTTGTCAGCGGTTCGAGTGTATGAGAAGTGGCCCGGCGGTTTCGGCGCGAGGCTTGTGACAAATGGAGATGACTTAGGAGTTGCTTTCATACTCACTGCAGGGCAAACTCTCATTTTTTCCGGCTAGTTTTAACCGAGCAGTCTGTCTTGCTTGACTGCCGGTGTGTGTCTGTTGTGTCAAGAGGACCTGAAGGAGAGAGGTCTGAGAGAGAAAGATAGTGCGGGCGGAAGGCGGAACGGCGGCAGCTAGGAAAATAGAAATGAAATTCTTTGCAATGCTCCGAGGAGCCTCCGAACCCGGGGCCAAATCAGATATTGCAGGGGAAGTGGAAGGAACCGGTGGGCTAGCGAGTCAGAATGGGCCCGAGCTTCTATCTATCGCGCGCACTGTCATAATGAAAACGTTTATGACTGGGGTTGTGAAAACAGGAGCTTTAGGGCAACCGTCTAGAGACCTCTTTGATTGGCCCGTATACTCCCTTCACCAGCGAGCGTTCGCATTCTGAGCCAGCCTGCTTCTTAATACCCACGAGGTACGCTTGTTTTCCCCGCAAAGCCCATCTGGGCCGATGAGTATATTTTGTCTGTGCCGCACAACAAAGTTCTCCCTAGACGAAAGTGACATGTCTCTCCGTGGCTTTTAGATTTTTGACCTGCAGCCTCTAATACACAAGTTTTGTTTTTGCATCTACTGATCCACCCGGAAGAGGATTAGCATAGCGGGACGGTTGAGCTGCTTTTAATTAGCCTCAGTCTCTGTGAAAAAACATCTGGCGGGTAAAATGATTTGGTTATTAAGAAGGGTATGATGATTTTGAACAAAAGGTCATAGCACGGATGATATTGACTTACTTACAGGAAGTCTTGTTTATAGTAGTCAAGGCCTGTTGGGATACCAGTACCAGTAAGTTAGATAAGAGATGCATATGCATCTTATTTTACAACTCTGCGTCCAAGAGTCTTGTTATTTGCATTGCTCAGCCTTCATTGCGTAAGCCGATTCTGCTCGTCCCCGGGGTGTTCCTCAGGTTCCTTACAGGCTTGGGTTGGTTCTTCTCTGGGGACCAGCTGGGACGGACAGTGGCAGGAGCGTTTCGGCCCAGCGTGGGCCTTCCATCTCATTAATTAGCCAGTGATTGTGCTCAATCGCATGCAGATCTTTACTTCAAGGGCTGCATATCAAAGGCAGGAATCTGGCGGCTGGTTTATTATTCACAGGGAGACCTAGTTATGTCAAGAGCATGCAAGTGGAGCTTGTAGCAACAGCGGGGGTGAGTGGCATAGGAGATGCTCTACCCATGGAGAGCCTGAAAGATTAAAAAGGGTGGAGGCTGAGACGTGCCTGCCGCTCTCCGGGGAACGAGCGTCGACTCCCTCTCTTGCTTTATTATTTCCCCCCTTCTATCGCTCCATGTCTTTCTCCTTATCAGTTAGTCACTGAGATACGATGCCACGCGCTACCACACAGAAAACGAACAGATGCGACATTGATCCGAGACGTCTCCAGCTGGATCGTGGTGCTGGTTTATTCAAGCCCTTCGAGCGAGCAAAGACCAGCCCCGTTCCTGTTTCTCTGTCTCGTTAATGACGGAGCGCACCAGGGAGCAGGCATCAGGACCCGGGGTGCTGCGCGGTACAGTGCCATCATCACGCCCGCTGGGACTTTCTGTCCACGCCCGCTTTTGGCCGACTTCCTATTGCGAGAGCAGCAGCATGGCAGAGAAAGATGATTAATTTCACAGAGTAATCTGTCACGCTGATCAGGCCCAATGAGTTTTTGTTTACCAGGTTCTCCGGCAAGACGCAGACTTGTGATGTCAGCAGGTGCCATGGCAAGCGTTGGATGCCCTCCAGAAAAGGGTCAAAGAGACTGGAGATGCTCACACTGAGCGAGTCTGACCCTCAAGGCCTTCGATAAGTACAAAAAACACTGTATGTAGAGAAAATTAGGATTTGGGTACCCAGACCATGACAGGATCTTGTACCGAAACGGCACGTTTGTCCTGATTTTTGAAGCGAGATGTAACAACGTTTTGTTCCCTCATATCAAAGCTTTTAATTTCGTTTGAACTGCAAATGAATATGAACCTGTTGAGAATTTCTGGTCCGGAGGTCAAGCTCTATTGACGCCATCAGCAGGAGGAGATAAAGAAAGCCCACGCAATGTGGAAATCCCAGCATGCCATGTCTTGCATTTCAGCTCGGCTCGCATTATTGATCATACTCCGGCGCGTTGATGTCAAGACGCGAAACGTCCGATAGCGACCTCATGGTCCGCACATTATCCGTGGCTGAGAGGGCACTAATGAAATTGGTTTCGGGCTCATCTGGGAAGTGCCCTCCTGTTTGATTTAATTAGCCAAATGTCTCCTCTCCCCATCCAGGCCGGAGTAAAATGATTTTCAAACGTCGAGAGTTGACTCCGGCGTCTCCGCAAGGGTTTTCTTGACAAAACTCCTGTCATTACGAAATCATCGTATTGAATTTCAACGTTTTTTCCTTTGAAGGTGTACATAACCTCACAAACTCTTTAATGTACTGTAGTTTATCAATGCTCTGACTATTGACCCTGATGATGTCATAAGGTCACACGCAAATTCAGATGTGCTTTACAAAGACGTCTGCAAGATTGAAAAGGCCAGGCCTGTTTCAATTTGCTCTCGAGTCAACAGAGGTGACCCTTCAATGAACCCTGGTCCACCTTAATTATTGTTCATCCATAGAGCCGGCATTAAGAAAGACTGCAGGGCTCTCCTTCTTAATTTATAGGTTCCCATTTCAGGTTATTACCCAACGCGTTCATTATACACAACCTGCAGTGAGGACAGCCGCCGCAGGAGGCGAGAGACGATCCTGTCGATCCTGGCATGACTTATCATAATGGAACCATAAACATATGAAGATAATGTGAGGTGCAATCATGGATCACATTCATCTGACAAGACTGTACGAGCCTAATGTTTGTTTTTGTATGAATGATTTAGTTTATGGAGCATACACGTTTTTCAATATTAAAATGCTTTTATCTATCCCAGCTTAATGCGTTTAGGTAATAAAGTACTGTAAGCTATATGTAGGTTTGACTTTACAGAAAGTGTTGATGTGTCAGCGTCTAGAACGTCAGAAATCATCTTCTTAATGAATGGCTTTGGCTTGTTTTCGAGTAAATGCATTTTTAAATCCAAAGAAATGAGATACATTTACCTGAGAAGCAACACTAAAGATATTTCGACATGTTGTTAGAGATATAACTAAAATAAAGTGTATTTTTCTTACTGCACTGGCAGATATTTAATTCTTTTAACGGGAGTGGAAAACAAACTGCAAAGCAAAATGCACTGATGCTAAAGAAATAAACACTGCATAAGAAAATAAAACTTATTTTTAAAGTAAATTTAGAGTTTTTATTAAAGAAATAGTTTACCCCAAAATTAAAATTATCTCTCATCAAGCCATCTTAGGTGTGAATGACTTTCTACTTTCAGCCAAACACAATTCGATTTATATTAAAGGAGTAGTCCGCTTTTAAGATGGGGTCCATTGACTTTTTATAGTAGGAAAAAAATACTATGGTAAGTCAATGGGACCCATCTATAAAGTGGACTACTCCTTTAAATGATATCTTTGCTTTTTTAGCATTATAATGGCATTGAATAGTGTCCCATTACAGGAAACGCATCCGTCAATAACTAATCAATACAGTTATTAAATGTATTCTGAGTTGAAGTGATTGGATTTTGTAAGCAAACTTTTTTCACTTTATAGCTTTACGGCTGTTCGCATGTTTACAAAAGAGTTGAGGTCAAGGCGAAAGGGTGACCTCTGACCCATCGCTTCACCTCACAGTTTATTTAATAACTGTATGATTTAGTTTTTGATAGATGGATGTGCTTTTTAGAGCTTTAGAAATGGGGCACTATCCAATGCCATTATAAAGCTAAAAAAGGCCAGGATATTATTTAATATAACTTCAACTGTGTATGGCTGAAAGAAGAAAGTCATATACACACAATATGACTTAATTTTAGGGAGAACTATTCCTTTAAACAAATAATAGACAACTAGATTGGCAAAATGTTTGGGGCTGTACCCAAAGTACCTGTTTGGTTGAGCAATGGCAGACATAGTTTTAAAGGGAAACTCCAATTTTTTTTAAAAATATGCTCATTTTCCAGCTCCCCTGGAGTTAAAAAAGTTTATTCTTACCTTTTTGGAATCCATTCAGCTGATCTCCGGGTCTGGCGGTACCACTTTTAGCATAGCTTAGCATAGTCCACTGAATCTGATTAGACCATTAGCATCGCACTCAAAAATAACCAAAGAGTTTCAATATTTTTCATATTTAAAACTGATGATATTACGCAGCAGCCGAAAATAGTCCCCATTTTTTTTTCAATAGCAGGGGACTATTTTTGGGGCACTGTGTAATATCATTGTCTCCTGCAGCCATGTTACGGCAGCAAATTATTACGCCAGAATGAGAATATAGTTCCTAGCCATATATCGGCCTAGAAAATCACAACTTTTTATTGTCTGTCGGCCTTAGTACACGATGTAACTACAGAAGAGTCAAGCTTTAAATAGGAAAAATATTGAAACACTTTTGTTATTTTTTAGCATGATGCTAATGGTCTAATCAGATTCAATGGATTATGCTAAGCTATGCTAAAAGTGGTAGCGCCAGACCCTGAGATTAGCTGAATGGATTCCAAAACAGTAAGAATCAAATGTTTCAAATCAAATCTCCAGAGGTGCTGAAAAATTAACAAAAAGTGGAGTGTCCCTTTAAGCTGAAGGAACAGTTAGACTGTTTGGCAAACATATGAGCTGTAGTGTTGTTATTTGCCCGTACAGTAGGATGTGATTCAGCTGTACTAACTTGGTATCTACCGCAGGGACAGCAGCATTACCATCAGGTTATTTAAATGTGTTGGGATTAAAGCCGTCTTTTGGGAGAACCGGATTTGTTTTTGTTTTTTCACCTCTTGACTCTATCTCTCTTGACGCTTTCATGAGACGATGTAGATTTCTGTGGCTTCGCACTGTCCTTCCTGTTCATGGATCGACCGGCCATCTGTCGAGAATCTGCTGTGTGAAAAGTCATTGGACGATTATGTCTAACCGTGCAAGGTTTTTGCTAATCCTTGAAGATCAGTTGTTTGGTGAAGTTTCATTCTGAAGGGAAGCTGTGTAAGATAACCCAGGTTTTGTAGTTGTCCTCTTGTCTCTGTTGCTCAGTTGGTGGGGTATTGCATCAACGGTTGTGGGTTTGATTCCCAGGAACACACATAATTGTGTAGCTTGTATGCAAGTAACACATCTGCCAAAAGTTTGCATTATGTTAATAGTTAAAAGTCTGCTTTGTGACGTTACCACGGTATGCAGTTGGACTTTAAAGCAAAGCATAGCAGTGGCCAGTATGTTTACATTATTAGTATTCCTGTTTCATGCAGGTACACTATCTCCCCATCACACATTCTCTACTAAGCTGCACAGACGCAGGGAAAGATGGGTTCCTCTCTCTCTCTGCCCACTGCAGGAACTTCAGCGTTAGCTGGCAGTGTTTCCATAAAGAGTGTCCTTGAGCTGTTATCTGCCACTACTTCATAATGAGCCGTGTCCTGTGGGAGTAATGCTTAATAAAGTGATGGAGAGGAAGACAGACAAAAGACTCAAAATCCCAAACTGCTATGCAATCTTATCATCCTCCATCATCCACCGAGGCCGGTTCACCAGGATACAACTTGGCCTAATGTAGTTGTGAGCTGGCACTAAGAACTTGCACGATAAATATTTATGATAAGTATTTTGGCATTGCACCATTAAGCGTAATTGAAAGGTAACTTTACTTTTTAATTATGTTAAAGGTCCACTGTGTAGATGTTTACCAGCTTGTAGCAATGAAATTGTGAATTGCAACCAACCTCTAGGGATGCACCGAAAGGAAAATTCTGTGCCGAAGCTGAATAAAATGAAACACTTTGCTGAAGGCCTAATACGGAACATATTTTATTATTTTCCTAATTATTTTGCCTTTTTTTTTTCAGGATTGCACAAGTTAAATTTTCAGAATGTCATTTTTACAAAATTATTTCACATTACTTAACAATGAACAGTTATTTAACATTACAGCAGACATTATAGAGCACTTTTACATCTGCTCATCTCATGCATTTTCTTTGATCAGATAGCCGAGCTGTCCCATATACATTGGGCCACATAAATGAGTCCTGGCTAAATGGATATTAATCTTATCTTCTATTTTTGCACCAAATGCAGATACACTATTCATTACTCCACCTTAAAGGGGACATTTCACAAGACTTTTTTAAGATGTCAAATAAATCTTTGGTGTCCCCAGAGTGTGCATGTGAAGTTCTAGCTCAAAATATCATATAGATAATTTATTATAACAAGTTAAAATTGCCACTTTGTAGGTGTGAGCAAAAATGTGCTATTTTCCGGGTGTATCCTTTTAAATGCAAATTAGCTGATCTCTGCACTAAATAGTTGTGCTGTGGTTGGATAGTGCAGATTAAGGGGCGGTATTATCCCCTTCTGACATCACAAAGGGAGCCAGATTTCAATGAGCTATTTTTCACATGCTTGCAAAGAATGGTTTACCAAAACTAAGTTACTGGGTTGATCTTTTTCACATTTCTAGGTTGATAGAAGCACCGTGGACCCAATTATAGCACTTAAACATAGAAAAAGTCAGATTTTCATGATATGTCCCCTTTAAGAAACTTTTTTGATTGCAAAACATTTTTTTTGCTATTTTGCTATAGGTTAAACATGTCGTCGTCTGAGACAACATAGTGACAAAATTAGTTCTATAGAGAAGTTTGCCATTTAGGGAGTCATGACGAGTGAAATGGCGACTTCAATGTAAGGGGACGGTGTATAAAAACGTCTCTTTCTAAGGTTCATGGTTCCCACGGGTCCTTGAAATCTTTGAAAGTTTGTGAATCCGGGGGGAAAATTTCAAGGCCCTGGGAAGTTTTTGAAAATCTACATACTTAGATACAGGTCATTGAAACTGCTTGAATCTATTTTATGCTAGACGTTTTCTGGAAAAAATCCATATTATTCCCTGTGCAGTGTAAGATAATATCATACAAATTCTAGACTTTTAAAGCACGCGTGCTAAACTGTTTACTTTAAATGCTTATATCTTCTGTATGTGAATGTTGATTCATACCAAAATGCTTTTTTGCATAGTTGTGTTTCACACATGAAAACGTATCGGGTTATGTATCTAACTTTTGTTCCCTGAGAAGGGAACGAGACGCTGCGTCTCCCTTGCCATACTTCCTGCATCCTTGTAACACCGTCTTTGGCAATATTTCAGAAAGTGATATACTTCCTGGCTCCTGCGTCACCCTGTCTTTATCGTTAAGCTTCACCATTGGTTGAATTTGATATACACATTCAGACGCACTTACCCCTGCAGGCGTCCCCAAAGTGTCACTGCAGTGACGCAGTGCGAGTTCCCTTGAAAGGGAACTGTAACAATGTATCTTAAAAGGTAACACAATCTAACCTTGCTCTCACTTGAAATGTGTCCCCACATTTAGTCCTGGAAAGTCCTTGAAAGGTCCTTGAATTTGAAGTTAACTAAGGTGTGGAAACCCTGAAGGTTATAAAAACAATACAGTTCATTATGTAAGGACTTTATACACCACTGATAATATAGTTATGTATATTATATTGCATTTCTTTCAAGAGATTCTTCGAAAAGTTGCGCAGTGCACCTTTAACCTTAACTCTTTTATTGCTGCTTATTTATTTCAGTTTACAAGTAAAATTAGTAAGTGAGACCATATAAACAGCTGATGCGGGCCTACCCCGGGGAACAATATAACGCATGTGTCTTCTGTTTGTGTTTTGTTCTGTAAATGTGGCACAGCTTTAGTTACAGAACTGCTGATTAAGTTTGCTGCCACTTCTATTTTCAGATGATCGTCGATGTAATTTTAGTTCTCTTGATTCCACTGGCAAGATTTGACCCAAATAGGCCAAGCTGTCTAGTCCCAGATGTGGGCGACTCAAAAGTTTCTGCAACTGTGATTTAAACCTTTATGACCAAGTTTCGTAAGTGGGTCGGCTGGTTCTGGTGGTTTACTCTGGTGAACTTCAGCACTTCGGGCTCTCTCTTCATTAGCGGTAGGGTGGTGTAGGAGGTCTAGGTAATGCGCTCCCAAGGGGCTCAGGGAAGGGGACGATCATTAATCAGCAGGACGCGGCACCGGAACCCGAGCACATCATTAGGCGCTGAAACACAAAGGGATGCGGGGGTCATGCTCCCCTGACCCTACATCAATAAGACCAGGGGCTGCAGTTTTGGCTGATGCTATGTATGGAAGACCGAACTGGGAAAGGAAGCTGCGGTTATTTTTGACAGCCTAGGTTTGTTAAGCTTGACGGGTGTCGAGCCGCCTTAAGTGAAATTAATCATTTTGGATTTTCTACAAAATTAGACACGCCCCTCTCACCATAACCTTGCATGCAAAGTTTATTTCATGAACAAAATATCTGTATTATATATTGTGTAAAAGTGACCGCTTTGATGCTGGAGAACATGAAGCCTGACCGTGGCCCCAAAGGAAATCATTGTTTTCTGAAACTACCGAGTTTGTGGATGGTTCAAATGGACCTGCATCAGTTTCTATAAATCATAAGCAGTGTATTGTGTATATGTTCCTATGAAAAACTACAATCTGTTATTCTGCGTGCCTCGCATAAGTCTTCTGCATAAACCAGGCTTTACCAAACTGTGGTGGCCAAGCTGTGTTTTGGAGAGCAAGTTTAGTCAGGGTAAACTGCATTGCTTTAGCTGTTGTAATGTATCTTGACCGGTTTATGACCAATAAATGACCAGTTACAGAGCAGGTGGAAGGCAATAGGAAAAACATGCAAATGTAAGCAGATGTTATTGTAGCTCACATAAAGCATTGCATATTTGCTATTTTATAACACATCTGGCCTCGGTGCATAAAGGCTGGTGCCTTGTAGTAAATATTTTCAATGCTATAATTAACCATGTACTCTCTGTCTGTGTTTCAGATCTTGGTGAACTCCATTGCCCAGCCTGCACTGCTTTATGAGAACGTGGCGGTGGGCGAAGGGAACCCAATTTTAAGGGACATGCTCTTCAGCCCGGACCACCAATATATCTACACACTCACAGATAAAGAGGTGAGACTTTAGGGAGTATACTATTTCGGCTTTGATGGTGGATGTTTTGTTTGCCTGAATGTTCTGAGGGACCCTGCAGACAAGCAGTTTGCTTTGGTCATGCACCTGGATCCCCATAGACTCAGAAGAAAACACACAATAAGTTAAAGTCCAAAGAAACATGCCGAAACAACACCTGGTCCTTGAATCCTCTGTTAATGGTTTACAGGGAAAGAGTTTTTCCCATAGATCTTAAAGGGATAGTTCACCCAAAAATGAGCTCATACTTAAGTGGTTGTATACATTTTTTGTTTGTTTTGCTGGGCACAAAGGGAGATATTGGTAATTAAGCAGGAAACGGAAGCACCATTGACTTGATTTCATAGTAGGAAATAAAATACTATGGAAGTTTACAGTGCTCAAAAACGGTTTGGTCACCAAAATGATTGTGAGCATCATACACCTTATTCAGCCAGCGGCCATGTTGATTCCAAAATGAGGCTGTGCAGTATGGAGGTGCAGATTGTGTGCTTTAAACCAGTTGTTTTGTACAGAGATGCTGTTCATTTAGCCATCAAAACTTCAAACAAAATTCCCATAGGACAAATTTCCTTAGAAATCAGGGATTGAGATAAGAGTAGCGCAATGTGTACATAAAATCTGTTTTGTCACTAAATCACTTACAGTAGAATGCTTACTTTTCTTTAAAACACTAATATAGTCCTCCAACTAAGTATATATCTCCAATCTGTACAGATTACAAAAAACACAAGGCTTGAATACATTAAAACCTTTTTCTCCGGTAAGTTCTTGTCTTTAATTAGGTCATATGTTCCTTCTAATTTTAATAATCTACGTTTTCTGAGGTTCTTTGTCCTGTGGAAATTTGTAAAATGATGTATTTTCTGTGTTTTGATGGCTGAATGACCAGCGTCCTGATATAAGCAGGTTTAAAGCACAGCCTCCGTTTGGACTGAATAAAGCTCCATTTAGATTAGCAGGGACTAGCAGTAGCAGAGCGACGAGATCTCATGATTTCAACGAAAACTTGGCGACTTCCGGTGAAACGAGCGACGGTGACCATTGGCGACTGGATGGGGCGTGTCCAGTCGCGCGACAAAGTTGAGATATGTTTAACTTTATGCAAACTATAAGCGACTTTCCGGAGCGACTACCAATGGAACGAAGCAGTGGAGTGCACGTCATCTGCACGTGTACCCTAAGGCGTATAAGGTTGATTGTAGATGGCATTTATTTTTTAGATAAGTTATCTGTATGTGTTCATAAATGCACTTTTAGTGTTTTATATAGATCTTTATGGAGTACTGGTCACATAAATTGCATAGCAATGCAAGACAAAAAAAATTCTGGTTATCATTTAACTCAGAATATTTACTTTAAACAGAAATAGCTTATTTCGTGTACAAGCAGTCAAAATGTTGGACGCATATTTATTCTGATATACAGTACTATTCAAAAGTCGTATGCTTCGTTCACACCAAATGCGAATAGAGTATCAAATTCGCGCTGTGTCTAGTTTGCCGCTTGAACATTTTAAATGCATTTGCGCATCTAGAGCGAAATAGACATGCGTAAAAAGCAAGCGTTTGAAGTGAAATTGACGAACGTCCGAGACTAAGGGGCTGTCCACACGGAGACATGTATCACTGTATACGTATAAATTTGCTATCGTATTGGCGTTTCATCCACACGGATCCGGCATTTTGGGAGACTGAATCCGCAATTTTTTGAAACCGGGTTCTAAAGTGGATAAATCTGAAACCGACACCCTTGCGGTTTCGTTGTACAGCCAATCCGTATATTTTGTGAAGCGAAAACGTCATCACATCACGTGTCGGAAGCGTCACACGTAACAGCAACAACAATAACGGCGGACTACGTGATTGTGTTCGTGCTACAGAAGCTACTAAAGCCTACTAGCTTTATTACAGCAAAATCTACGTGTTTACGGATTATTTTTTTAGAGCAAGGAAAAAAAATGATCGGATAGGGAATGCACCGGCTTCATGTGGACATAGCCTAAACCCGCTTCTTGTGGGAGGGGCAAGGAGTGACTCCGGGCCGGCCTGACGCCACAGCAGCAAGCAGGCTCCCATTTGTTTAATGCGGGACAAATTGACGGCAAAGTTAAAATTTTTCAACTCGGGCGGCAGCAAGAAATTCACGTCATTCGCGCATCAATTTGTGTCATTCGTGCAAACGAGGTGAATTTGCGTCTACTGTGCCGCGCTAAACATTTCCTTTGCGCCGCGAGACCTCCAGACGTGCTTAAACGCGTCTTTACATTGACTTAATATTGAAATCAATCGCGCCGGATGCTTTATTCGCGTTTGGTGTGAACGCAGCATTAGGCCACCACCAGCTTTGTTATTTCAGCAAATTACTTTATTTTTTGCTCTCTTTATTAAGATACAAACAGAAAATACATACAGAAATACATACAAAGAACATTTCAGAATAAAATGCCACCTTCTGTCAAAAGTCTGTATTTAGTGTTGACCTCTTTTGGCACTAAACACATTTAAGGAACTTATTTAAGGAGACTTAAAGTCATTTAATAGGATTTAATTTCATTCAGGTTTAAGAGAGGTTCCTGCTATTGCTCAGATGTAAGCGAGGTCACAACCAAATAACACTATTTTATTCTGTTCTTTAATACGGCATAAACATTTTCTTTATTTTCTGGTTATATTCTAATAAAGACACTAAGAAATAATTATAAATATATCGCCACTATACCATAGAAAAAACAACAAATTTATTACAATGTTGCCTAAGACTTTTGCACAGTACTTAAATATCCCAAAAAAAGTGATGAGATATCTGTTGGTATGTCTTTCCACAACCTGCTTTTTATTCTGTGTGTGAAAGAGAAAAGAGGCGCAGAGCCTCTCCTGATTGCCTGCATGTGATATTCGACACTGTGTGTCAGCCCTCTTGCCATCTCTCCACACATTCACTCACACACACACACACACACACACACACACACACACACACACACACACATGCATGCCGCCTCTGGTAATTCACCACTTATCAGAGAAAATTGAGGAAGGGCCTCTCTGATCTTTTCTGATGGAAAAGAAAGCGTCCAAACCCCATCCGCCTCCCCACCCCACCCCTCTTTCACTCAGACCGGAGAATTTCTCGTCTTTTTCTCCTTCCATCTCGCTCCTTCCTTTGTTTTCCTCTCGCCTCTTTCATGTCGAGGGCTGATTGGAGTGCTTCCTGTCTTCCTCTCATTAAAGGGCATTTTCTTCATCACCGTAACCCCACACCGGCCCTTGCCGCCTGCGATTAGAGCGCCCCGAACGGGCCTTAAACCGCGATTGAATCCCGACCCACGGCGTTTATTCTGCCTTTTAATGTCAGGGATTAAGAGAGAATAAATGTGACAGACTCGCTGCAAACATCTGAATAATTTAGCATGTTATTTTCAGATGTTTCTGCTGAGAGAAATTAAAGAGAGAGAGCTTTTAGAGAAGAGATACGGCTGGAAAGTAGACCTTCATGGATGTTCAGGTTTGACGGCACACAGGCTCTCGCTTTCTGACGCCGATCTGCCCGGCCACATTTAGGTATTCATGATAAAGCCAGCTGGATAGGAAGGTTTTCATAGTTATAATACATTAGTTTGTGTAAGAGCTCTTGATAAAAATCAACACATAGCAAAATAAATAAATAAAACTTAAGCCATAAGGGATCTAACCCTGTGTCATACTCTAATTTACAAACCAAGCGCGACCTTTGCCCTTCAGTCGCACTCTGACACCAAGATTTAAGAACCACACTAGTGCTTTAATACACAATACTGTTACAGTGCTTCCCCTGTGAATAAATTCAACATAATGCTTTCCAAACCAACCACACATACACGCAGTTGCTTACACATACAAATACATCTTAACCGCACCAACCCTCTGATCCATCAGCGATTGGAGATAATTGATTTTAATGTATCCACGTCTTTGGAGAGATGATGTTCTGTAATTGGTATAGATGGGTTTTGTATGAGTGCTTCGAATACGCTCGGTGTGTAGATTGCGTGTTGAGAGGGCAGGTTTGATAACCTTTCAACACATTAACTTACCGGCAAGAAACGCGAGGGTAACGGTCTTTAAATGGAGCCGTTTCCTCCTCTGTGTGTTTATTCGCTCTGCTCTCGGACTATATTGATTTAAGTGAGACTGTAAACAGCTTTGTTAGAGAGAGAAGATTTTATAGAGGAAAGAAATATTAAACTATTACACAAATGAGAGCGAGAAAGTGCTTCTCTTACAGAAAGATGTGTATGTTGCACTGGCGGTGGTCACACATAGAGGTAAACTCTTTCTGTATCTCTCTCTCTCTCTCTCTCTCTCTCTCTCTCTCTCTCTCTCGCTCTCTCTCTCTCTCTTTCATATGTGTCTCTGGAAGATGAGTGCCATTGTAATGGAGATGAGAGTCATGTTGCTGTGGTCAGCTTGTGGGTGAAAATGTAATACCCTTAGGTTTTGATTATTGCTTTGGAAGGAAGACGGACAGACAGATTTGGTTTCTATTCAGGAAATCTAAATGTGATCCATAACGGGTTAATTGTACTATCTTATGTTTTTAATTTTAAACAATTATAGGATCCTCAGAGAAAGTAGAAAAAATGTAAACAACTATATATTTTACTTTAAAAAAGTGTAAACACTTTACAATAAGGTTATTGCTAATGCATTATTAGCTAACATGAACAAACAATGAACAATACAAATTTAAATGCAACATTTAATTTTTCGTCGATCAAGTGGCCACACCCTTAATCATGCAGAACTTTAAAGGCGGAGTCCACAATGTTTGAAAAATGCTTTGGAAAAGGGAGTCGGGCCAACTACCAAAACACACTTGTAGCCAATCAGCAGTAAGGGACGTGTCTACTAATGGACATCCTTGCCGGGGTTGCGTATGTGTGTATGTTTAGGTGATTTCAAATATCAACATTGGCTTTCAAACATTGTGCACTCCGCCTTTAAGGCTTGATATACTTTAAACGGACGATTAACAAACAAAATTTACACGCCTCACAGTTGTCATGAATGGCAAAATTAGTTATGAAGACCAAAAACACTTTTTGTACCAGGCTGTAAACATATTATTTTCTGCTGTAAAGTTGGACATTTTAACATAGGGGTCTATAGGGATTGACTCCCTTTTGAAGCCAGCCTCTGGCATCCAGTCAATGAATTGCAGTTTAAGTCACTTTCGTATTGGCTTCATCAGAGAGATCAGAAGGTTGGCGCTTGCACCAGACTGACAGTTGAAGGGGCGGAGTTAACGGATGCTCCGCCCAAGCCCTTCAGCTGATGTCATCAGAGAATGATCGCCACAAGATGGTACATTTTTGATTGAAGTTTATGAGAGCACCAAAATTCCAAACAAAATGACACGGATAAATAGTTTAGAATAAACACGGCATAAAAAATATGAATAGTCAGTTTTGATTTTATTGGCACTTTAATATTTAGGGTTTCAAAACTTTTTATAACCCAAGCGAAGCTCAATGGCTGAATTCCACGCCTAAATTATTCCCAGTTAAATATTCTCGTTTCAGAAATGCATCCCATTAACAGTTATTTTGTTTTTAAGTGCGTCCTCTAAAATCCAGTGGAAATGCATGCTGGTTAATTTGGTGCACCTGCAGTGCTTTATTGTGCCGGTGATGCTCGAGTGGGTTTGGACCTACAGAGCGAGGTGAATGAGATTCACAGCGCCTTCTCTCTCCATCTACACCAAACACCCAGAGGAGCGAGCAGAAAGAGAGAAGTGGAAATTAATTGGTTTGAAGCAATTTGTTCTGTCTTCTTTCCTTCATCTATCTTTTCTTTCTGTCCTCTCTTTTAAGTGCTCCTCCTCCGGTAGAGGAAGGAGTCAATGGAAGAGTTGGCCCAGGGGTCATTTTTTTTTCAAATAGCGGCTACTCCCCTCTCTCTATCTCTTTCATTCTCTCATGCTACCTCTGTCGCTGAGAAATTGCCGTCTCTTTGAGAACCGACAGCAGTCGTAGGAGATAGATTGTGATTGGATCACTCTGGCTTCCTTGAAGCTGTCTTTCATTAATTTTTCCTTCCTCACATTCACTTTTTTCCTGTTTATCGTAATCGGAGGCATCTCGCCATCTCTCTTGTCAACAGCGCCGGCTAACAAGGCTGCGTCACCGTCTTTAGTCTCAGTCGCGCCATTTTTATCAGGTTTTATAATGCTTGAGGGGGTGGACGAGCTGTATAAGAAAGCCCGCAGCGTTCTCATAAAAGACAGAGAGATGTTATTGTTCCCTTATTTCGAATCCACCAACAGAAATTTTCGAGACAATCCATGAACACAATCACAACGTAATCCGGCGTTCCGATCCGCCCTGCATTTTAATATGTGGGCTTCCGTACCTCGGGTTTACGGAGATATCACACAGCATTAGAGCAGAGACCAAGACTTTAATGTTCAAAAATATTGCTGGTTTGCGCAGATATGGCAGAAGAGGGAATGCATGTCGTCCACGTCCGCCCCCCGCGCCTTTCATTTTTTTCTCATTTGTATCTCTTCATTGCATAATAGAAAGTGCGTGCGGAGGCCCGTGTTGTGCCTCAAAACATCAAAACCCCATTTCAGCGGTTTGACAGAACAATTTTCCATTTCCCATATTCACACCCACTTAATTAAAAGTTGTGGATAGCCAAGCATCTTTTTCCCTCTGCTCTGGGGTCCCATGCAAGGCGAGAGAAAGTTCGATTAGCGTTAGCTTGATTTAAACAGCACTCACTTCCACAAGGACTGTGAGGTTTACAATGTTTATCTGAAGACTATAAAAAGATGTGGTTCAGCAGTGGTTCTTCTATGGCATATCTCCAAGGAACCCTTGTTTGGACCTTTATTGTAGTGTATGCCTTTTTACTGAATCTTAGAAATGCTTGTCAGGGTAATGTTTAACCCCAGAAGTGATCACTCTTCGGGTGGTCCCGGGTTCGGCTGGGTAAGGAGGTGTTTCTGTGTGCATGTTAACCAGTTCACGCTATAAATTTAACCATAGATGCTGGAATGGCATTAAAGGGATAGTTCACCCAAAAATGAAAATAATGTCATTAATGACTCACCCTCATGTCGTTCGAAACTCGTAAAACCTTCGTTCATCTTTGGAACACAGTTTAAGATGTTTCATATTTAGTCCAGAGCTTGTTGACCCTTCATTGAAAATCTATGTACGGTATACTGTCTATGTCCAGAAAGGTAATAAAAACATTATCAAAGTAGTCCATGTGACATCAGTGGGTCAGTTAGAATGTGTTGAAGCATGGAAAATAATTACGACTTTATTCAGCATTGTCTTCTGCATCTGTTGTGAAGTGCATGCACGAGACTAAAGTCACGTGACTGCAGTGACGTGGATGACGTGTTGTCCTCAGACATGTTTGCAAAGTTTTTTCTCCCTCAGACTGTAAACGAAGCCTGGGTGCACAAAAAAAAAAAAAACATCTGGGGCGCACCAGATAACACGTCATCCGCGTCATTGCAGTCATGTGACTTTAGTCTCGCGCACGCGGTTCACAACAGACACGGAAGAGAAGACCAAAGAAGACCTTTTTTTGGACCAAAATGTATTTTCGATGCTTCATCACATTCTAACTGACCCACTGATGTCACATGGACTACTTTGATGATGTTTTTATTACCTTTCTGGACATGGACAATATACCATGCTTTTCAATGAAGGGTCTACAAGCTCTCGTACCAAATATAAAACATCTTATACTGTGTTCTGAAGATGAACGGAGGTCTTACAGGTTTGGAACGACATGAAGGTGAGTCAGTAATGACATTATTTTCATTTTTAGGTGAACTATCCCTTTAAAAAATAAAAAATAAGCCCAAAAGTACAAAGAATAAAATGTTCGTCTGGCTATGTTAGTGAGATTTATCTGTTAAGTATTAACTTTCAACAGTGGCAGCTCTATCACAGGACTGTAATAAATGCACATGTGTCTGCTGGGCAAGCATAATGCAAGTTTGTGTGTGTGTGTGTGTGTGTGTGTGTGTTTGTACAGTACATGCATATCACTCCCTCTGCCAAAAGCTTTTGATCATACCGACAGTGCTTGTATTGTTTCTTCACATAGCTGCAACTCTACACTCGCTCTCTATCTATCTCTCTTTCTCTGAAGGTCACTTTTCTTATGTACTGTTCTATCAGAGGAAGTATCAGCTGGCTGTAATCTGATTTGTGTGGCGGACGTCTTAATATAGGCGACGTGACAAGACGGAAGAAAGTGCCAGCTCTTCATTTCTCTCTCTCTATGTGTGTGTGTGTGTGTGTGTGTGTGTGTGTGTGTGTGTGTGTTCCTACTTAACTATATTTTGGGAACAAATTTGTTCCAAAAGTGAGCACAACCTGACAAACTTAAGCAAAACCTCCCTGTGGGGAGGACGTCGTTATTTGTTATGGTTAGAGAAAAAATCTGAAGACACGTTATTAAATTTTAATTTATAAATGCTCCCAAAAGTCACAGCATAGATCGCTATAATGTACATTTATCAAAAATAAGATAATTAAGTTTTGTGTAAATGCTCCCCCTGGTCTTGCGACAAAGGGGTCTCACAAAGGTCCTATATTGTTTTACCTAAACGTGAATTTAAAGATGCAATGTGGGACTTTTATAAAAGGATCTCTTGACAGGAATGCAATGTAATATACATAACTATATTATCAGTGGTGTATAAAGAATGAGGCATTTTTATCTACAAACACGGCAGGTCTCCTAACATGGAAGACAGCATCATATTTCTACACTTTAAGAAAGGATGAGTTAATTTTTAACACATTGTTTTGTGTTATCCTATTAAACATATTGGACCCTATTTGCACCCAGCGCAATTGACTTTGTCAGTGACGCATGTATCATTCGTATTTTGCACCTGCGCACAGCGGGTTTTTCCCTCCACCGACGCACGTCGACAAACTAGGGAATGAACTTGCGCTCCCTGGGCGGTTCAGCGCAAAAAAGAGGCGTGTTCTGGCGCAAACCATCTCTTATGCTATTTTGCAGTTTCAAAAAACAATTGCGCCACTGACCAGAAAAAAAAAGTTTAAAGTCAGTGGCGCATTGCGCGTTGTTCATTATGCTATTTTAAGGGCGCATGCTTGACCATAATGTAAAGCGTGCACAATGCGCATACACTTTGCATCTAATCTACACAGATGCAACAGTTATTTTTGCAAATCATAAATTGTTACACTAAAAAATATTAACACACGAGATAAGGGGAATCATTATCAAGCGCTTCGCACTTGCGTTTCAGATCATTAAAATAGGGCCCAATATGTGATATTTTAAAACATTGTGTTATTTCGTGTTAATTTTTTGTTTAAATAAATAAAAAGGACAACACAAGATGTGTTAAAACAACTCAAAATTGGTTGTTTCAATAATAACACAGAGATTTGTTAAGTTAAATGTGTTGTCCTTAAAGAGGCCATGTCACAAGACTTCTTTAAGATGAAAAATAAATCTTTAGTGTCTGCAGAGTATACATGTGAAGTTTTAGCTCAAAGAACCATATAGATAATAACATGTTAAAATTGCTACTTTGTAGGTGTGAGCAAACGGGCGGTATTATTATTACATCATAAGGAGAGCCAAATGTCAATGACCTATTTTTTCATGTGCTTACAGAGAATGGTTTACCAAAACTAAGTTACTGGGTTGATCTTTTTCACATTTTCTAGGTTGATAGATGCACTGGGAACCCAATTATAGCACTTAAACATAGAAAGAAATCAGATTTTCATGCCATGCCCCCTTTAACTAGACACAACATGTGTTGTTTTAACACATTCATTTAAGAGTGTACAGTAGCCCTTAACAGACAGACTATTATAAAGAGCGCATTTCATCCCTATGCAGTCTCGGACAACAACATCTTTGTACTGTGACAGCTACCATAGCTTCTCATTGCGTTTCGATTCGAAATTGAGGTTGGTTGCAATTCGCAATCTCACCGCTAGACGCAGCCAAAAATCTCACATTATTGTTTATAGATATAAATATAGATATAGATACATAGATACACAATCACATTCTCACTTCACGGCTGAATAAACGTATTCTCAGTTTGTACTGTGACAGCTACCGTAGCTTCTCGTTGCATTTTAAAATTGAGGTTGGTTACAATTCGCAATCTACCGTTAGACCCAGCCAAAATCCCACATTATTGTGTGTATCTATAGATATAGATATATAGATATATAGTTATAGAAAGATATAGATATAGATACATACACAGTCACATTCTCCCTTCACGGCTGAATAAAGCCAGTTACGGCCCTCACTCATTCATAATTTCTCATTCTTTTGCTAGCTTTCTTCTTGTAGCCCCTTTTCCTTTCTCGCTCTGATTTTTACCGAGGACATCATCCAGACGTGACACAATGACCAAGCGAGCCGTTCCAGATCCCAGATGTTGCCATGGTGATATCTATAGTGCTTGCATAAAATCCATGCACACAGGCACACGCGGAAAACCTTGAGCTGGTATTGATAAAGCTGGAGGTTTATTGAGCTTACTCCTGGAGACATGTAGCAGTTAGAGTTTCTGTTCAATACCTCCCGTTTCCCTCCGCTGCACAACCAAGGCCATTTCTGATCTCACATTCAACCTGTAAGGAACATGGGGGGGTTCCAACTTAAATGAATGCGTGAGAGACTTTTTCAGGAGGTAAAATAAAGGGAAGGCGATGAAAGCGTTGGGAATGACAAACATTAATTATGCTTTATTATTTGTTTATTATTTTAACAGGCAGTTGCTTTATATAACCGAGACAAAAGCTACAATTTTAAGTAATTATAGAGCAATAAGTATGTAAGCAAAATTGATCTTAAAGTAGGAGCTGCTGATTATGTTTGTGTCTACGCTGGTGACAGATGACGGGGGTCTTCTGCTGAGGTGGGCGGAGTCGAAATGTCATCATCGTACCGCGGTAATTAGATGCACTGTTGATTATACTTCACTGAATAGCAGTGCCTGTATGGTATGTCTGATATAATAAAAACAAGATATTTTGGACTTTTAGGAATAATTATTAGAGAAGATTAAGAATTAATGCACCTTTGTTAAGGTGCCATATGTATTCATACTGATATGTGCTGTGTAATAAAGTGTATTACTGTATATACACACAAGCTGGAAGCTCACAATTTAGTATAACTGGTGTATCCCTCCAGATGTTGTATCCCGGGGTGTTTTGTATCGCATACACTGTGTCGGGCTGTCAAGGTATAAAGCGAAGTGACCCTGTCACCCTGCTTCAGATTAACCAGTGGACATACACCCACAGGGCTTTCCATCGGTCTGCGGCTATACATAATTTATGTTGGATGTGTCCGACGCTCTTTATTAAATTGAATCTATATTATCAAAATTGTAGACCTGCAGCCGAGTATAATATGACTGAGCAAAAAGTTCTTGTACCAGCAAATGATCTCTTATTCTTTCAATCTCTTCTCATTCATTCACCATCTCCCTTCAGGCCGTGTCTGCCCATGATCTATGGTTTCATCCACCATTTCTTCTTTTGTACGTGGCCAAATGAAAGATAGATGAAGAGGCAGGGTTCGAAAGGGAAAGGCGCTCTTATAGAGAAAGTTTGCTCTTTCTAAATTAGGACGTGTCATTTCGGTCGGCCAAAAGAATGACCTGTTCATTTGGCGCGCGTGCGTTCGCTATCCGATGTGTGCGTGTGTGTTTTGAGGAGGAAAAAATAACCCATCGATCATCGCAGGCACCTTTAGTGCATGACCAATTTTTGGCCCAAATTGCACAGATGGCGCAATTACATGCGGCGGGTTCCTTGGAGCCGCGCGCTGTATAAAGCAAACACGCTATCCTCAATTACATCTGCAAAAACACCTCCTCTTTCTCTCCCTCACGCGCTCCCTGATTGAGATGCTGTTCATTGTGACCCAAATGCCTCGTGCCTCGTTTGCAGATGTTATTTATATTTAATACACCCCTTGCTTCTCCACCTCCTCCTTTTGTAGGGAGATGAATGGTTTCTCTTTCAGCTGTTTAAATAGCGAGGGATGATTGCTCTCCCTCTCGTTCCCGTACGATCGGCTGCTACATAATAGTCTCCGGCCCTGATGTTAAAACAAAGAGCTGTGGTAGGACGTATAATCTGGATAATCTGTTTAATTGAAATCATCCTGTTGCTGACCTCACCCCACCTTAACCTTTTTTTGGCTGACCTCAATAGCTAGGTGTGATGTGTCGGAGCGTTGCATCAGTATATTTATTCCCTATAACTTTTTTTGTATTTTAGCTTGTTCTTGACCTATAATGCAGCACCATCGTAAAAACTCAATAACTGATTCCAGTACAGTCTTTACTGTAAGCTCGAACAATAATAGGGCACGCTTTGAATTTCCTTTTGAGTACTGAATAAAGCATATATACGGAGCTCATGATAACAATGGACAATGTTTGTATACTGTATGTTTTTTGTTGGTTGAACTGACAGTAATGGCTCAAATGCAAAAGTTTCAGAAGACATTGTGAAAGTTTGAGCTTGTTGATCATGTCTTATTGTTCTAACTTGTCTGTCTGTCTGTCTTTGTGTCTGTCCAGGTAAGCAGGGTGCCGGTTGAGAGCTGTGAGCAGTATAGCAGCTGTAGTGAGTGTCTGGCTTCTGGTGACCCCCACTGCGGCTGGTGTGTCCTGCACAGTGTGTGAGTATCTTACAACACACATACCTTCATACATAGACTCTCTCTCTCTCACCCCCTCTCTCTCTCTCTCTCTCTCTCTCTCTCTCTCTCTCTCTCTCTCGCTCTCTCTTTCTGTCATATATATACATATTCATTAGGGATGTTAACTCTTTCGCCGCCATTGACGAGATATCTCGTCAATCAAGAGAAAACGCTTCCCTGCCAATGACGAGTATTTCCGTCTTTCCGCAATACCGCTATTATCCACCAGGATATCCGCTCTTCCGCAACTTTTTAAACCCGGAAGTATTGCCCTATGGCAAGCGGCTGAATGTCCATGTCTGTTTTAAAGATCGCTCTGAATGGGATCTCTATGAAAAGTCCGTCAAAAAAATGGAATTATCTCTGCTTTTTGCTCAAAATGTGGTGTTTTTGGAGTAACCTACCCATATTCAAAAGCTGATTACAAAAGAACTACTGAAGGTAGGATGAAACGTTTTTTTTTTTGTTTTTGAAAGCAGAGGGTCTGTTCTTTCATTTGGTATATGTTTATATATTTAAAGAAGAACATTTTCTGGAAGGCATTAAACTTTGGTGAAAATCATGAAAAACGCTGGCGCTGGCTGGCAACTTTTTTTAAAAACGCTGGCGGCGAAAGTGTTAACAGTTAATCGATCTTCGATTAATTGATGATACGAATTAAATCGATAATACTTAACGATTGTCGAAAAAGCAAGCGCGTGTGTGCGGCACCTGCGCAAAGCACATACAGCCGGTGAAAAAAATGAAACAAGCGCGCAGAAGTTAAACTAGCTACGATCACAATGCTCGATGCCAAACACATACCTGGGCATTTTAACAATGACATCCGAAGTGGATCTGATAGGGTCAGAAATTACAGAAAATACAAATTTGATGGGGATACTGAAAGCAAAGACCCTCCAAGATTAGCATAGCAATGCAATGAGACCAGAAGCCATTTTTAATGAACAGATTAAAACGTAAACTTAAATTCTGGCAAAAACTAAAATGTAAACTGTAAATGACTGTTGTAAAACTCTAAACGCCCGCAACATATATGGTTGATTATCATTACTGACTGGCTGAGGCGCTACATGGTAAACACTGTTGCGTGTTTTCTAATGGAAGGTTGAAATCTTCATAATATAAGCATTTTTGCTGAGAGTACGCCGCAGGTGTTAGCTGAGGTGACAACGGGAAAAGTGTCCTTCGGTATATCAACGACTCAGAAAGCGAGGTGAACAACTAGAAAAATATCACTTGATGATAAAGAAACTTTTATTTTGTCATGGACGCATGGACTTTTATGCGACTGTGCAGAGTGCCCATATGACGCGGAGTTATACTGTGTCTATTAGTCATTCAATTTATATAAGTTAAAATTGATTATTTTGTCAAAACACCAACTACATTGCCTCATTTTACAATCCCACTACCATGTTATTTAGACAAAATAAAATCTTTTTATTCGCGCGAGGAAGCTGGCGTTTTTACGCACACTTTTATGTCATTGGCTATATATATATATTTTTTTTTTCATTGGCTATATATGTCTAGCCTGGCTCCGCCCTCCTACGTGCTTCCGCTTAATTTTCATTTTGCTTCAGTACTACGTCTGGGACTGCTGTATAGAGTTTCGTTTTCTCCTGCAAAAATCTGCAGGTCCAATCAGCGAACAGATGGGGGTGGCTAAGAACGATGACGTTGAGGTCGTGCGTCAGTTCGAGCTGTAGTTCAGATATAGCAGCGGAGAAAGACGTGATAAAAGCTATTCGGTCCGTTGTTGCAAAACTGCCGGAAATACAGAAGTTAAAGTCGGAGTTTTGTTTTGTCTGATTCTTCTGACTTTTTGTTTCCGTCCGGTTTCGGTGCACGATATACGTCAAGACCACACGTTAGCGATCGCCTATGGCAGATCCTGAGTGACTCTGGGCAGATCCAATAGTTTTTAACTTCAACAAAGGACCCTCCTTAACGGAAGTAACGCTTTGCAATGGAGCGTGGCCAGACTCTCTGTACAAATGAAATGAATGTATGAGAGTCTGGTTGGACCAAGCTAATATATGTCCCCATGTGGTCAAAAATTTACTGGTCCCCAGTAAATTGGTCCCACAACGCGATAATTACATACACACACACACACACACACACACACACGCATACTCCATGTTACCTCCAAAATTAATACTTTTTAGTATGAATATGCTTTAAATGTGATTGTAATGGTTGTTTACATTATTTGTGCTTATATATGTATGCAGTTGTTCTCGTAAGGATCACTGTGAGCGAGCGGATGAGCCTCAGCGTTTCGCTTCTCGACTGGAGCAGTGCGTCCGGCTAACAGTACAGCCCAACAATATTTCAGTCACTATGTCTGAAGTTCAGGTGAGTGTGTGGTTTTCACCCCTTTATGCTGTTTGATAGGTGTGGGATCTTTCTCTGAGTGTCTCTGTATTTTTCTTTGTGTCCATGCTATTCTATTTGCTCTCCTACAGCTTGTTCTTCAGGCTCAAAACGTTCCCAATCTTGCCGCCGGTGTTAACTGCTCATTTGAGGACTACACCGAAACAGAGGGATACATTATGAGGGGAAGTATCTACTGTCTGTCCCCCTCCACACGAGAGATCGCTCCCATCACTCGCAACCGGGGTAAGACGACCGCACGCTCTTTTTAAACCTTACCCGGGCTTGTTAGAGCCTGTCGAAGCTCACTGTGTGTCTGCTGGCAGGTGACAAGCGGGTGGTGAAGCTCCATCTGAAATCCAAGGAGACAGGGAAGAAGTTTGCCAGCGTGGATTTTGTCTTCTACAACTGCAGCGTCCATCAGTCGTAAGTCAACAATCCTTCACCTCACGATGTAAAGAGGGTGCCAAGTGCTGTCGCCAAACTTTTATTTTACCGTCTATTTTGACATTGCTGTCTTTTAAACTTAGACAACTTTCAAACTTGGGGACAGCCAACCTTGTGTGTGTGTGTGTGTGTTTACTGCTTCAGAGTGAGAGAGAAATGTTAGCTTTGTGTCCTGTTAGCAGTTTTTCACTGAGATCAGAGATGAGATCAGACTTTTAATGTCATTTCATTAACCAATCTGAGAATCCCTGACTTCAGCGATCCAGCTTTACTGCGCATGAGTTATAATCCTCTCTCTCTCTTGTTTTTTCATCCCTTCATCTTCCTCTGTTCCCATATCAAGGCAAGGCAAGGCAAGTTTATTTGTATAGCACATTTCATACACAGAGGTCATTCAAAGTGCTTTACACAGAAATGAGAAAACAATATATAAAAAAAGAAAATGTAAAAATAAGATTTACACGATAAGATCACAATAAAGACAAAGATACATGAGAATTTAAAATAACAATTAAAGAAAATAAATGTGATTTTAATAAAACAGTTTAAAATGTTAAAAAGAATAAAACAGGAGTAAAAGTGACTTGTTAAAGGTGCAGTCAGTGTGAAGCAGCACAGTGCTCATTCAGTAAATGCAGAGTTAAACAGATGTCATATATCAGATATCAGATATCAGTGAACCATAAAGATATTGGAGATTATGACAGAGCAAAAACATAACCTTTGTATTCATATTGATTTCTTTCCCTTTTTTTATGATTTTCCCGTTTTCAGCAAGCGTTTTGATTTAATGATTAAAATGTCAATTGTTGTCAACATAAAGTATAAAGTAAAGTTTTAAAAATATTTTTACTAGAAATAAATATTTTTACTCTGCATAAGCACACACAATGGATCTGTACGTATTACCCAACCACCACCACAACAATTTCCTGACCTTTTTTCATCTCTCTGTCTCTCTCTCTTCCCCCCATGGCTTTCTTGCTCCTCTCCTTCCCGCTACTCTCCGGATAAACGACAGGTTGCGGTACAGCCGGGAACAACTCCAGATGTTCTGATCTCTAGTGTCTCTTGTTTATTAAGTCAAGCTGTGGGCTTTTCAGTACCTCAGCGTGCTTTACATTAGCATGTCACCGTATGTCCCATTAGCAACCCGACTACTTCATCTTACGGTGCACGCTATGAAGTGCTCACCTGGTGCTCCTTGCGTTGTGTGTTTGAATGAAAGACTTCTATTTGGCCCTTATGAGCACCAGGCCTTTATTGGCGTGTGTGTGTTTGGCACGGCAAATTACCCTGCTAGCGATTTACATGCAGCGTAACAATATTCGAGTTTAGCGTGAGATGGGGCGGGGATGCTTAATCGAGCACGAGAGGCGCCCAATGCATTTTTAACAAGAGGTGCGCGGCGAATAAAAAGGGGAAAATCTGCGAAAAGACGGAGAGATGGTGGCTTTTGTTGAGCGATAAAGCGAAGCTGAAGCGTTGACAAAAGCTTGGGCATTTTAATTTGAAAGGAGCCCATGTGTTGGCACAGGTCACACACGCTCCTGGAAAGACTCCGCTTTTCTGTGTACGTGTATGTGTGTGTGTTAGAGCCTCGGGGTCGGCACCGTGCAGTTGTGACTTCTGTTGAGTTGATTTCCCATCTCGTGAGCATCCTTGTGTTGGGTGCTCTAAGGGAGTAGATGGACATATGTCAGAAATATCACACTGATCTGAAGCAAAAACACATTAGATGAAACTAGTGTTTGATGAGTTTAAATGAGAAAGGGTCCGTTTTTAATAAAAATTAAGTGTAATGTAATTTAAATAAAATATGAAATGGGAATACTGTGAATTGGATTATTTGAAGTCTTAAAGGTACAGTAGCATTTACATTTGCAAATTTGGCAGGGACTTTAACAGGACACTCAAGCTATATGTTTGTATTGGTATTGTTCCATGGATTCGAACCCACAACATTTTGCGCCGCTAACCCAGTGGTCTCCAACATGGTGCCCGCACAGAGTCTGTGAGTTGCCCATCAAAGCACATTCTATTAATAGCCTCAATTTTAATATTTATTTATTACATATTTTTTATATTAACTTAGCTTCAATGATAACCCCAAAAAGCTTTGAGTAGACTATATAAAAAAGTAGGCTTGCGGATTGTTTTATCAATTGTGGTAGCCCTTGCTCACAAAAAGATTGGAGACCCCTGGCGTAACCGAATGAGCTACACCAAAAACATTCTTTTTTTATTGAAAGAGCCAGAAAAGGATGGAAAGTGGTGTAATAAATTTAACTAAATTAAGACTGTGTTGGTGAAGAAATCTTGAATAAACATAATTGGACTTCAGGGGAACAAAAATGATGCAATAAATGATGCAATAGTGCAAAATAAAGTGCCTTAAAAAATTTCAAAGACTGAGATGTGTAATGACGTGGTGCTTTGGCGTGATGAGCAGTGATGTAGGTGGCTCTTCAGGAAGCAAGATCAAAATAACACAAGATCAAAGTGGGCCAATGTGACATTCATTACTGAATGCTTCTCTGTACCTTTCTCTCTCGCTCTCTCTTTCTCTATGTCTGCCACTGTTTTGTTGTTTTCTATAAAATGCAACAGTTGGGTTCCAAAAGGAAAAATCCCATTCATTTTCCCCATAGGTGTATTGATTTTTAACAATACTTTAAAACTTATAAAGAGAGAGCTACTGTTAGCTTGGAGGTTGGTTATTGATGGCAAATGCATTTGGTGAAGCCATCAATGTTATTTAAACATAAATGTTAAAAGATGGTTTAACATTGCAATTCCAACCAAATAACTTGCTCCTGTATTGCTTTGCATTGTGTTAGCAGCGCAAAAGGTCATGGATTTAAACCCAGGGTGCACACACACTTATAAAAATGTACACCTTGTAAGTAGCTTTGAATAAACGTGTCTGCCAAATGCATCAATTTAAAGAATTGCACATTTAATTTTGCTTCGTTTTCAAAAAATGTTTTGCTGTTAATAAACGTTTGTAGTCTTGTTCAAGCTAATTGGCTTACCTTAACTATTTAACCCTCAAATGGCCCTTATTTCCTGTTTACACTACTGGCCCGTGGGATCTATGTGACCACAAAATTAAAAGCATAATTGTAAGAAAAATATAAATTTTCAATAATACAAATAATATATATATTTTTTGTTTACTTCACATCTATACAATAAATGTTTTCAAGAGATTTCAAGTACTTTTGTACCCATTTACTCAACTACCATTAGCTTGCCTAACAAATATTAAATTTTTATGAAAAATTAACATAAATTATGATCTAAGTTTGATTTAAATTGTTTTTAGATATTGATCTAGATGATATGTGTTAAATTTCGGCCATTTGTTGTTTAGAAAAAAAACATAAAAGAATTACAGCTTAGGAATTCAATCATTTCGACCAGAAGATGCCCATAGAGACCCATTCATTTTACTGGATATGGGCAACTGCTCACATCACAACTTATGCTGAATTTATTTTATTTTATTTTTTTACAAATGGAATTTTTTATTTTATTTTTCCCACTCATTTTCAATTGGGGTCATATCAACCCCAAGGGACAGATTTATAAATGTTTTACATACCTTCAGAACAACCGAATCAAGCCCAGTTTTTTTTTTTTGTATATGCAAAGATAGATTATTTAGAAAAAATCACAAAATGTTATATCTCTGAGATGAAGGGAACATTTTTTAACTAATGAAATGTCGTTTGGGTTCAAATAGAAAAAAATAAGATTATCAAAATCTTGAAAAAATAGTCTGATCTCAAGTGGTGGGGGCGTGTTCGCTGTCTGCGCTGAGACCACACCCACTCGCAGGAAAGCTGCTGTCTATTTCAACTTTCAAATACAGCAACAACCTGAATGGATGGTCGTGATTGTATTAGGCCATGCACGGTGGCTCAAATGCGCCATTAAACCACCGTTTTAGACCAGCCTGAAAATGAACTAGAAATGATGAAAAACTGTTTAATGATCTGCAATTCAGTACTACTTAGTTTTCAGTCTTAGTGGTGTCTTTCAGCAATACATTTCTAAAATGTATAATGTGTCTAGAAACATTTTTCAAGATTGGCTCTACAGGGACTTTTCAATGGGAAGGAATGGGAAATATACTTTTGGAATAAAGAGATTTTGTAGTAGACAACACGTTTCTCCTTAGTTTCCTCTCACTACTCCTTTAAAATATCTCTCTCTCTTTGCGCTCAGCCAACTTTTGTGTCTGATGTAGTTTGATCATGGTGAGGAGAGCGCTTTATCATGCACCAGCAGCGGACGTGAGCACAGGCCTTTGAACATTTGGCACAGACAGACGGAGAGAGCTAGCGTCACTTCTCACCTCTTTGTGACGCTGCCACTGACCACACAAGCCTTTTCATGATATGAAAAAGTCGTCGGATGTCTAGGGAGATTTTGCGAGGCGTGTATTACGTAGAGCTTACAGGGAGCGTCAACAAATAGTCAAAGTGGCACTTTATGTAAGCGTTGTGGTCTAAAGAATGGGTTTATTTTAGGTGATCATTTAATTTTGAGTCATTGCTAGCTTTCAAAGTTAACAATAATCAAAATGGACCCTACGTAATTGTTCCTGGATTTGTTTAGTTTAATAACCTTTTTTTAGTGTCTGTTACGAACAATAAGCTTCTAAAAACCTGATTTGTCAACTTAACACATAAGTCTATTTATCATTTTTTATCAAATAGCACTGCCCAGATAGCAATAATCTCCACGGCGGATTCGCACCGTATCTGCTCCGAACTCAGCAGCGCTATTGCTAGAGTCTATTGCTATGCTATCTGGGTGTTAATCTTTGTTTTGTTTCCAACTTCATACAGTGAAGTGACATACACAATGCAAATCTGTTATATGCTTGCTTGCCAAGATGTTTAACATAACGACTTATGCCAAGCTCATATAAATGCATAAGAAATTGCTCCCACACAGTCCTTGTTACGAGTTTCAAAGACATAACTATGAGACTCTGAGTACAGATCAGCATCCTTGTCCTTCCCTGCCAAATGCAACAAAATTCTCCTGCGTAACCATGGCAACCAACCTTTGTCTCAGTCTTTGATGTGTTGAAAGTTGACAGAACAGTGTTTGTAATGTGTCTGGTGTTTCACCTTGAGGTGTCAGATGTGGGCTCAGTCGTTAAACGTCTTAAACGATCGAGTTATCCGTGTAATTGATGTAAATGAGTCGTGAAGTATAGCGGTAAAAGTTTTGGTTTAATTTTCTCAACTAATTCTTGAATAAATTGGTTGTGTCTTTTTGTTTTAGTTCTTGTCATTGGTTGCTAAGGTGTTCGATTTTTTATCATGCTATTATGAGGTTGCTATGGTGGTTTTTGCTGGTTGCTAGGTAAGCTAGGCTTAATGCAAGAATGCTTTTAACATTCAATATAACATTCACATTTATCAGGGTTCCCAGGGGTCCTTGAAATCCTTGAAAGTTTGTGAATCTGGGGGGCCCTGGGAAGTTTTTGAAAATATAAATTCATAGGTACAGGTCAATGAAAGTGCTTGAATCTATTTATGCAAGAAGTTTTCTGGAAGTGTAGTGTAGGATAATATCATAAAAATTCTAGACTTTTTAAGCACGCGTGCTAAACTGTTCGCTTTAAATGCTTAAATCTTCTGTATGCGAATGTTGATTCATACCAAAATGCTTTTTTGCATAGTTGTGTTTGACACATGAAAAAATCTCGAGTTACGTATGTAACGGTCTCCTGAGAAGGGAACGAGACGCTGCGTCTCCTTTGCCATACTTCCTGCGTCCCTGTAACGCCGTCTTTGGCAATATTTCAGATAGCGATATACTTCCTGGCTCCCACGTCACCCTGTCTTTGTCGTTAAGCCTCACCATTGGTTGAATTTAATATACACATTCAGACACACTTACCCCTGGAGGCATCCCCAAAGTGTCACCGCAGTGACGCAGCATGAGTTCCCTCGAAAGGGAACTGTAACAATGTATCTTAAAAGGTAACATGATGTAACCTTGCTCTCACTTGAAATGTGTCCCCACATTTAGTCCTTGAATTTAAGGGTATTGGTCCTTGAAAGGTCCTTGAATTTGAAGTTATCTAAGGTGTGGGAATCCTGATTTATATATTTTGCTTTTATCCAAAGTGACTTGGTTCTTTCAAGGTATATATTTTATCATGTGTGTTCCCTGGGGATAAAATCCACGACTTTTGTGCTGGTAAAGTAATACTCTGCCTTTAAGTGCCCAAAGCTCTTCATTTAGCCCTTAGCCCATAGTCTTCCCAACAGGAGCTCTATTTCAGATAAAAAGAGCTCACCTTTAAGTCTCTATTATATTCTGGACTCTAGATATGAAGTTTCTTTTATCTGGTTTATTGTCTGCCAGAGAAACATATTACCATGCCTCTCTTTAACAACCCAAATGATTTGAGGTAACATTCAAACAAGTTATATACCATGTTTCTCATTGGGGATTTGATTTAGATTTAAATATTTTACTCTAAAGGATATTAAGCTAAATATAAAAGTGAATAATCCTCTTTTATTCTTGTTTTCTATCTCAATAGGTGTCTCTCTTGTGTGAATGGCTCCTTTCCCTGCCACTGGTGTAAATATCGACACATGTGTACCCACAATGCCAACGATTGCTCGTTCCAGGAGGGCCGGGTCAACGCATCCGAGGTCAGTCATTTACTGTTATATATCTGTTTGCACACAAACCCCTTTCTTTTTTATTTCATAGAAATTGCTTTTCATGTTCGCAACCCATCACTGGCGGTCACGTTTCATTTGCGAGCGTTGTTTCTCTGCGTTGGCTTTGTGCGAGCAGCTGTTCTTAGGAGAGCGGCGCTGGATTAATGCACTTATAAACTGCACTGACTGAATGACTATGCAAATCGTATCGTGTTTTACATTTACAAATGCTACATTTGCATAAAAACCAATATCAATCACATCTCTCCCTCCTCGTGAGCGGCATGACGGCGAGAGGCCGAGTTACGTGTGTATGGCGTGTTATGATTACCGACACGCGTGCAAACGTGCATCAATCTTCTGCGTGCTTATTCTCGACTGCCGGAGTCGTCTCGGGGGAGCGGTTGTATCTTAAAGCACTTGGAGTCCACCAGGGGCTGTTCGCATACTCTGCAGATGTTAAACAGCTCGCTTGGCATTGAGAGGGGCGTTTGAATGTAATGTACTCAAATGTTTACCCTTTTCCACGAGCCCTTATCACGCGTTTTTCTGCTGCGCTCAGGGTTTTATTTTAATTGGTCAGGAGAATGCAGACTCAATCCATTCATGTGCATTCGTGTATCATACCTGAGCTGCTGCCACCACCGCCATTCGTTTGCATGCACTGCCCTGCACTCGTTTCTATTTAATGATTCTTGTATCATTTAATATTACGTTTACATTTAGATTTTGTGGATTTTGTTGATGCATCGGTGTAGCTGTATAGCGCACCGATGTACAAAGATTTACATACAAATAGAAAATGCAAATGTGCAAGGTTTCCTACTTATCCGGAAAACATATTATGAGAACACTTCAGGATGTTTCCAGCGAGTTGTACTGTAACTGGTTTATTTAAGCAGTAAGCTACAAGGGTCCGCGCTGCATTTTAAATATTATCGAGGCTAAAGGCTTAATAGCCCTTAGTGCCCTTATTTTATTAAGCAAATTCATAAGGTGCCATTGTTCAGCTAGAACACATAGTCCGTGACATGTAAACTAAGGTTAATAGAGTTCTTCTCAGTGATATTCACTGGTGCGAGGTGAACAGAGGTTTGGTGTTAAAGTTCAGCTCATTGGATTGTGTATTTTAGTGCAGGTGATACTTTTTAATCAGTCATCTTTAAGATATAACAGAAGATATAATAATAATAATAGTTATGATGATAATAATAATAATAATACAAATAAAGTAATAATAATAATAATTGTAGTAGTAGAAATAATAATAATAATAATAATAATTGTTGTAGTAGAAATAATAATATAATAATAATAATAATAATAATAATAATAGTAATAATACAAATAAAAGTAATAATAATAATAATTATAATAATTGTAGTAGTAGAAATAATAATAATAATCATCATCATCATCATCATAATAATCATCATAATAATCATAATAATGGTAGTAATAATAATAATAGAAGTAGTAATAGTAGTAGTAGTAGCAGTAGCAGTAGTAGAAATAATAATAACATTAATAATAATAATAAGGGTGATAGTAGTAAAAATAAGTAGAAATAAGTAAAAATAAGTAATAATAATATTATAGTAATAATAATATTTATTATTATTATGTAGTCATAATAATAATAATAATAATGATAGTAATACGTTTAAAAATGGTAATAGTAATAAAAATAAAAGGAATAATAATAGTAGTAGTAGTAATAGTAGTAATAGTAATAGTAATAGTAATAGCATTAGTAATAGTAATAATAATTATAATAGTAGTAGTAGTAATAATAATATTAATAATAATAATAGTAATAATAATGGTAGTAATAATAATTATAATATAGTAATAATAATACTAATAATAATGGTAGTAATACTATTAAAAATGGTAATAATAATACAAATAGTAGTAGTAGTAGTAGTAGTTGTAGTAGTTGTAGTAGTTGTAGTAGTAGTAGTAGTTGTAGTAGTAGTAGTAGTAGTAGTAGTAGTAGTTGTAGTTGTAGTAGTTGTAGTAGTAGTAGTAGTAGTAGTTGTAGTAGTAGTAGTAGTAGTAGTAGTAGTAGTTGTTGTAGTAGTTGTAGTAGTAGTAGTAGTAGTAGTAGTAGTAGTAATAATAATAATAATTGTAGTAATAATGGTAGTAATAATGGTGGCAATAATAATGGTAGTAATAATAGTATAATATTAATTATAATATAGTAATAATAATACTAATAATAATGGTAGTAATACTATTAAAAATGGTAATAATAATAAAAATAAAAGTGGTGGTGGTAGTAGTGGTAGTAGTAGTAGTGGTAGTAGTAGTAGTGATAGTAGTAGTAGTGGTAGTAGTAGTAGTGATAGTAGTAGTGGTTGTAGTAGTGGTAGTAGTGGTTGTAGTAGTGGTTGTAGTAGTAGTAGTAGTAGTAGTAGTAGTAGTAGTAGAAATAGTAGTAGTAGTAGTAGTAGTAGTTATAATAAAAATGATAGTAATAAATATGGTAGTAGTAATATTAATAATAATAGAAATAATAATGATAGTAGAAATAATAATAATAATAATAATGATAATAAATAATAATTGTTAAACTCAGATGCATAAGCCTCTAAACGCCACCTCCAGTAGAAATGAAATAATGATATTAACAAATGTCGAACTAACCGACATTCCAACCTACGTAACTCGCTAAAAGTAACTGTGACCATAAACCCGTTTCCTTCAACCTGTTTCTGAATTGTTATATCACTGCCATTATTACAGTTCAATCTTTTTACAAGCTTACTTTAAAAAGGTACCCAGACATCCTTACGGAGACATGAAAGATAAACCGTGCAGTCACCGAGCGTAATGAGTCGCATTTGCAAATCAAATGTATATAAATCAACATTTGCCTGACAGCGGATAAACAGAGGAACACATTAAATCTGACCAGGCGGAAAATTGCTTCGGTAAGCCACACTTGAGGAATCTGCAAGGAGAAATAAACAAGCATACTTAAAAACAAACAAACAGCGACGCTTACACCTTCGTTCTGCTGTTCGATATTTGTGAACCCAGCTGTTGGCCGCTAGCTTATTTATTCGTGCTCACCGTTTTGTCCTTAGCTTGTGCCAAACGCATCCGAACATTTCACAAATAAGTACTCAGTCACAAAATCTAAGTTTTAGATAATGGTTTAGTCTCCTTACCTAAATAACATGAATGTCAGTTGATCACATATGGGCAGTGGGATTGGCCAAAAGCTGATGACTCACCATAGGAACCCAACATTGTATCTTTTCATCATATATTGCTCACCCCGACCCTGTTGAGATGCAAGCACCCGGTCCAATCAGTGTAATAGAGTTTGTAGAAAGGATGATGAAACCGGTGTTACGGCTGTGTTCTCCCGCTCATTTGAGACTCATTAGTGTGCGTCTCCGATGAGACAAACGAGGGTTTTGATAAATAAGTCATGGGGTTGTGTACCGCCAAGGAACCTCTCGATGGTCTCGTGGGTACTGCTTGATTCACTCATGCTCTGCCTTGCGTTTGCTCTTATAAACAAAGACATATCACCCATGATAATAGCAGGAAAAGCAAAGGAGTGTGGGGGTGTTTTCAAGCTTTGTATTGTAAATAGGGTTGGCTTAAACCATAATTTATAACTCACATAATTCACACAGGGCTGTTAGAATTAAAAGCGGTGTACCGAAAGCTATTGTATGTATGTAGTTGTTTGGTAATAAAAAAACTCAACATTGCTTCTGCACATATTTTATCCATAAACACTGAAAACCATTTTGGGGTAATACATAATGCACTAATAAAGTTGTCAGCGGAAAGATAATTCAAAGAAAGCCTACACAGAGACACAAAACAGAAGTAATTCTTTTGTCTTCTTGAAAGATGGGTTTATTCACAGGGTTGCTCTGCTTCAATTATAATCAGCAGATACTAATACGATGTTGCCAAATTCGGAAACAGCACAGTTTAGTTCATCAAGATTTTTTTAGCAGGATATCACTGTGTTTATACTTGTCTCTTTACTTTGAGGGGTAATTAATAATAAGAATATGTCTTTAGATCTATAACGAGCCTCTGCAATTTTCTTTGTAGATGCTTAATAACACCTGTGATTGGTCCGCTGAGCTTGAATGGGATTTTTAAACTGATAAAATTATAGAAATTGCCCCCTATACTGTAAAATTGATTACAACTTAACAGAATTCCACAAAACCTGTGGACAACCAGATCATGTTTCACCCTGAACCAAAAAACGAAATTATATTTAGGAAGAAATTAATTTTACGTCAATAATGCAAAATATTTTTTACATAGTAATGTTATTTTTATAGATAGATCAATAGATAGATGGAAAGATAGTCAGATGGATGGATGGATAAAAAGATCGGATGGGATGGAAGGAAGGAAGGAAGCATGGATGGATGGATAGATGAAGAGAGAGGTGGATATACTGGATGGATAGACTGGAGGGATGGATAGAGGGATGGGATGGATGATGGATGGATAGATTGATGGATGGATGGATAGATGCATAGACTTGATGCATAGACTGGATGGATAGATGGATAAAGGGATAGGATAGGATAGATGGATTGACAGATGCATATAATGGATGAAATAGACTGGATGGATAGATGGATTGGATGGAGGGATGGATGGATGGTGGATAATGGATGGATGGATAAAAAGATAGGATGGGATGGAAGGAAGGAAGGACAGATAGGTGGATAGACTGGATGGATAGATGGATTGGATGGAGGGATGGATGGATGATGGATAATGGATGGATGGATAAAAAGATAGGATGGGATGGAAGGAAGGAAGGATAGATAGGTGGATAGACTGGATGGATAGACTGGATGGATGGATAGATGGATAGAGGGATGGGATGGATGGATGGATAGATAGATGCATAGACTTGATGCATAGACTGGATGGATAGATGGATAGAGGGATGGGATGGATGGATAGATGGATACATAGATGGTTAAATGAATAGATGGATAGATAGATAGATAGATGGACAGAAGGATAGGTGGATACACTGGATGGATAGACTGGATGGATGGATAGAGGGATTGGATGGATGGATAGATGGATGGATGGATAGATAGATGCATAGACTTGATGCATAGACTGGATGGATAGATGGATAGAGGGATGGGATGGATGGATAGATGGATACATAGATGGTTAGATGGATAGATAGATAGATAGATAGATAGATGGATAGAAAGATGGACAGAAGGATTGGTGGATAGATAGGTGGATAGATGATAGATAGGAAGGTGAATGGATGAAAAGATAGGATAGATGGATGGATAGATGCATATAATGGATGGATAGATGGATTGGATGGATGATAGATGGATGGATGGATGGATAGATGGATACATAGTTGGTTAAATAAATATATAGATAGATAGATAGATAGATAGATAGATAGATAGATAGATAGATAGATAGATAGATAGATAGATAGATAGATAGATAGATAGATAGATAGATAGATAGATAGATAGATAGAAGGTAGGAATAATAGGGATAGAAAGGAAGATAAATAGGAAGGATAGGAAGATGGATAGATAAAAAGATAGGATGGGATGGAATGGATGGATAGAAGGATGGATGGATAGATGGACAGAATGGATTAATAGGATGGATGGATAGAATGGATGGATAGGATAGAGAGGAAGATGGATAGATAGACAGCTGGATAGATAGGAAGATAGATAGGAAGATGGATGGATAGATAAAAATAGGATGGGATGGATAAAAGGATGGATGGATGGATGGATAGATGCACAGAATGGATGGATAGATGGATAAAGGGATGGGATGGAGATGGATGGATAAATAGATAGAAAAAAAGAGATAGATAGTGAGAGAAAGCGATATATAGAAAGATACCTGTAGATAGAGAGATAGATAGAGAGATATTGATAGAGAGATTGATAGATTGCTTCTTCATCCTTTGCACTCTTTCTGGTTCACTCGTTTTCAAATCTTTGTCCAGCTTCTGCAAATACACAGCAAACTCTCATCCCCCTCTTCTCTGATCTGGCCACTGCTCGTGATAGGGCTGCACTACCGATAAATATGGAGCAGAGGAGCATCGCTCCCTGGATCAACATTCCACCATCTGTGCCAAGAACTCCCAGCGCCCCCCTTGCCGTTTCGGTTCCTTGAGAGCCTTCATATGAATTTCCTTCATCTTCCGCCCAACCCCAGGTTCTCTAGGGACACCACAAATGACGGTCCACTGCAATTAATCATACAATCAGAAAAGCAATTAGCAGAAATGGGATGCCGCCATGCACCCTCACCTTTGTTGTTTGGTGTGGGGCCATTCCCGCTGTGTTGCGAGCAGGACTCAAAGCCCCGTGGTTCTTGTTCTCTCTGGCACTGGGCCTCTGCAAGGGATTTGAGCCTGCCACTGATCTGTGGTTTTAATTATTCAAAGTGTATTAAATCTTAATTTCCAGATGCCTCAGCGTCTGGCTGTCTAACACAGGCCAAAGATGAATTTTACATTCAGGAGTCAAGATGATGATGGTGCGAGCGTCTTGGGTGGTACCTAAGGAGACCAGGCCGGTACTGGATTTCTTAAGCTGTTTTAACGTGATCCAGTGCTCTCCTTAAGGTTGTCTTATATGGATGTGTCTTATTTGGATGATTTCTAGATTTACAAAACATATTTTAGCATTAAAAGTTCATATAAAGTGGCAGTAGTAGTATATTTATTTAGTAACAGATTTCCGGTTTTGTTCGGATCACTTCGTGTCTCGCCAAGTTTTGAGTCCTGCTCTATATTTAAGTCTCGTGTGGGCGAGCACTCAATAGCTCTTTTAGACTTCAAAGTCTCTTTCATTCGACAACAGACTTCACTTGGTGTGGGTGGTTGTTCCTCTCTAGCGCTTGGCCCTTAATAGTCAACAAGCATCATGCTGTCTAATTAGATAGAATCTCATCTGTTCCTCATCTGCTACCATCATGAGATGTGCCAAATATCAGAAGGTTATGAATTGTTGACGTAATTTGATTAAAAATAATAGCAGGCTTGTCGAGTTGTTTAGCATGTCATTCAATAGTATTGCGCAATTAGCCATCCAGGTTTTTAGCTTTTGAAATGACCTACTACTCAACATTTGAAATAGACCTTTCATAAAAGGTGTCTTAAAACAATACCCAATACCCGTTGTTGTCTTAGGACAATTTTTGATCCACTTCAAATGTTGACAAGTATTTACTTCTAAGGAGGTTTTTTGTGATTGAGCCAAAAGGTGCAAAATTGGACAACCAAAGAACCTTCAACCACCAAACATCTGTTATGTATTACTAACCCAGTTTTGCTTTAATAAAGATGACAGGCCATTTTGTGTTTTTATGCCTTGCATAAGAGAAGTTTGAGCTGGTAGATTTAGTTAGTTTTTGTAGGGGCCACAAATCTTGAATAAGGTCATATCTAAGGAAGTGTGGTCATCCTGTCAGGCTTTTATCTTCTGTTCCCTTTTGTCTGTCGAGCGGCGAAATGGCAGTTGACGAAATTTCATCGCCTAGCTTTTTAGGACAGCATCGGTATCCTGAGGGTGCTGCCGGTGTAGTCAAGCCTGTCTTGACTGCTGTTGGTTAGATGAGCATCCATTCATCAAAGTTTCTCACTTCTTTATGACTGACACATCATTCCTCATTCTTTAAGGAGACCCTGACAAGGTGGACTCGCAGGCATGTACATAGTGCAGTCAAGGTTGAATTGTATTCAATTATTCAAGTATGCATGTTGGTTTGGAAATCAAACCCTTGACCCAGATGTTACTAGGACCGTACTGTACCAGCTGAGCTACTGGAAAATAAAGAATCTATACACTAAAAATGCTGGATTGTACATTGTTGGGTAAAATGTGACCCTGTCTAAATCCAAGCTAAAGTCTAATTACTGTATCAGATTTTGAGCATCAAATGTTGATTTCAATCACATTGATTTCAGTTTTGACCTTACTCAATCAATATTAAAGATATCAAGGTTATATTTTCACAGGATATTCTTTACAAGTAAGATGATTTTATGGGTTTTTCACAGGCAAGGTCACAAATGCGGACAAACATGGCTGTTGGTTTAAATTAACCTAGAAAATGTCCATATTTGACCCAACCATGGGTTGATACAACCAAGCATTGGTTATTTTAAACCCAACATGCAAATAAATCCAAAATATTAAAATATATTCAAAAGACATCTTTTTATATAACGGTGGGTTTTGTCCATATTTTAAATAATAAATTAAAAAATAATTAAAATAATAAATAATATTTTTTTTAAATAACCCAGCATTTTTTATGTAAAAATTACTGTATATCAAACCAAAAAATTCCAAGGCACTCTCTTAAAAAAGTAAAAAGCCTTTATTGATATGGCTTGGTCATAATAAACCTAATAAAAAACTACAGACATTTTTATTAGGTTTATTATGACCAAGCCATATCAATAAAGGCTTTTATACTTTTTAAGAGAGTGCCTTGGAGTTTTTTTGGTTTGTTATACTACTATTTTCCTATCCAAAGATGCATTGCAAACATAGCATTACAGTGATGTGACCTATTTAAAAAGATTTGTATTTACCATGGTAATGTATGATCATCATACTCATTCAATACCATATTATTCACTATAGGTACACTCTTAGAAAATGCTGGGTTATTTTTAACCCAGCGTTGGGTCGAAAAGGTACATTACCAGCAGTTGGGTTGAAATGAACCCAGAAAATGTTTATATTTAACCCAACAATGGGTTGAAACAACCCAGCATTGGTTTCATTTACAACCCAGGTTATTTGAACAGTGTCAGTGTGTATCTCAAAGACTTGAAAGAATGAGAGACAGAGGTTTTTCCTGTATCTGTCTTAACTGGTAAAGCATTGCGTTAGAGATGGAAAGGTCATGGGTTCGATCCTAGAAAGCACAAACTGAGAAATAAATGTGTAGCTTGAATTCACATGCAAGTTGCTTTGCATAAAAGCATCTGCCAAATGCATACAGTAAATGTAAATATCCCCAGTGTTTTTGTTGAATGTAATATAAAAAGAGGAAAAAAAGTGTTCCTGCAATTTAAGGGTCATCTGAATGCAAAACAAACCTAAACAAGAGAAAATGTAGAATACCCCTCGAAAAATGGTATCCGTTTGCCGTATTTGCAGTGTGGGCTTCATAAAGCTTAACATTCAGTGAGCACGGTCTCTGGATCGCCCCACAGGTTTTTCAGAGTAACAGAGAGAAAGGCAACGAGAGGAATGGAGGATGCGAGAGGAATTGGAAGGGAAAAGAAGCAGATATCATGTTTTGCTTGCAGGAGTTTTGCTACTGGCACCGTTTGTGCAAAACAAACAGCAGACTGGCAGAGCGTTTCTGTCAGCCAGCAGAGCCAAAAAACAGCCATCCTCTTTCCTTCAACACGTTTGTCCAACAATCCTACACACCGAATCTCTGTGTGTTTTATCTAACTCACACCAAACGTCAGGTCCTGAGCTCTCTCGCCGTTTTAGGAGCTGCATCCCATGGACTCGAACCAGGAGTCTTAACTTGGCTTACGCCCCGCAGGCTTGTAGACGACAGATTTGAAACTCATCCTGGGAATAAACCAAATAACCATATCCTGGTGTTTCCTTTCCTGGCACTTTATAAAAGAAATGGGATATCCTGGCATTCCTTGCATGCGTTTTAAGGGGTAAATTTAGCCAAAAATGAAACTCTGTTTGTCATTTAAACACCCTCATATCGACCTGTTTGCTGTTGTCTTTTATCCAGGGAAGGCTAGATGAATCTTCACACAGTTCTTATTCAAATATACACAGTTAATTGTCACTGCAACTGTAAAGCTCCAAAAATGACAACGAAACTAAGAAGCAGATCATTTAATGCCCTGTCAGAAATAAAGGTTGGCACTGGGATGGTACCCTTTATAAAAGTTCTAACATTTACCATTCATGGCGCTTTTCCATCACATTGTAGGTTTGGTTTGGGTCAGGTTGGGTCAACTCACCCCACTTTGGCTTGGTTAGCTTTTCCATCGAGTTTAGTAACACTTTGCAGTGGAATAGATTATAGGCGTGTCGTTATATTTGCGCTGCCTACTGCTGTGACATCATACAAGTGAGAGCGTTTTTGGAATGCATTCATTTATTTCTCAGCCCGCCATAAAATTTAAATTGGCCACCACAAATAGATGTTTGCACATCACTTTATTCA
The DNA here is from genome assembly GCF_030506205.2 of Paramisgurnus dabryanus. Lineage (NCBI taxonomy): Eukaryota > Metazoa > Chordata > Actinopteri > Cypriniformes > Cobitidae > Paramisgurnus > Paramisgurnus dabryanus. The sequence continues at coordinate 1,937,453 of NC_133357.1, forward strand.
CTACCTCTGTCTCACGTGACAGTTTCTCTACAAACACCCGTGGTGTAAGTCGACACGCTCCGCTGAGCCTCATTGAAGTTGAATTTAAGCATATTTGCCGACGTGCCCATCGCAAATGTGCCACCACAAACTGCAAGTCTGGAAAAAACTGATATGGTGTTCCTGATTCTCAACCTGTGGATATTTTTCATCACCAAAAGGGGGTTTGGGAAGTTATAGCAGAGCACAGATGACAACATGTTTGCTCGCAAGCTAGCACTAAAAGCTAAAGCTAATCTTTTACACTTAAGTGATTACGTACTAAAAAAAAGTAACCTCACATAATCACGTGTTACATATATAAACGCACATTTGCGGACCTTAATTAGTAGACATTATTAGTATCATTCGACATACAACAACTTCAGAACAGTCCTCTTTCTCCACACTTGTAAATACTGGGGTGTAGTTTCGATACGTCATCCGTGACCTCTTGACGTGATGACGTATTGCTTGGGGTCGCGCTGGCGCATCACAGGACTGGAGATAGACGAGAAGTTGTGGTTTAAAAGTGCATATTTTTTATTTCTCTTGTCAAAAATGACAATCGTTTCGCTAGATAAGACCCTTATGCCTCGCTTGGGATTTTTTAGAGTCCTTTGAAACTTCGTTGAAACTGCAATTTTAAACTGCATTAAAAGTGTTGGGGTCCATTAAAGTCCATTAAAATGAGAAAAATCCTGGAATGTTTTCCTCAAAAAACATAATTTCTTCTCGACTGAGCAAAGAAAGACATCAACATTTTGGATGACATGGTGGTGAGTAAATTATCTGGATTTTTTAAAGAAAATGGACTAATCCTTTAAATCAGGCTTGGATGGTACTATGCCATGGAAAAGTGCCATTAGTGTCTCAAAAGAATGAATCATTCACACATCTGGTCTTTTTGCAGCTTTACATGGTCTTACATTATAAACTGTTGTTTTATATAGATCATGTAGATGAAAACATAATGGCTGAGTTATTATTTTTGGGTGAACGGTTTATTTAAAATGTGACATTTACTATTTTAAATGTTAAAAGTGAAGATAGATTTGGAGCTCCAAGGCAGTTTTCTGGTTGTATTTCTTGTTAACTTGTAAGTTTGCTCGAAGCTCATTTGCCGACATGCATTTCAGCACCGTGGGTGTGCAAGCCGCATGCTAACCTGGATTCCCAGCTCACCAGAGCCGCCGTCATTTTAAACCAAATAAAGGCAGTAAGAGAAAGAAATCATGATGCGCTTCAAAGACATCCCTGCGGTACGCCATTAATCCATTGTTCTCAACCGGTGTGCAATCTGATTTACGCTTTCAACTCTGTTCTGACACCTGTCAGTGTAGTTAATAAAATAGTTCCCAACGTTGTCACTCTTTTTTGTTTTTTTTTGCTATAGCACAATGTTTCTTAAATTCTAGTCCTCTTTCGCCCCCTTCCAGAATCAGATGTCTTCATATATAAAAAAACACTCGATTCAAGTCATAAGCCTTCTCCAATAAAAGGTTTTTGACATCACACGCCAGTCTGTCTGCGCAACAAACACTTGTCAAACACTTGATTCTGATTGGTCGTTTGCCAATTGTGCCAAGTCCGTAGCCAATAGTTTTGTGTCACAGCATGTACAGTATTTCTTTCCTGTACTGTTTTATGTTTCCCCTACATTTGCCATTTACTTTTCCATTCCTTTCTTCTATTTCTTTACAAGCACAAACATACAATCTTTATATTTTTCACGAGTGGGGGTGGGTGTGCAGTTCTTATCAGACTGTTGTAGCATTTCATTAAACGTGTAGTTTACGGCTATCTTTTCTCCACCTGTGTGTTTTGATTGCCAAAGCGAATGGCAGAGCCACAAGCAAAGCATCTCTCAGCACCAGTCAGGAGATGATACCACCTCTCTCTCAATTCTGATTGGCTCTCGTCTTTCTTATCATTTTGCCCTTTGCCTTACACAGTTGTGAGCTGTGTAGACTTTGTAAAATTGCATTTGCGGATTATTTTTGAGATTAACCGAAGCTAATCACTGTAATTACATTTCATGGCAGTTAAGTGTTAAACGTGAGTTATAAGCCATCACAATGATGTTGAAGAAGCCAAAACCTTAACAAAACCATACAGTTTGTTTAGCATGCACAAATAATAACTAGATAACCAGTGAACCTAACGTTTCGGTTTTCATATTGCATTCGTCTGTAACTGATAAGGCCTCATTGCGTTCTGCACACAGGCCTTTATTGACTCCGAACAAATTGCACCTTTTCATTAGCAGTGAAACCCTCACCTTTGTGTAGCACACGGTAATTGAACACTAACACAAGCGCGCTCCATCAAGGGCGGGGCGAGGGGGTGGGGGGCGCGTGCATCGCAGTCTGTTTATTCAGTCACAACCGAATCGAATGAGAGCAGCACAGTATTAATAAGGAGACTGGCGCCCGAGGCAATTAAACCAGCAGCCCAATGGACGTCTGCAGAGTCATGAGGCGGCATGTGGCTTTCCCGTCAGGTTTGTTTACAGAATCCTCACTGTGGCAATGATAGAGGATATCTCCTGTAGATTTTAAGATTTTAATAACGCTGCTGGTTTTCAATTCCCTTCCCGTTCAATTAGAGAGAGGCAGGGAATATAGGAAGTGAGGGTAATGAGTTGAGATACTTGATCAGATTTGATAAGATGCGTTGGGGAGAGATCCACCCTGTGTTGAACTTTGGATATTATTGCATGATAAATGCAACGCAATGTTAACATAGCAAATTCTGATTTCTATGTCTGGGGAAAAATAAAACAATAAGACCTGAGCATGTTGACTGGGATCATAAGCTTCATCGAATACATCCTTGTACAATTGTACCCCTATTTTTAAGGGTTTTTACCTCCATCCAGGCATCAAAAGAAAGGTTGATGCTTTGATCTAGCTGTCTGCCTTCCATCAAGCAATGCTGCAGTGTTTTGGATGCATTTCATATGTGCACATCAGATGCGTTTGTTGTGTAAAAACAGCTGATCCATTACCTAAAATATTTTTAAAGAAGCAGAATTAATCTGATCATTTTTAAAGGTATATACATCTGAAGGTTATTTTTGAAGAGAGGTTTTATAGAGTGAGGTCTCACGCCTGTGGTAATTTCGCTGCTTTGCTAGTTAAAGTGCACAGTTGGCATCGTAACCGGAATACCGCTGCCAAGTCTTTAAAATGGCACATGCCCTCAAAAAGCTTAATTGCATCTTACTCTGTGCCCTGGTTTTTCAATCTGTTGGCATGACAACAGTGGCTATGGCCTTGAAGTCCTTCTAGCATCATTCTTGTCTTCAGCTCGTGATGGAGCGACATCACAGAAAGGGTTACAATGTCTGAATAGCCACATTTGCTCAAGTAGGATGATCAAAGTGTTTTTGATCTTTTTTAGATTCAACTCGGTGCATCTGTTTGAATTTTTTCGAAATTATAATAGGTAGCCGATGTTTTCTTTTGTGATGTTTCTGCATGCATAAAACAGAATACAGTTTTCATACATCTATACAAATCGGATGATGTCCAATTGAACTTCAATTTTATGCCAAATTTTGGTGCTTGTTAACCAAGCCAACCAGAAAATCAATAGCTGTGTCCGAAGTAGCCCCCTATCCCCTAGTTCACTTTTCCCTACATTAGTTCACTAGTTAACTCGAATTAGTGAATAAAAATGAGTGCGTAAATTGAGCTTGTGAGATCGCCATAATGCATACGGCCAAAAAATATATTTTCAAATACAATTTTAAATGTATTTCAAAAAATATACTGTATTTTCCGGATTGTAAGTCGCTTCAGAGTATGAGTCGCATCAGTCAAAAATGCATTTTGAAGAGGAAAAAACATATATTAGTCGCACTGGACTATAAGTCGTGTTTATTTAGAAAATTGATTTTACAAAATCCAAGCCGAGGAAAGGACTTTAATCTGGAAAGGCAAGTTATTCAACTAAACAATAGCACAGAACAGCAGGCTGAATAGATGTTTGTACAAGTTAACGTAACATAAACATTTATTTACACAATAGCATATCGAAAGTACATGGGAGGCTAAATAGGCTAAATTAACACAACAAGCCAAATAAAGTTCAAAAAGGTCCCAATGTCATTCCGCATCACTGAATCCATTGAATTACATAAATACAGGAGCAGCATTGAGCGGACTCTCACGGCTGTAGATGGTAATGGTTTCTCTTGGTTCATATGAAATAATTTTGACGTATAAGTCGCACCTGACTTATATGTCCCAGTATATGCCAAACTATGAAAAAGTGTGACTTATAGTCCGGAAAATGCGCTATGTGCTGAAATATATATATTTATACATTTATTGTATATTTAAAATATATTTGAAAGAATTTTAATATGTATGTTACTTGTATGTTAAAAACCTGTAAATATATTTTCAACTACTTTTCAAATGTATCGGCCGCCGATATTTTTCGGCTGATTTGTGATGAATTTGAAACCATCGGCATATTGGCAATAGCACGAGAAAGGCCGATACCGATTGTTTATTAATTAACTGCATAAAGAAATCCATTATGTATATATGTATATAATAAAATAAATGCTGAATAGCAAAAACCACCTTTGAAGGTTGTAATGCTGTCTTATTATATTTGTTTAGCTTAATTTGTGCCTCTCTTATTATGTTGGTCAGTTGAATTAGATCCAATCCATGTTCAGTAAAAATAATTTGATGTATAAATAAACTAGCTAATAGACCAACTGTATAGTATTGTATACAAGTGTTTAATATCGGCATCGGTATCGGCCAGAAGTTGTCTGTTTAAATCGGTATCGGCTCAAAAAATCCTATCGGTGCATCCCTACTTATAATTTTATATTTTATACATTTACTGTACTTGTAGTTTAGATATTTTGTACAAACTTTTATATTTTGGCCAGGAGAAATATATTTTTTACCATATGGGTTGTAAAATTAGAAATGTATTTGTTGCCCCTGAAATACATACAAGAGTTTGGTTCCAATTTAAGATAACTAGTTCTCAAAAAATCTCATTTTTGGATAATATAATTTAAACATGTTTTTACAAAAATGTAAAAAAAAATGTATCTCCTTTTGAAACCAAACTCTTCATATGAAGGTTAAAACTAAATATATGTTCAAATTTAAAAAAATATTTAATTAAGCTTTGCTTTCTACAAAATTTATTTAGCATATATTTAAAACATTTAAAACCAAGATTTTTTTTGCTGTATGGGAAGTACTGCGGGCATCATCCTCTGCAGATATGCGATAATTCATTCGGTGCGAGCCTCAGTGGTTGAGTATAGGCAAGCTTTGAGTCAACATCGGTTGTACATTCATTATTTCTGTACATTGTAGGGTTCAATAAGTGCACTCAATAATGTCCACTATGATTTCGGACACCACTAAAATGGATGTTCCCTAAAAATTGTGCACTATTTAAGAGGTAATGGAAGTTTTTTCGGACCCAGCCATGGTAATGTGCTAATAACCACGCAGAACACATTGGCGGCTGCATAGCAACACCCCAGTGAGTTTTGCAGGGTTTTTTTTCATAAATTATAAATGCATTGTTTCTTTCTTTGTTTTAAAGGAGTGTCCTCAGATCCTGCCCTCTACCCAGATCTACATTCCTGTCGGAGTCATGAAGCCCATCACCCTGTTGGCTCGCAATCTTCCACAGCCTCAGTCTGGCCAGAGGAACTACGAATGCATCTTCTATATCCAGGGTAAAGAGTACAGCGTCACGGCTCTGCGCTTCAACAGCACCAGCATACAGTGTCAGAAGACAATGGTAAGTTTAAACGCTTGTTATTTAAAGTTTCAGGCAGGTTTCTTCTTCTATATCCAAATGGGATGTTCATAGAGTTATTTTAAGAGCCACTAGTTCTAGTCCAAATGCCAAACACAAGCCATCCTCCAATTGGCCAATCCACACTTTGACTGACACTCAAACTCCCATCAGGCACTGGGCAGAGACTTGTGGGCCATTAGGGCCTTGATGAAAGACGTTGAACTTATCTTTTTAACAGACTGCTTTGCGCAGGCAGTCATTAGTGGAGGCTTGTGTATTTGATGGTACCATGACACTTCCAGCCGTCGCTTATTGATGGCCGTTGTAAGATGCACGGTCTTTCTTTGCTGTTCTCTTTTGTGTGGAGGCTTCTGGTGTTACTGAAGGGAAGCTAATTACATGGCTAAGAGTTTGCGGTGAGCTGTCTCGCTAAAGACTTTATCGACTGTTTGCTGTCGCAGCCGTTTCAAATCAACAGCGATCGCTGCGTCGCTGACGAGATGCTATTCCTCTGTCTCTGCTAGCCGAGGCATCAGCTGGAGTGATGTTAACTTTAACCGTCAACACGAGAGCAAAAACACCAAGCTGATAAGCGCCACTTCTCTTCTCATTTTGTAAGGGAGGTTGGATGCTTGAAGTGCTTTAGAAGTTTCTGAATGCTGCTTTGTTTTTTGTTTGAACATTAGGCGGCACGAGTTTCATATCCTGATTCGAATCGGAATTCAATTCAATTCAAATGTCTCTGGTGTTTCTCCTTGTATAACTATACATAATTTAAAAAAACATCCCATGACTTTTAGAAGTAGACGTCCACATAGAGGCCTATCCTGTTAAGCAGTAGTTTATCTCAGTTAAAGCTCTTAGAGTGTCGTTTTAATTTCTGCCTCAAAGGTCCGGCGCTTTCCTCAGTCATCTGTGGTTTATGTCTGTGACGGAACCACGCCAGGTTTGGTTCTGTGCTGCTGGGTATTCAGACAGCCCGTCACTCCTAATGAGAGCCGCAATTACAGCCGTGTTAAGATCCACACTGCAATTACACCATTAAATGCCAGCAATTATCAGTTACTTAGCGTGCAGTGATTTTAGCATGAGTGCTGTGTAGCCCCGCGTGAGAGTTCCATTACAAGAAGTAGGAGCATGTCTAAAATGACAGGCTTTGGCACAGATCAAGCGCCACTATTGTTTTAGTCATTCACAAAGTCATTCCTTAGCGATTTAAATGACTGTTCGTCAATACAGTTGAATTGATGCACTACAGCGTGTTGGATGAGGTGGCAAAGGCGGGTCGGATATGAATCACCGGCTCGAGTCCCGTCGTTCTTTTCACTCAACGGAAACCTTCAACGTGTGAGCGATTGATTACAGTGTTGACTAATGGGTTTGTTGAATTCAAGAGATTTGAACTGTTTGCTTTGAGTCATTATATGATTGTTGGCAGAACGCGTTATGTAAACTGAGGGTTTTTTGTAAGAGCCATGCCAACTAGTGTAACGAGTGTAGTTGGGAAAATGGGTGAACCATCTTGAAATATTGCACAAAATACTACATTGTCAGGAAAACGCTCAAATATGTACCCCAGTTGGGGCGATACCCTTTCAAAAAGTACAGCTTAGTACCTATTGGTACCAGTGGTATACATATCTGTACCTAATGGTATATATATTAATGGTATATACTGCCCAAACAAGGTTGCCAGTTTTCCAATGAAAAACCTGCCCTATTGCCACGTAAAACTAGCCCAATCACATTTTAAGGGGGTCCTCCAGTAAAAGACGTGTTTTTGGGTAAAGCTGCATTTTTCGCAGGGTTTATCCGGTAAAATATGCATTCCTGTTTCTAACTATCACATTAATGGGGTCGACTTGAGACTTGGCAACCCGGTGTCCCAGTGACAGTTTGGGTACAAATTTTGACCATGTTTGACCATAGGCTTGGCAACCCTGTGCCCCAGTGACAGTTTGGGTACTTATTTTGACCCGAGTCTTGGCAACCCTGTGACCCAGTGACAGTTTGGGTACATATTTTGACCGGAGACTTGGCAACCCTGTGCCCCAGTAACAGTTTGGGTACAAATGTTGACCATTTTTGACAGGAGACTTGTCAACCCTGTGCCCCAGTGACAGTTTGGGTACATATTTTGACCAAAAACTTGGCAACCCTGTGCATCAGTTACAGTTTGGTTACAAATTTTGACCATTTTTGACCGGAGACTTGGAACCCCTGTGCCCCAGTGACAGTTTGGGTACATATTTTGACTATTTTTGACCGGAAACTTGGCAATCCTGTGCCCCAGTGACAGTTTGGGTACATATTTTGACCAGAAACTTTGCAACCCTGTGCCTCAGTTACAGTTTGGGTACAAATTTTGACCATTTTTGACTGGAGATTTGGCAACCCTGTGCCCCAGTGACAGTTTGGGTACATATTTTGACAATTTTTGACCGGAGACTTGGCAACCCTGTGCCCCAGTGACAGTTTTGGTACATATATTGACCATTTTTGACTGGAGATTTGGCAACCCTGTGCCCCAGTGACAGTTTGGGTACATATTTTGACAATTTTTGATTGGAGACTTGGCAACCGGGTGCCCCAGTGAAAGTTTGTGGAACATATTATGAGCATTTTTGACTGGAGACTTGGCAACCCTGTGCCCCAGTGACAGTTTGGGTACATATTTTGACAATTTTTGACCAGAAACTTGGCAACTCTGTGCCCCAGTTACAGTTTGGGTACAAATGTTGACCATTTTTGACAGGAGACTTGTCAACCCTGTGCCCCAGTGACAGTTTGGGTACATATTTTGACCAAAAACTTGGCAACCCTGTGCATCAGTTACAGTTTGGTTACAAATTTTGACCATTTTTGACCGGAGACTTGGAACCCCTGTGCCCCAGTGACAGTTTGGGTACATATTTTGACTATTTTTGACCGGAAACTTGGCAATCCTGTGCCCCAGTGACAGTTTGGGTACATATTTTGACCAGAAACTTTGCAACCCTGTGCCTCAGTTACAGTTTGGGTACAAATTTTGACCATTTTTGACTGGAGATTTGGCAACCCTGTGCCCCAGTGACAGTTTGGGTACATATTTTGACAATTTTTGACCGGAGACTTGGCAACCCTGTGCCCCAGTGACAGTTTTGGTACATATATTGACCATTTTTGACTGGAGATTTGGCAACCCTGTGCCCCAGTGACAGTTTGGGTACATATTTTGACAATTTTTGATTGGAGACTTGGCAACCGGGTGCCCCAGTGAAAGTTTGTGGAACATATTATGAGCATTTTTGACTGGAGACTTGGCAACCCTGTGCCCCAGTGACAGTTTGGGTACATATTTTGACAATTTTTGACCAGAGACGTGGCAACTTGGTGCCCCAGTGACAGTTTGGGTACAAATTTTGACCATTTTTGACTGGAGACTTGGCAACCCTGTGCCCCATTGACAGATTGGGAACAAATTTTGACCGGAGACTTGGCAACCCTGTGCTCCAGTGACAGTTTTGGTACATATTTTGACCATTTTTGACTGGAGACGTGGCAACTTGGTGCCCCAGTGATAGTTTGGGTACATATTTTGACCATTTTTGACCAGAGACTTTGCAACTTGGTGCCCCAGTGACAGTTTGGGTACAAATTTTGACCATTTTTGACTGGAGACTTGGCAACCCTGTGCCCCATTGACAGATTGGGAACAAATTTTGACCGGAGACTTGGCAACCCTGTGCTCCAGTGACAGTTTTGGTACATATTTTGACCATTTTTGACTGGAGATTTGGCAACCCTGTGCCCCAGTGACAGTTTTGGTACAAATTTTGACCATTTTTGACAGGAGACTTGTCAACCATGTGCCTCAGTGACAGTTTGGGTACATATTTTTACCAGAAACTTGGCAACCATGTGCCTCAGTTACAGTTTGGTTACAAATTTTGTACCATTTTTGACCGGAGACTTGGAAACCCTGTGCCCCAGTGACAGTTTGGTTACATATTTTGACCAGAAACTTGGCAACCCTGTGCCTCAGTTACAGTTTGGGTACAAATTTTGACAATTTTTGACCAGAAACTTCAAGTTCAAGTTCATTTCAAGTTCCTTTATTTTATACCCTTAGGTAAATTAGGTTTCAGTGGCAAGTTCACAGTTCCTCACACAAACAACAATAAAACAACACTAAAAGGACATCATAAGAACAGTAACATAAAATAACAATGTAAAATACATCAATAGATAGCAATTAAAAAATAAATAAATAAAATAATAAACCCTTTTTACGCCTTTAATTTATTCATGTGGTTAATCACAGCAGGGACAAAGCTGTTCTTAAATCGTTTTGTTGTGCAATGTGGTACTCTATACCGTCGATTTGATGGGAGTAATTGAAATTCATTATACAAGGGGTGATGCCTATCTCCTGTAACTGAAACACCCATTCGCTGTACCTGCCTGGTATACAGTAAAGCAGGGGTAAGTAAAGGCTCCCCAATCAACTTACTAGCCCATTTCACAATTTGGTTCATCGAGTTGCGATTTTTCACTGATAAATTTCCATACCAGGACACCAACGTAAATGACAATACTGACTCAATGTAGGCACGATAAAACAAAATCAACAATGTTTTATCAATATGGAATTTACACAATTTCCTCAAAAAGAACATTGGCAACCCTGTGCCCCAGTTACAGTTTGGGTACAAATTTTGAACATTTTTGACAGGAGAGTTGTCAACCCTGTGCCCCAGTGACAGTTTGGGTACATATTTTGACCAGAAACTTGGCAACCCTGTGCCTCAGTTACAGTTTGGGTACAAATTTTGACAATTTTTGACCGGAAACTTTGCAACCCTGTGCCCCAGTGACAGTTTTGGTACATATTTTGACAATTTTTGATCAGAGATTTGGCAACCCTGTGCCCCAGTGACAGTTTGGGTACATATTTTGACCAGAGACTTGGCAACCCTGTGTCTCAGTTACAGTTTGGTTACAAATTTTGACCATTTTTGACCGGAGATTTGGAAACCCTGTGCCCCAGTGACAGTTTGGGTACAAATTTTGACCATTTTTGACCGGAGACTTGGCAACCCTGTGCCCCAGTGACAGTTTTGGTACATATTTTGACCATTTTTGACTGGAGACTTGGCAACCCTGTGCCCTAGTGACAGTTTGGGTAAAAATTTTGACCGAAGACTTTGCAACCCTGTGCCCCAGTGACAGTTTGGATACATATTTTGACCATTTTTGACCAGAGACTTGGCAACTTGGTGCCCCATTGACAGTTTGGGTACAAATTTTGACCAAAGACTTTGCAACCCTGTGCCCCGGTGACAGTTTGGGTACATATTTGACCATTTTTGACAGGAGACTTGGCAACCCTGTGCCCCAGTGACAGTATGGGTACATATTTAGACCATTTTGGACCGGAGACTTGGCAACCCTGTGCCCCAGTGAGTTTGGGTACAAATTTTGACTATTTTTGAACAGAGACTTGGCAACCGGGTGCCCCAGTTACAGTTGGGTACATATTTTGACAATTTTTGACCCACAATGTATTAGTTTTGTACTATTACTGTATTTTAATGTGACTATTTTTAGCTGATGCAATTTTTCCACTGATATTGTATAAGTGTTTTTGCATTTATACTTTATAGTATTGCCTAAAATAACTAAATTTGTTAATTGTATTGTTTTTCTTTTATAATGTTCATTTTAATTTTTAAAGAAATAGTTCACCCAAATATGAAAATTCTCTTGAGCTTTTCTTTTATTGTTCCCCAAGACTGATGGTCGGAGGTCAGACACTGATTTGTGGCAACAGCTGGCAGATGGGATCCTGGGCTCGTAGCGGGCAGATGGCTGGTGCTGTATGATTAGGTGGAGAGAACTGATTGTGTTTGCCTGAGATTGATCAATTCGATCTTTTGTCTCCCTGCTTAAGACAATAGAGAGGTGTGTTAATAAAACACAACTGTGTGTTGGGACGCGGGGGGAAGCAGGTAGTCCTGACTTAATCGATTGAGTAAACAAAGGATATAGAGCTTCTGATGAGACGTGCCGAGATGGAAAACATCGAGTATTAGCAGGTTAATACTAAAGGAAGATGAACTTCTTAAAGTTGATTACAGATGTTACGCTGGCTAAATAGAGGCCAACTGCATGGAGCACAGGTTTAGGTTTAGAGAGGAAAAATTGCATATAGCTCAGTGGTAGAGCATTGCATTACCACCGCAAAGGTCATGGGGTCTTACCTATCGGAAAGCCATGGGTTTTAGATGAGCCCAGTTTTGGTTAATATATTCACAAATCCATACATCAGTGTGTGTGTGTTTGGGTGGAAGTGTGAACACTTGAAATGGGCTTAGAAAAAGAATTACATTAGTAGCGCAAAAGGTTGTGGGTTCGATCACATACTAAAAAATGTAATGCACTGCAAGTCACTTTGGATTGAAGCTGCCAAATGCAAAAATGTAGAATGTACTTTAAATCAAGAAGGATAGAAATACCTCTTTTATCCAAGATGATGCTGGTGCCCAATTTGAAAGCATTTTGCATGTTTCAGGCTGAATGAATGATGTGCCCATTGAGCACCAGTTCCATTTTGGTGGAAAGAAAATAAAAGGTAGGTGAGAAAGGGTTAATATAAAAAAGGGCCAAAAATGCTTTTCACTACAAAGCTCTTTCTTTCTGAGCGCCACAGACCAGGACCCGGGGGATGAACAGAACAGGGTGATGGTATCAGACCCTGCTTTACAACATTAGCTTCAGCACAGATAAATGACCAGAGAGAGAGAGAGATCTAGTGACTGACACAGAAAACACAATGAAGGAAGGAACAGTCAGGGTAAAATCTCAGCAAGAATCTCCTTCCCGCCATCCACCGATTTGCGACCGCGAAATGAGGACTATCGGGAGAGTTTGATAGGATCCAATTAAAAGCCGACGCAGATAAAATGATGATGAATTGCAGCCGTGTAGGAGTGAGATGGTACCCGTTCCTCCCCAAACACTTCGAAAATGAGGTGGTCATCATTTTATAGGAAGGAAAAAGCGACACAGTTTTTGTTGGTGAGAGAGAGAGAGAGAGAGAGAGAGAGAGAGAGAGAGAGAGAGAGAGAGAGAGAGAGAGAGAGAGAGAGAGAGAGAGGTGAATAACTCAAGGAGTCTTTGTTGTGTCCTGCAGCGGGGTTAAGATTGTGTCAGACGCTCCCGTGGAGATCATCTCCTACTAGGAAGAAGATTCACCATGACCTTAGAGCTGAATTATAGCTTTAGCCACTTGAAGCCTCTGTTTTTTTGAAAAAAATATAGCACTACTGTATACAGTAATACACTGAAATACATAATAATTTTAACTCGTTCTTGTTCATATTTAGTGGTGCTTTGCCAGGTTATTATATCAACTAAAATGAATAAAAACATGTATGTTAATTGAAATCAAATCAAGTAGGCATAAATATTTGTTAGAAAAATGAGAAACGTTGCCTTAAAGGCACGGTATGTATGATTTTTCACGCAAATATCCAAAAACTACTACCGTTTTATATATTTTTCACGTGTACTTACATTAACCTAAATGCTTTTAACAGTCGCTGCGTTTCCATTGCAGATTTGCGCAAAACTTTTTGCGTTATTTTTTAAATGTCGACAAAAGACTAATATAAAATGCCAGCGTATCCATTAACCAATGATATGTGACTGAAACATAGCTTTTCCTCTGGCGATAGTTCATTCCAAACATCACGTCAACTGACGTTGGTAGGTTTACTAATATCTAGGCATGCGACGATAAATGCCGATATACACTGGCCGATAACTATTCTGAATCGCACAGCCGACTGAAATACATCATGACTTTAACTCATTCTTATTCATATTTAGTGATGCTTTGCCAGATTATTATCATTAACTAAAATGAATATTTCTGTTAATTGAAATCAAATAAATGGGCGTAAATATTTGTTAGAAAAAATAGAAAAGTTGACTTAAAGGCACGGTATGTATGATTTTGCACCGAAATATCCAAAAACTTTGACCACAATGTTTTATTTTCATGTGTACTTGCATTAACCTGAATGCTTTTAACAGTAGCTGCGTTTCCATTGCAGATTTGCGCAAAACTTTTTGTGTTATTTTCTAAATGTCGACAAAAGACTAATATAAAATGCCAGCGTATCCATTAACCAATGATATGTGACTGAAACATAGCTTTTCTTCTCGCGATAATTCATTCCAAACATCACGTTAACTGACGTTGGTAGGTTTACTAATATCTAGGCATGCGATGATAAATGCCGATATTTGTATTATTGTTAATAATACGTGTCCGATAACTAATCTGAATCGCACAGCCGATATTATTCCCAGCTATTTCAGGTACTACGGCTTTTGATCAGTATGCTCTTATTGATCTGAAACCGCTGTTAGTTTGAGTCGTTACACTGTAAAAAATTATTTTCAAGAAAAAAAATTTGTTTTCAGTAAAAATATCTTAAAATTCTTAAATTAAGATGCTTTTTCTTGGTGAGCAAAACGACCCAAGAAAATAAGTCTAGTTTTTAGACCAAAAATATCTAATTTAAGTGATTTTGTGCATAAAACCAGCACAAAAATCTGCCAATGGGGTAAGAAAAAGAATCTTGAACATTTTTCTTAAAAACACTAAATTCAATAAAAATTCAATAAAAATTTTCTCACCCCATTGGATGATTTTTGTTGCTTGTTTTATGCACAAAATCACTTAAATTTGATATTTTTGGTCTATAAACTAGATTTATTTTCTTGGGTCGTTTTGCTCATCAAGAAAAAGCATCTTAATTTAAGAATTTTTAGATATTTTTACTGAAAACAAGACAAAAATACTAAATTTTTTATCTTGAAAATAATTTTTTGCAGTGTATACAAATCTCAAACATAATCATCATACATATTCTTTATTATCATGAAAATACCTGAAAAGGCTTGAAGAACAGCAATAAAAATATATGCTAAAGCCCTTTCCTGGATGTGCGTGTGTATGGTTCTTCTGCGGCCCATATTGAGTTTCTGCAAGAGAGCGCCCTCTGGCTTTTGGATGTAGCGGCATTTCACCGTAATTCATTGAGAAGCATAGCACGCATCTTCGGACGATTTATCGGTGCACCCCTGCTAATATCACGCCCACCGCACAAGGCATTTTCTTTTTTACCGAAGGAAACATAAGAATATTCTTCAAACATTAAAGTGCATCTAATTCATTGCTAAAAACAGCGTTATTTTGTGTATGTGGTATAATTCTATGTGTTTGCGTGGTTTATGGTAAAAAAACACATTATTTTCCACATACCGTGCATTTTTGTAGCCCCAGATTTCACTCTCTTCCTGAAACGCACGGATTTGAAAAGCTTGTGTCCCTGATTGGCCAGCTAATCTGTATGTTGCGATTGGCCTGAATACCTCTGACGTCAGCCGGAAATGGTATGCTTCTTACCATGTTTGAAAGATTTGGTCAAAATGCAATGCTAACAGGAGTTAACGTACAGGCTGTGATAACTCGCGTCATTGTTTACTTTGGGGTTTGTACCTTTTGCATATCGTTAACATGTACTAATACACACTTACACACCAAAGGAAATATAAAATCGTGAATCAGACCATTAAAAAAAGAAATACTCCATAGACAAGCTCCCTAAAGTATAATTACCAATGACGTCAGACAGTCTCTCTGCAGGAACCAAATAAAATGTATTGGCTGTATAGTACTACAGTATGTATATGTAGTGTTTATGTATTATGTGTCTGTTCGGGAGACACAGGTTGTGTGTCTGTGTTTAATAAACCCCTCCCAATTAGCTGATGCGTTATTTTTACCCAGGCGTACAGGTACGCTATCAAAATGACTAATTATATAAGACTGACCTACACACGGCAACGTTTTCTCCCCCATCCCACCAGCTGCTCTGTTTTGTTAACATAGGCATTTTCAAGCCCCACGGAGCCGGGATCTCCCAGCTCACCCCTACGTATCCGTACGTTCCCCCCTTTCCTACTTCTCTCTGATCTATGGGCTTGCCAGCAGAGGACGGGCGCAGGCTGTGGAGAGGCCCGATGTCTCTCTATTTTCGGATCCCATTCATTTTCCTCTGTGAGGGTAATTATGCATTTTGGGCATGCAGGTGGGGTGAGAGACAGAGGATCCTGCGCTGCTCGTATGTTACACTGTTCTCAGAACTGCTTGCACCTTTCATAGGTTTATTATAAGTGTTGGGAGTTTTGCAGAACTTCTTTTTTTTTGTCATTTTTAAAGTAAAAGTTTTGTTGCAGTAAGGTCGTTGAAAAGTTAGAGGTTTTTTAACAAAGTTTTTTGGATGATGCAAACACAACTTTTAAGCACAGTTTTTTCATGTAGTGGCCGGTCATAAGACATCTTGCTGTACAACAGGGGTTCTCAAACCTTTTTGTGGTCAGGGACCTTAACACTTTTCAAGGACCACCTTTATAATTATCAAAGTTATTAATATTAAGCATAGGCACATTTTTAAGCCTAATACATCAAACCAGTTTTTTGTTTTAATGATAAATAAAAACATTTTTTATTGGCACGTTTTCATTCAAAGGGTCATTTTATTTAAAAAAATTTTTTAAATGTATACTTTTTACCTGTTTTTTTTTTTTAAGCTTTTATAAAGTCAACAGTACCACAACTGGCGTAGATGATCCCCATAAGTAAACATGTCCTTTTTAATAATATAGCACAATTGTGTTGATCATAGCAAATTATTTTGCGGACCCCTGGCTAAGGATCCCAGACCACCAGGGGTTCCCGGACCCCTCTTTAAGAACGCCTGCTGTACAACACCATTGTCACCATCAATTATTTAACAGTTAAGGACATTATTTCTCAATTCACATTATGCGGCGGTCACAGTAGGCTTTTTGCTCCATTGACTTCAATTAACGGGCATACATACATGTATATGAAACACAAGCGAAAAAAATTGCATTTCGGCCTTAATGTTTGCTGAACTTTAACCTGCAAATTCGTATCACACGATGACATTTAAAACCTACTACGAACATATTACAAACTATTAAAACATTGTTATTTTGTACAGTGCAATAATAATAAAAGCAACTATAATGGTACAACCACATCAGAAAACCCCACACATAATATAATATATAGTAATAAAATATATGAAGAGTTTGGTTCCAAAACCCAATAAATCCATTTTGACTAATTTCTGTAAAAACTTGTTTTCTATACCAAGAAAGTGACGAGATGAAAACCACTATTTTTTGTTACAAACTTTAACATAGCATCTTTAGGTTATAAAAACATAAAAAATTCAAATCTATAATTTGATTTTGAAAGATTTATTATAAAAACTGATAATTTTTTCCACAAAATGCAATAAATGCAATTAAATCAATATATAAATGTGCATTGATCTTTGCCATTTTATATTCATTTAGTTGACTAGTGGTATACACTAATTTAAAAAATTAAACATTAATGACATTAATCAAAACACTTTGTCATATTAAGAACACTCTCATTGCTGCTGTCATCGTTGGGACGTCGGCGCTGAACTTTATTGACAGCGATCAGCTGTAAAATGTTTTGGTCCTGCCCGATTTTCGTTGGCTTTGGGTAAAATAATAGAAAGTTTTTCATAAGATCCCCTGGGGTCAATATGTTAGCACGACAGAAGCTTGATGCTGTCGGGAGAACAAGAAACAGCAGGCATTTTTCCATCTCCCGAGTGCCTTTCCCGTAAATTATTTGATTTTGATGGCTTACGTTTCTTTCCCGTCACAGAAACCACCACAGGTTTATCAATGCCAACAAAAGTATAATTTAGTTTTTGTTTGTTTGTTGATCACAAAGTACAAAGTAGATGAGGAAAACGTTTTTTGGCGTTTTGGGAAAAAAGATAACAGAATAACACGGCAGAATTTACTTTTTAATACTGACCAGATACAATACTGATTTTAGCGGTAACTCATTTAAAAAAAAAAAACGCGTTTTGGAAACAAACTCTTCATATATAGTAATGCAATATATAGGTTATTTTTAACCCAGAATTTAGTCGAAAAGGGACGAACCCAGCTGTTGGGTTACATTAGCCCAGAGGCAGGTTGGGTTTACCCCTTTTTGACTCAACGTGTAAAGTAGCAGTGCAGTTTACTATAGTAGATACTAATGTGGGTACTACTACATTAGTAAAGAGATATAATTAAAAGGATTAATCTGAAAGCAATTCAGTAATGAGAATTTGCAAAATGTAACTAGGGTGTGAATCATAACCAACATGTTAATGACTTATATCTCTAATGCACCTTTGTGTATTTGTATAAGCATTTAGTGGCACCTCTGAGCCTGCATTACTCTGTAGTGTAAAGACACTTCTGTGCTTTTTAAAGCACTTTCTTGAAAACACACCAGAGTGTCTCTGCGGACTTTGCGATGTGCTGTATCACACAGAGACAAAGATACAGAGAAAGAGACACTGACATTTATCAACACCTGCCATTTCAGCTCAGCACCTAAGGGACTTTATGTGTGTATGAGAGGTTTGGCGCGTGTGCAATAGTTGCCGGATCATGGTTATTCTTAATTAGGTCATGCGCATGTTTCTGCTCACCTTGTGTTTGAGGCCTGCGACGGCCTCATGGGAACTCGCACTCGCACAAGCAATTAATTACCCTCCGCCACATCTCCAAGCTGACCACGGCCTGAATAATGAGCGTTATTATTCTTCCCTTCTCAAGTAGAAGAAGAGTTCTCCCGTTGTTTTCAACCACCTTTCCAACGGATGCCGCAAGCGTGACCTTTCGTAAAAAAGAACAAAGCGCTCTTCTGTCGTTTCCAGCTATTTTGCGGTCACCGAAAGTCACATGCGATTGTTCGGCAGAGGTGAGCGCGTGGTATAACGTCAAAAGCATGTTAATTGTGATATGAATAAATCATAACTGTGTTTTCGGACGGCCTTCGGGGAACAGCGCCGGCCGTTGTTAAGACGTGCCGTGCGTGGGGGTGAGCAGCTCCAGCTTTTTAAAGTTTAATGGAGCTGGGCCGCTGGTGAGGAGATGTAGGCTAAAGATGTGTGAGGGTTCACGGGTCTGGTTGGAGAAGAATGTTTGCATGAGCGTCTGTAAGTGTGGAGGTCTTTGCGGTCGGTGTGGAGGATGTTTGATCAAGAGAGAGAAGCTGTCAATGAATCGTTGTCTGAAGCAAAGGTCTTGTGACTCGAGGGTGTTCAGAGGTTTGACCTTAAACCTTTCAAAGGCTTATCGTATGATGCTTTGGCTTTGTTAAGATGGGAAGCCGAAATCAGATTTCTTGTCTGTGTGTCTGACTTTAATCCGAAGGGTCATTCTTGCTCCGAGCTTTCTCAACTATGTAACTTTCTCTATTAAGAAATTGAAGACATAGGAAACCATTATTACCAAGTAAACAACTTTTTCAGAGTTTTAAACTTAAAGGAAAACACCACAGTTTTTCAATATTTTACTATGTTCTTACCTCAACTTAGACGAATTAATACATAGCATTTTTTTTCAATGCGTGCACTTTTAATCTTTGTACAGCTCTTCGTGAATGTGTAAGCATTTAGCCTAGCCCATTCATTCCTTAGGATCCAAACAGGGATGAATTTAGAAGCAACCAAACACTTTCATGTTTTCCCTATTTAAAGACTGTTACATGAGTAGTTACACGAGTAAGTATGGTGGCACAAAATAAAACTTTTGTTTGGAGACATAGGAATGAATGGGGCTAGGCTAAATGCTAATAGATTCACAAAGCGCTGTACAAAGATTAAAAGTGCATGCATTTAAAAAAGATATGTATGTATTAATTCTTTTAAGTTGAGGCAAGAACACAGTAAAATATTGAAAAACGGTGGTGTTTTCCTTTAAATAGTCCTTAAAAAAAATAATCATTGGAAGTTAAGAAATTATTATCCATTTTTTTAACGTATTCATTTTACTATTTTGCAATTTGTTTTTTAATTACATATTTCAGAATATTTTTTTCTCTATTTTCTCATAATAATGTACTACTAAGGAAATCATTGTATTTAAATGTTTTTCAAATACGGTAAAATACTGTATTTCAAAAGATGAGAATAAAATGATTCATCTGAATTCAATACATTTGATAAGAATTGACAAAATAGGGTGTATGATGGGTCATGTCAATGAGTCACTATTGTCTCAAGCAAAGATCTTGTGACACAAGGGGTGTTGAAAAAGGGACACGTGCCAGTATCACATTAGCTATGTTTACATGCACAAAAATTGGTCAATCTGACTGAGTTTAATCCGATTGCAGTCCGAAACCAATGCCAGATTCACGTATCAAAACCAGCTCAACGGACATTCAAAACTAGCACAAAAGCATCCCAATGACTATTCACAGCCCAAATACCAAAAATTAATGAACGAGATCCTTTTATCTTTAACCCGAAGAAATAAGAAACTCGCGGAAACAGTTTAAAAGTAGCCCAAATCTGAACTCTGCCAAAATGCGGAGGACTTGGGAACGCTACGCTGCGCACAGCATCTCTCATCAAATTCACGCTTTATCTCTGGATAAATGTACAAATTCAACATTGCGTTAGAGCAAGTTGTGCTTATTAAGAAGTTTTAAGATATAGGCAAAGAAAGCACAATTTTTGAAAGGCACTGCGCATTTTTATTGCTTTATGTAATGTTATAAAAGTACAAATGAATGCTGCAGAATGTACAGCGCGTGACCCCAATTACCTTTATAATGGGTGTTGCCATCACCTAAATGACAAAATACTTCGATTTTACATGCATGCTTTTCTTCTGATGTTCGGATCACAGATTGCACTACCCCACCTCTTTCAATATGATCAAAAGTTTTTAAATAAAGTATTAAGGGTTTCCTGCAGAAAATTTGTTAGTTAAGGTGGTAGAGTTTAGCGGATGGGCGTGGCAATCAAAGGGGCGGGTAGTATGCGTCATGATGATTTTTTTTTAAACACTCAAATAAACTTAATTTTGAAGAAACTGTGACAGAAAATGAACACATACTAGATTATTAATGAATTAAATGTTTTTAACAGATACCTCTAACAAAAATAGCTGCGTGATAAAGTGAAACTAAAGGGTTAATAAACACAAACTGAAGCAGATACGTCTGGCGAACGATGATAGATGGCGCAAAGATTGTAAAAACTGATTATTTCCTACTATTAATTACATTATCTTAAAGGAGTGTAACTACTGTAGATTGTAAATAATGCACATAAATAACGTGAGCAAGAGCGCTCAACAATTATATCTAATCAACAGGCACGTGCAACCTAGCTAGCAGGTTGCTCAAACAACAAAAATCACCAGCTAACTTAATTTAAATTTGCAAGAACTATAGACTAATACAATAACAGGCTTAAATAAACCCAAAACATAAGTCCACTTGCAGTTCTCACGGACACGCGTTTTATCAACTCGCTATCTTCCAGACAGTTGACGGACCATTTCGGCTGTGTGGCGCGCGTCCACGGTCGCAGTGTGAAGCGCATCCACGCTATTCTCCGAGATGTTTTATCAACTGCCTACTAGTTATCCTCCAGATAGGGTTTTTAAGGTGGTAGGGTTTCCCAGCTTAGGCGGGCCGCCCGACCTGCAAAGTGCTGCGGGAAACCCTGAATAAAGTGTTTACATTAAGGCTTTTCGATTCGATTGAGTCATCAATATTATTATTTGGTTTGCATGTTATCGTAGGTAGTGTTTACACTGGACTTATAACTGTATGTTGAAGTAGTTAAAAAAAAAGTGGTCATGTGTGAATGTGTGTGCGTGCACATGTGTGTATGTGTATTGAAGTCAGTAGATGTGTCACAAAGCAAATTGTAAATGCCTATTTCACTTATAGCACTTTCTTGCATCACGCCTCACGTCTACAAACTTGCTTGGTGCGCTTCCGTTCTGTTATTTATATTTTTCGGGTCTCCCAAACCCCCTTTTTCTTTCATTCCCATCCCTGTCCCACTTCTTCTGCTCTCTTTTCATTCAGAAACGGTCAGATGCGCTCAGATAAATCGTATTTTTTTATGTGCTGGTAGTTTTTCTTACAATCCTGATATCTGTAAGCAGGTGTTTGTGAATTAGTGGGGTTGTAGTGAAGAGGCTGCAGTCGGGGTGGAGTGTTTCTAACTCCCTCCGTATTGATCTGACAGTCTCACAACTGCGTGATGAGAATCCAGACATGTCTGTTTCTCTCCATCCGTCTCACTCCGTCGCCTGTCTCTTTATATCTGGCTCCCTCTCTTTCTCTCTCAAGGATACACACTTAAATGGCAAGATTTACATGAGACGAGATAAGCCAGCATGTGTCATTCTGAGCTGGAGTTGGAACACCGCAATACTGTTTCTCAGAAAGATCTTCATCCCAATGGACCCCGTTCACATGTCAGGATCAGCGTTGTGAATCACTGACGTGTTGCACGGCAATATGGTCACGTTGAGTTGGCGTAATATTTGTTTTAAATGTTTGTGTAGCAGATTTTTGAATAGGTACACAATGATGGGAACCTCCATTTAGGACCTCCAAATGTGTGTCCAAAGGTGTGATGTCATCAAAATGAGGTCATTTTTTTTCTCTTTTGTCTCTTTGTAGTATGACTATGAAGGAAATGACATCAGCGACCTTCCTGTGGATCTCTCCGTTGTGTGGAATGGAGATTTTGTCATCGACAATCCATACAATATCAAAGGTAAATCTCTCTCTCTGTCTCTCTCTCTCTAACTCACTCGCCCAATAAGATTTTCCCTGTCAAGCCATTTTCTATCCCTTCGCTCGGTGTTGTTTCCACATCCCAGTGTTTGTGAAGAAGAATTAGGGCTGTTTTATGCTCGGCTGCATGTCTTTCCATGCCTCAGTGCTCTTAGTATCTGGATCTGTCTGTGTTACTGCAACAAAACAATGTAAAAAAAAACACATTTCAGTCCTTCGCAAATCACACAGAATTTAAGTGTGTGATTTATTGCCATCCTTAGTCTTTAATGAGTCTTAATTAAAGCCCCAATACCACTCGTGTAGGCGTTTTTCACTTCCATTTGTATTTAATTTTCCTACTTCAGGGGCCATTTATGAAAATATGTGCACACTGAAGAGACTCAAAATTATTTAGACATTAGAAGAGCAAGTTTGACTACAGTATGCAAAGACAAATTCCTATGAAAGCAGCTAATTATTATTCTTAAGATATCCCATCTGTTATCTTTATCCACCTACCTTTATCCCTTTGTTGGTCTCCCTGCATGCTTAGAAGGCCATAAAAATGGGTAACCTTGTATGTCCCATATTGCCATTTATGACCCAGACAGTTTTATCTACCTGCATGGATTGTACCCCCACAAACTTCTTACTGGATGCTCATATAGTCATTAAAACAAGTCTGATGGATACACAGAGGCAATACTGAATGTCCCAGGAAGCATTTCATTATATTGGCATAGTCATTTTTACCCACCGACCTGAAGGGTGAACATAATTTCACCAAGTAGGATGTGATCCTGGGTCAACACCATTGTTGGTCCTGGATCAAAAAAATTTTAACCAGTCAGATTGCAGGATAAGAAATTAAAGGATTAGTCCATTTTCTTAAAAAAAATCCAGATAATTTACTCACCACCATGTCATCTAAAATGTTGATGTCTTTCTTTGTTCAATCGAGAAAGAATGTTTTTTTTTAGCAAAACATTCCAGGAATTTTCTTATTTCAATGGACTTTAATGGACCCCAACACGTAACAGTTTTAATGCGTTTCAACAGAGTTTCAAAGGACTCTAAACGATCCCAAACGAGGCATAGGGGTCTTATCTAGCGAAACGATTTTCATTTTTGACAAGAAATATAAAAATATGCACTTTTAACCCACAACTTCTGGTCTATGTCTGGTCCTGTGATGCCCCAGCGCGATCTCACGTAATTGCGTAATGCAGTGGAAAGGTCACGTGTTACATATACTGTATGAAACGCACATTTGCAGACAATTTTAAACTATAAACACAAAGACATTAATTAGTATCATTCGACATACAACAACGACGGAGCGGTCCTCTTTCTCCACACTTGTAAACACTGGGGCGTAGTTTCGCATTCCTCATCCGTGACCTCTTGACGTGATGATGTATTACGTGAGGTCATGCTGGCGCGTTACAGGACCAGACAAGAAATTTAAAAGTGCATATTTTTTATTTTTCTATTTAAAAATGACAAGCGTTTTGCAAGAGAAGACGTTTATGCCTCGTTTGAGATCGTTTAGAGTCCGTTGAAACTGCAATTTTAAACTGCATTAAAACTGTTACGTGTTGGGGTCCATTAAAGTCCATTAAATGAGAAAAATCCTGGAATGTTTTCCTCAAAAAACATAATTTCTTCTTGACTGAACAAAGAAAGACATTAATATTTTGGATGACATGGTGGTGAGTAAATTATCTGGATTTTTTTAAGAAAATGGTCTTATCCTTTAAAAAAATTCAGATTAAAATTTTTTTTATTTTAGGATTGGGTTATGGGGCTTCTTAAACTCTTATTTTATGCAAATTTGAGGGTTAGGGTTTGAGTTATGGGTAAGTTGGGGTATCAGTACTGAGAGAATTTAGTTTTTTCAATGTAAATCTCAACTGAAATTTTGTTGGTGTCTCGGACGTCTTTTTCGAAACCATGTGTGAAGCAATGAACTGACTGGACAGCATTGGTTTTGGTCAGATCTCTCTAATTCTGTCATTTTTCTATCCATATATCACTCTTTCTTTCTCACCCTTTATATTTCAGCACCCCTCTTTTATAGCATAATAAATGTATCTGTCTTCCTCACATTGGCTGAGCTTTACCCTGCTGTAAAGTGGAAATGATAATGTAATTAAATCATTCATTTGCTTATGTTTAATTAGCGCAGAGCTACTTTTAAGCTTAGCCGTGGCTAATCAGATTAGCATGAGGCTGAGACGGATGGATGCACCGTTTCCTTTGATGTCCGACGGCAGGCAGTGGAACGCTCAGCCTCCGTCCCCTCCAGCTCCAGAAGCCCATGACAAAAATCTGCCATCTTTAACTTTACACTGAAAATATTCTTAGCTGTAGATGAGGTGACACCTGTTTGGATGATGTGGCCTTTAATCTCCTTTAACAGTCACAGTTCAAGAGAACTTTGAAATGAAAAATCATTTACTCATCCTCATGTTGTTCTAAACCTGTATAAATTTCTTTTTTCTGATGAACAAAAAAGAAGATATTTTGAGAAATGATGGTAAACACACAGCAGATAGTGACCATTGACTTCCATAGTAGGAATAAAATATTTTGGAAGTATTGTGATAAATGATGAAGAAAATATTTTGATAAATGATGGTAAGCACACAGTTGACGGTACCCATTAAATTCCATCATATTTTTTTAATCCTACTATGGAAGTCTATGGTCTGGTGTGAACCCTGCATTAGACAGCAGGGATTAACTGTGTTGTGGTTGGGTGTTTTACTTTTGCCCCTATTTCTTCCTAAATGTTTCTCTCTCTTTCTCTTTCGCCAGCTCACCTGTATAAGTGTTACGCCATGCGGGACAGCTGTGGGATGTGTTTGAAAGCGGATCCTCGGTTCGACTGTGGCTGGTGCGTCCAGGAAAAGAAGTGTTCACTGAGACAGGAGTGTGCTCCTCCTGAAAGCATTTGGATGCATCCCAGTGCAGGAAACAGCCGATGTGCACATCCTAAAATCACCAAGGTAGGGCAAACATATTTCTATGTACTCGCACCCCATTTTTGTGTTTTTAGTTAAGACCCTCATAATCACAAGATTTAAAAACGATTTTATTATATGAGCTGTTAATGCAGAGCCTTTATTTTGAAGAATGCCTTCATGTGACTAATGAAAGTAAACTGTCCGCCGGTTTACTTAAAGGATAGTGCCAATTCCCTCTTTTAATGCCTGCTATAAGTCTCATCATGTGTCCATTCAGAGTAGCTTAGCTCCTTGTTTGCTTCCCTTATGCAAACAATCCCAGTGCCCTACTATAACTCTACAACATTAACACTCTTAATCTAAAACAATAGACCTATATCGCTTCTTGCTGCGTTTTCGGCACAGACATTGCCAGACAAATCTATCGCTGTGCTTTTAGTGGCATGTAGCAATGGATTGATGCTAATATACTACTATGTGCCAGCGCTGCCAGCTAGTATTCAGAGAGACAGCGGTCTTTCTCAGTCAGATTAGCCTCTGATTCTGGGTAATTGCCAGTGGCACAGTTGCTAATCCGTTAGCTCATGGCTGTCTCTCCATACTTAGACTAAATGAAGAGAGAGACAGAAAAGAAAAAGGTCACATGCTTGTTTTTGGTTTCTTAACTGTGAATCTGTTGACCTGGCTCACTTTAAATCGTTCTGCAAAATCCAACATTTATGCATTTGGCAGATACGTCTCCAAAGCAACTTACAATGCATTCATTCTATACATTAATTGTATATCATTTGGCAGACGCTTTGATCCAAAGTGACAAAGAGTGCATTTAATCTGTACATTTCTTTTATCAGTACAGTATGGATTGAAACCATTACCTTTGGATTGCAAGCATAATGCTTAACAAATGGATCTACAGTGATAAGTCACAATATTACTGCTGTTTGTGATGGCTATATTCATCTAGTTATCCAACAACTTTAAAAACTGTTTGAATAAATTGATAAAATATGTACTCCAGCTGTGACTGGGATGGCACCCTTTCAAAAGATACACTTTTTGGTGTAGGAATATATATTAGATTAACCCTCATAATTTCTACACAATAATATTAACATTTATTAAGAACTAGATTTTAGTAAAATTATGATAAATACACAATTAATTCATGAAAAAAATGAACTGTTTGGGAACAGTAAGTCGTATTATATATTTTCTTGTATTATTTAACCATTTTATTGTCACGGCACAAAGCATTCAAAACATTCAAATAAAATGAACTTAAATTTATTTGCACATGTTGTAAGGAATACCCACAATCCTTTGCGCCTGAATATTTAGATTTTTTTTAAAGCTTTTTTACAGAATAGGAACTGAGAAGAACTTTAACTACTTAAATATTTGGTAATAAAATGTATAAAGGTTTAAGCTCTTATATTATTGATGTTGTTTTGTTGTAAATTATATTTTGTGAAGTCACCGTTCACCGTTTCCTTACATGAACATTTTATTGCATTTCTCTCCACAGTGCTGACAATGAATGTCAAGTTTTGTGTGCGTTTCTGTGGAGAATCATGTTTATTCAATGACTGACTTATAGTCAGTCATCAATTTTGTGGTTATAATGCCATTTATAACTCTAAAAGTAAATACAACTATGTATTTACTGTTTGTTATTTTCTTTAAAAATCTACCATACAACAGTAAATAAGATTTATTTTAATATTTTTTGGACAGCAATGCTTCAATATAAAAAACTTCTAAAATAAAAATAATTAAATAACTATCACTTAATTATTTAACATATGTTTTCATGCATAATTATGTAGATTTTATTTGATTTTAGTAGGTAAGTTGTACTTTAAAAAGCAGTAAATTTAACTTAAAAAATGTTTGTGCAAATTGTTACGAGGATTTTTTAAAGTAAGTTTTACAAATTGTTTTTTTTTTCAGTGTACACATTTAAACCTAAAGAGTTCATATTGGTAGCTCATATGTACATAATGGTACCAATGAGAGCTTAATAGTACCTCAAAGGTACATATTATTACCAAATAAATACATATCTGTACCAAATGGTACATATTAGGACCTTTTTAAAGGTACATATTTTGACAATTTTTTTCGAACAGTTTTTTTCATTATTCTTTTTTATTAATATTTGTGTTGGCGACTCTTTAAAGGTGTAATTAAGAGATACCAGATCTCAGAAAGCCTGTGCTCTCGGTGTTATCATGTTAAAACAGTTTCTGAGAAGTTGCATTTCCAGATTTATCCCCTTTAGAGACCCGGCTGTTAAAACTGCCGAAATAGTGCTTGTGAAAGCAATATTCAGCTGAATTCACAATTGCATGCACTGTATTTAACAATAAATGTAGAGCCAGTTACCATCTGACTTCAAAACGCCTGCTATCTACTATATAAAATCTCACTTTTATGAGGACTATGATGATTTTGAGTTTTAAGTGTTTCAAGCATGTCATTGAAAAAATGCAACATTTTAAACCATACATTAATGCATGACATCACTTCTTGTGTGTGGGTTAGCATGTCACGTTTTAAATAGGTCCTAGTATTGGTGTATTGGTGGGATGTCACTGGTGAGCTGGTGCTGACCCTTTTTTTACATTGTACAGAGCATTAATAGGCATATTAATGCTACTAATGTAAGCCTGTATTACAAATTTTAGCGACAACAGTTTTGCGCAGTTTCTTCTTTCTCTTGTTCTTCCTTTGTTCACGTCAGAGCGGTGTGACTTAGTATATTAACTGGTGGATAAGCTTCTAATTTCATTTGGAATGGAGTCCTTAACTGGGATTTTCTCTCATTCTTTCTCTTCAGAGAGACCCCCGGGTCTGAGTGGTAATTGAATTTGTTTAATGTCGGTCTCATTGTGGGCTGTTTTGTGTTTCAGACGAAACGGTCTGATCTCTATTCCAGCCAGTGAGGTCTACAATACCTTTAGAAAGCCGTCCATCAGAATCCCTATTCATTTGAACATGCCGCTTTTGTCTTTTATGTCCAAAGAGACTTAGTTTTAGTAAGATTTCTGGGCCAGCTCAGCCGTCAAAGTCATGTGACTTATTGCTGTGGATTCACAAGGACACTGATTGGCTTATACATTTATTCGATGATACAGAACCCTTTAGGGCAGTGGTCTCCAACAGGGTTCCCGCACAGAGTCTGTGAGTTGCCCCCCAAAGCACATTCTATGAATAGCCTCAATTGTAATATTTATTTAGTACTAATTTTTATTTTAGCTTGGCTTTTTTATGCATGTTAACATTTTAAACAATGATAAAAAATATCAACAAGTAAAACAAAATAAAATCAACAAGTAAAACAAAAAAGTTTTGAGTAGACTATGTCCCTGTCCCAACTTTCCGTAGGGTGTCCCACCTGTAATTTTTACGCTTTGAAGTGTGCTCATTGGCGTCCCCTTTGCACCCTTGATGCGGTCTTCGGCAAAGCCCGCACTGCAGTAGGCTTCGTGCACTTTACCAACCCAGAAGTCCTTGTAAAAGGCAATCAGACCAATCAGACAACGGAAGAGAGGAGTTCACACTGATGGGAAACTTCTCTTCCTATTCTGTCCCAAAATACGACTCCAATGCTCCCTCGTAGACTTGCGTCAAGGGTCCCTAAGGTCTGCACTACATGATGTCATCAAAGTGTGTACTCTGAGGAAGTCCATAAGTCCAGACTGTGCCATTTGGGACAGGGCCTATATAAAAAAGTAGCCTTCCAGATAGTTTTATCCGTTGTGGTAGCTCTTGCTCACAAAAAGGTTGGAGCCCCCTCTTTTAGAGTCTACTGGGGCGTACTCACCAAACTCTACTGACATTTGTGGCAACAAAGTACTAGTTGAATGTACAGTTAGACATCCACTATAATTTTCTCTATAGAATTTCCCCAAGGTTTTGTCCTGGGCCCCCACCCGTTTTGGTAGATGGGGCCTGCTCCAGGTTCCCATGGAGACCTTGTGGTCGTGAGATCAGGCGTAGAGAGTACCTGTAATTACCTCATGATGGCTCTAACGGGGCGCCGTCCCGCTGTTGCCCCTGCACATCATTCACCATATTTGTTTTGTCAAATAGATAGTTTTATCCATTGTGGTAGCGGGTGCTCACAAAAAGGTTGGAGCCCCCTCTTTTAGAGTCTACTGGGGCGTACTCACCAAACGCAAATTCAACAATTTACGTGAGTAGATTACATAAGAAGTCAATGCAAAGACATGAATATACACGAATTCGTGTAGGATAATGCGAATGACACAAATTGGATGCGAACATGCATATTTACCTCAAATGCGTCTTCAACGCAAGTTAAAAAATTCAACTTGAGCGAAGATATTCATATATTCCAACGTTAAATCCAGCAAGTAATATAGAGCGAGGAACATGATGTGAATATGATGTCCCGCCTCTTTACCCATTTTCGGATATCCGCAACTGATGCGCGATGATGTGCGGCCAAGATGGCAATGTCAAGCAACGCCTACTTTAAGCTTCAAAAACGATCTTCAGAAACTAATGGGTGACGTCATGGACACTGTTCAGACTTAAAAACATTTCAGACTTAAAAACATTTTATTTTGTTCAGCCCCCATTTAGCTAAAGCTCTACCACAAAACTGCAAAAAAATAGATAAATCCTTGAGGAAGCATGTTATGCAATTTGGGAAAACCTTTTACTCTCCAAAACGCTCCTCTTCACTTCACTAAATTGCTAAAAATTTTGACTTTTTCCAATTTGAAACAAACAAGACTACAGTACACCTAACCAGTGGCAACAGCGACAATGCTGAGCATTTAAAATCCTTTATCTGGGATTTTATTGCCGACACAGATCCACACACAAACACTTCATTATCTCACCTTTGTCAACAGTAAACAGCACTGATAAGCTTTGACATGAAATATGTAAAATATACATGTTGTTCTGATTCGGTTTGAATGCCGCTAGATGAAGTGAGACATGTGGAAAAGGGATAAATAGACTGAAATCTGATTGGCTGATTGTATTTGTATGTATACGAAGCAAATGAAAATGGTCATAAAGATCACATCCTATTGGGAGCCCAAAAAAAAAACCAAGTAGAGGCTCTTAAGTCTGTCTTTGATTAGATGCCACCAAGCTACATGTAAAACAACCCCATTGAAACCAATTACAGACCAGTTTTGCTCTTTGTTGTTTCCTTATTCTATATTCTTTATTGGCATCGCTTTGCAAAAAGCCAATTTTTGACTGTATGGTCTATATGAGGCTGTAAGATTGGCTCAGGGGAAGAGGGATTTGAAAACATATGCTACAAGCTAGCAATATTGAAGTGGAAAGTAAAAAAACGAAGAAAATACATCCCGGAATGCTATACACTTGGATACGGCAAAACTTTGATGTTTTTTATTCTTCAGTAGATTGGTTGGGGCTCTATGAATAGAAGGTTTGCAGGGTGAAATCCTGAGGGAAACTGCTGTACCCGTAAGCAAAGACACTTAACCTCAATTACATCAGGAAGCAAAGAGCTGTACGCTTATAGGGGGGTGTGCCAGACGGATCTGTGCCTGTTACATTCCTGATGAATAGTGCAAGAAAATGTTTCTACTGGCAAAGCACCTTATAACAGGAGATTCAGTGTGAAATGGATGTTTTAGTCTGAGATCCTCAGCTATTGTGTTGCCAAATGTCTTTTGATGGAAAGATTTTCCCAGCCTGCACTTACCCGCTTGCCAAATCTCTTTCTGTAGCGCTCGACATCCAAGCCAAGATAAAAACGCACCTTGCTAATGAGGATCAGGAAAAGAATGAGAGACAGACAGACAGACGGCAAGCAAACATAAACAACAGAGGACAAGGAACATCAGGAATCTTTTAAGCCCCAACACTGCACAGGTGGCTGGTGGGTGGATGGGTTCTGGAAAACGGTCGTCTTTAGACACCCCAATCCGCCTCCATTCTTCTCACCTTCCATCTTTTCCAAATTCTCCTACTTCTCTTACTTCATTGTTGTCCTCCCACCCATGGAGGGTGGGGACGGGTGCGCACACAAACAGTAATAATCTCACCGTTGGAAATCAGCAGGAGGATTCTTGCGTTCCAGTGCACTTTAATCGCAGTAATTGCATACATTTTTGAAATGTATCGTTACCCAGAGCTGATAATGAAAGGGAGATTTACTTAACTGTGTATAATTTAACAAGGTCCTTGGGGAGAACATGTCTGTATATTAGTGTTCCCCCTCTTGTGCGGAGAGATTTTATTTTTATCTGTCATTTCCCTCTAAGGCTGATTTAATTAGAAATGTATAAATTGTTTTTTTTACATAATAAAAGACATCTAATATAGGTTAATTTTAGAGTAATCCCAGAGCGACACTCTTACGTCCAAATTCTGTCATTTTCAGGTCAAGGCTCATTGGTTTACACGGTCTGTCAATAAAGCCTGCATTTGTTTTGCTGCTCCGGCTGTTTTATTGACAGTGCAGTTCAGTTTCTCATTCACTGCGTCTGAGCCACCACGAGCGTAATAAACTCTTCTGACATTTGTGGCAACAAAGTACTAGTTGAATGTACAGTTAGACATGCACTATAATTTTCTCTATAGAATTTCCCCAAGGCTTTGTCCTGGGCCCCCACCCGTTTTGGCAGATGGGGCCTGCTCCAGGTTCCCATGGAGACCTTGTGGTCGTGAGATCAGGCGTAGAGAGTACCTGTAATTACCTCATGATGGCTCTAACGGGGCACCGTCCCGCTGTCGCCCCTGCACATCATTCACCATATTTGTTTTGTCATGCCACACCTGTCCTTGTTACGGAGAATAATCCAGCTAAATAAATCACATTATCCTACTGCCTTGCACCACGTACCTCAGAAGCACGGATTCAGGAGCAAGGGTAATAAGTTTCAATTAGAGGCTGGATGAAGGGGGGGGGTGCGTACTGTATCTTACCAAGCCCAGCATTAGGGGCTTCTGCTCCCCTGTGCCGAGGAGTGATTTGTCTCCATTAAAATGCAAGACGTCTTGAGTTTGTGTGGAAACTGTAAGACCGGAGAGCTGTAGGGCTCAATGCCAAGACCTTTTTAATGACCAGAGGTATTAAGATCCATCTCACGTGATCCACATCTCACAAGCTGTCAGCTTATTGCTGTTTATACCTGTCGTGTAAATGTGTCTGCTGTGCCCACATCACTTGCTACATCATTTTCCTGTTTATATTACATGCTAAAAAGTACACCGCTCCCCCAAACAAACTTGAATTTTGAACTAAGCATAAACCTATTGTTTCAAGCAGCATTGTCAGATATTTTAGCTGGATGCTTAACACCATTCGCACCTGTCTCTGGCAGTGTTTGGTTGTGATTGGATCATCCGAGACAGTTGCAAATGGTGCCTTTTTGTTTTTACACCTTGAAAAGTGAATCTCGCCAATATATCCAGACAAGCTAAAGCCTTCCTTTCCCTTGTTTCGCAGCTGTTGCCAGAGACCGGTCCACGTCAGGGTGGTACCAGGCTAACCATCACGGGGGAGAACCTGGGCCTGCAATTCCGAGACATTCAGACAGGTGTTCGACTGGGAAAAGTTCCTTGTATTCCTATAGAAGAGGAATACGTTAGCGCGGAAAGGTGATCTCTACAGATCTCTTACTGTACTCAACCCACATACCATATCCTTTCTACTTGAATAATGACTCACAAAGAGATTAATTATAGTAATAATATTTACAGAAGCTCTATCAAGTAAACGTATCTATTAAACGCCCTCCCCCATGCGGTTTGAAATAGCTAAGCGGTGATGTTAATCACAAACCTAGAGAGGATTCTCACATCTCTGTTTTCCGCAGGATCGTGTGTCTGCTGAATGACGCCACAGGGTATCGCGTACAGGAAGCCCAGTTGGAGGTTTGCGTTCGAGACTGTTTGGCTGACTACAGGGCTCTCTCACCCAGGGCATTTACTTTTGTGGTAAGCATCTTTGAGTCTGGGGACATTTAAAGGGATAGTTCCCCGAAGAATGAAACATTGTCTACATTTCTTTGTTCTGCTGAACACAAATGAAGATATTTTGAAAAATGTTAATAACCAAACCGATCTGGGGCACCATTGCCTTTCATAGTATTATTTTCTCCTACTATGGAAGTCAATGGTGCCCCAGATCTGCTCGGTTACAATCATTCTTTAAAATATATATTTATTTGGGTTTAGCAGAACAAAGAAATGTATACAGGAAGGTGGAACTTGAAGTGAATAAAGTGAACTTTGAATTTTGGGTGTACTATCCCTTTAAATCTACAAATTCATACTACATGTTTCTGTCTTTTTGATCAGCTAAGTTTAAATTGAATGCAAATCATTCCAAAATGGCTTTTTGAGAGAAGTACTGGTCTCATACTTAAGAGCCTAATACTGTTAATGATAAAAATATTTTGTGATTTTCTTCCTCAGACACCATACTTTACACGTGTCCAGCCCGCTCAAGGACCACTCTCAGGAGGAACCACAGTCACTATTGAAGGGAACCATCTTAACGCTGGCAGTTCTGTTGCGGTCAACATTGGTCGTCACCCTTGTCACTTTAAAAAGTGAGTGATACTGTGCCTGTTTTTCATCTTTACCTTGCCTTAAGAGCTGTGGTGCAATGGTTCATTCACATTTTTCGGATACCTTGGTGCCCGTGAGTGTTCCAGGTTTGAGTCCAATCTGTGACTTAATGGGACAGTTCCCCCAAAAATGAAAGTCTGTTACGTTTTACTCATTCTCAATTTGTTACAAACTTGTATAATTTCTTATTAAATTTTAAAAATTTTTGCTGAACACAAAGAAAGACATTTGTAATGAAGCAGGAAACAAAAGCACCGTTGACTTCCATATAAGAAAAAATACAAGCTTTGCTCAAAATATCTTAATTTGTGCTCATCAGAACAAATACATTAATAAAGGTTTGTAAAAATATGAGGGTGATTAAATAATGACAGATTTTTAAATTTTTTACCGAACTATCACTTTAATAAAATTGCAAAGGCCTTAATATTAGTTTAGCTTTCTTACTGTTTGTCTTTCTGTCTTTTTATCCCTCCGCCTGGCATCCTATCATATTAACTGTTTGTTTCCATTCATCAAATAGTTTCTGTTTGATTGTTTTATATTTTCCTTGGCCACGTGCCGGACCATTTGATGGTTAGCCCGTTGGCTGTTTTGGTGTAACATTTGCCAACAGACAGCTTGTTAATACACTCTCCTCTTTCTTTATCTCTTTCTCCTTTTTATTCTGCCAAGTCGTCTCCCTTTCTCTTTATCTGCGTCGTTGCAAAAAGCCGCCTCTCACCTTAGTCCACCCGTCATTACGTCAGTCAAAATAGCCAGGCACGTATTTTTTGCATGTATCTACACCGTAAAGACAAGAACATCATCCGCATTACAACACCGGTGGATCGTAGGCTTTCGCAGTGCACGAGAGTCTATCTGTAGCACCAGACTGCT
Source organism: Paramisgurnus dabryanus (assembly GCF_030506205.2). Taxonomy (NCBI): domain Eukaryota; kingdom Metazoa; phylum Chordata; class Actinopteri; order Cypriniformes; family Cobitidae; genus Paramisgurnus; species Paramisgurnus dabryanus. The sequence continues at coordinate 1,972,433 of NC_133357.1, forward strand.
CTGCATTGCAGCTGAGAATAAAAACATTGTCTCGGTGCCAATTCTCAGGCAGGAGGGAAAGAAAGAACGAGGATTACCGTAGTTCTCGCTGACTGATACGCCAACCACACCTGCTCCCGGGTTCACATTAGAGAGAGACGGTCCACTTTTAGTGAACCTGGTGCATGGATGTGCTGCTGAGATTGGGGCGTGAGAGCATCACATATGAAAATACTGTCATTGTTTACTTACCTTCGTATTTTATTAGATTTTTTTGTGCAACATAAAAGGAGATATTTTGGAGGTATTGGAGGTCTTTTTTGTGTTTTTATAAATGGGACTGAGGCCTTAAAGCTTTAACTCATTCCCCGCTAGCCATTTTTTTGAAAAGTTGCCCGCCAGCATTTTTTGTGATTTTTACAAGTTTCACAAAATGTCTTCCAGGAAAATTTTCTTCTAAAAATATTAATTAACGTTAATGTATTGTGTGCACACGTGAAACTTTCGCTTTCACGTGCACACGCAAAACTAAACGCGATACTTTAACGTGCGCACACGAAACTAAACTATTTAATTTTTAGATTCACGTGCTTGCGATAGTTTCAAAACTAAACTTTAAAAAAATTCGCACATGAAGATTTCGCATGAACACACAAAAGTTTCACGTGAGCACATGAAACTAAAATTTTGATTTTTTTACTCCAATGTCACCTTAGTGGCTCGGTACAAACGTTCCATCCTAAAAAAATTTATTTTTATTTTAAAAAAAATGTATACCAAAAAGCTAAAACATAAAAATTCACCAGGAACACATTTTTTTTTATGCAAATGTTTTCTCATAATTGACAAGATAACTCATCAATGATGGGGAAAGAGTTAATGAAGCAAAATCACCATTGGCCTATGAGAGTAGAGATTCGTTTTGAACTGAATCATCCATTTTATTTAAAAAAATTTGATTCAAATGAACAATTCACGAATCAGACATTGGTTTCTCTCTTGGGAACGTGTTAATTTTGAAGGTTTTCTGGTGTTTTGCTTCATTTTGTAGGGTTTTAACATTTACCAAACATTTAAAATACATTGTAATTGTTTAAAAAGAACCAACCAACTAACCAACAATAAGACTCTTATGGGTTTGAAACCACATGAATGTTTATTTTTACTGTACTTTAGGTGAACTGTCCCTACATTCGGCTCTAATTTTCTTGTGTGTTTTGTGTCTTTTATTTATATATCCAGCGATTTCATATTCAAATGTATTCTACATGCCTGTAATCCGAATTACATTCGAATGCCGAATCTCGGAAAATATCCCAAAGCAATGATCACATTTAAACCTCTGCACCCATGAACGTCTTTATGTCTTTACCTTTGAACAAAATGAGTGTCTCATCCTCTTTCCGCTCCTCGCTTCCATCTTATTTTTTGTTTGTGACAACCACCTTGTCAAAATATGTGCAGTCTTCTGAGGATTTCTGGGGTGTGCATCTCGAAAAAGGGTTCCCATGGAAACAAGCTAAGGGGATGTGCATGGAGATTGCAGGCACGTCTCCAGGAAGGGAGGAAAGAGACGGAGATAGTGTGCATGTGTATGTGAGAGAGAGAAAGAGACACGACAGAAGACGACAGACTCGAAGTCTTTAAAACTGAATTGTGTCCCATATGGCTGTTAGCTCAAATCACAAAGCTTCATCAAACATACTTAACTCTTACAGAGTAAAGAATCACTGTCCTGATGAAATATGAATGCGATGACATGCTTCATAAGCACGCAGTCTGACTATAATAAGTATTAGAGTAAACACTTTCTCGTCCTTTCTTCCACGTAGGCGGACATCTAAGGAGATCGTGTGCGTGACGCCGGCTGGCCTGAACCCTGGAAGTATCCCGGTCATGGTAGACATCGATGCCGCCGAGCTGAGGAATCCAGAGGTGAAGTTTAACTACACAGAAGATCCGACCGTCCTGAAAATAGACCCGGACTGGAGCATCGCAAGGTAACGGCAAGCCTGTCAATCAAAACGTGCTGCGGCAGTCATCCGTCATCTCCCCATATTCCCACTAATTAAACATGAAATCGTTTCTAGAGGAAACATTCGCTCTTTGCTGAGGTAGACGTCAGGGTGACAAAGTGGTAATATAAATCAATACTGAACTATTTGTGTTACAGTTTGACTTGACACGTGAGCAGAACTCATAAAAAGGGTGAAAAATGAGATTCTTGAGTCACTTTCTCACACCGTCAGACGTGTACACCTGCGAGCAGATCGGCTGTCAGATGCTGTTTTTGCAGGTTTTCTGGAAAAGCTGCGATTTGCACTAAAGCACGTCTGGCCTGACGATGTCGGAGGTGAAAAAGAAACAACCAGTAAACAAACAGCATCGCTGGTGTTAGATGAGGCAGGCGGGACCGAGCACTTATCACCTGCAACACTACTGCTTCTCTGGGTTATAGAGTGAGGTCTCTCTCTCTCTCTCTCTCTCTCTCTCTCTCTCTCTCTCTCTCTCTCTCTCTCTCGCTCTCTCTCTCTCTCTCGCTCTCTCTCGCTCTCTCTCGCTCTCACTCTCACTCTCACTCTCACTCTCTCTCTCTCTCTCTTTCTTTCTCTCTTGTATCATTCCCTCTCTCTCTGGACTCACAACTGTTAAACTGTTAAAGCTAAGCCTTTGTGAGGCACTGTCTACTTTGTTCCTGTAGCTCAGTTGGTAGAGCTTTGCTTTAGAAACGCAGAGGTCATGGGTTCAACCCCAAAGATAAGATGTTGTAAAAATATCACCTTGAGGCTGAAGTAAGGTCCATTTTTTTAAACATACAGTGCACGTGAACCAGTTTGCGTCATCAGAAGAGTCACCGGCAAAACTTTGTAACCCAGCGTACATGTACACGTAGGTCTTGCATGTGTCCATAGGAGAATATAGTATGTAGCCCACAGTGGCGAACCGTGGGTACTTCAGCTGGGCCTTCAAAATATGCAATGAAGTGCAAATGCCTCTCCATCCATAATACTAGGCTATTCGTATTTCGTTAAATCATACAGTGAATGTGTAAAAATTCTGATCACGCAAAGTTGAATTACAGAATGGGCATTGTTTGCCTTTAAATGCAGTTTTAAAGTTTAAAATTATTTTAATCTAACTGATAAACACAAATACAGATTCTGCTGCTCTGTAATGACAGGGGCTCTGTAAATTTGCATTTAACAAGCTTAAATTATGTTCTTTAATTTGTTTTTTATTGTTTGGAAATATATATTTAGCTGTAGGATACCTTCTTAATCTTTTTCATAAGGGGAAATATAGCACCCTGCGTTCTCAGTGCACCTCCTTGTGGCTTATAACTGTTGTTATAAGATATCCAGGGCTCGCAAAATCGCTAGCCCGAGCCCCGAGGTCCCGGGGCTATTGCGAATTCTTGTCGGGCTACCAAAATGTATCTCCGCTCTGCCCATCGGGTATAGCGAGGTAAAAAATATTTGAATGTTTTCGCATTCTCTCAGATTTAGTTAGGAAATTATATTGTATGGAATTCGGCGTCGTCTGTCAGTCATTACTATCCTCACATAACAAGTGAAACTGTCAGGAAGTAAAAGTATAATTAAACCCATTCTTTTTCTCGTGTTCGCGTCATATGCTCAGGCTCCTCTGCACGCGCTTGTCCCAGCTGTGCTCTTCACGAGTACGCGCTTAAGTAATTTCGTTTTTACCTCAGCCCTATCAAAATAGCTACAACGTCAATCACGTTTTCCGCCATTTACCTCAACCACTCTCACCGCAGAGATTCGGGCCATTAGACTGTATTAATATTAACGGTCTATGATCTTCGTCTTTGGTGTTTTACGGCAGCTCGCATCCAGTTTGTTGCATGATTAGGACTTCATGAAGGCTTACAATGTATTGTTTTTTGCCCGCCCACTTGAAATCAAAACGTGATTGGTCGATTTGCCCATCACTCTCCACACCAAAACACATAGCTTGGCCTTCCCTGGGATTCATGAAGTCCTAACCAATGAATGAGCCAGATAACCGGGCCTTAATAGAGACAGACGATTCTGATTGGATTTGATGTTTTCATGACATGAACCTGACAGTAAACTTAACGTTAGAACATAGATGAGAGAAAATATATTACATGTATTGTATTAAATTGAATTAAATAGAAATTTAAAAATGTAAAAACATATTTTTATTGAATATTATTTATTTGTATTATTATAATAAAAAAATCTTTTTATTAATTTTTTTAGGCCTTCTCTGAAGGCGTAGAAGGCCCTGAAGTTTCCCCACTGGTAGCCCAAGAGATACATTGCATTTTGTCGCAAATAGTATGTGTTGAACACCTGTGGACACGTACGAGTCAAATAAACAATGCTTTACAATGACCGTGCCAAATGCATAACAATGTAAATGTAAACTGCATTTTTGTTTATTTTTAAAGGAAAACATCACCGTTTATTAATATTTTACTATGTTCTTACTTCAACTTAGACAAATTAATACATACCTATCTTTTTTCAATGCGTGCACTTAACCTCTATGCAGCCCATCGTGAATGTGTTAGCATTTAGCCTAGCCCCATTCATTCCTTAGGATCCAAACAGGGATGAATTTAGAAGCCACTTCCATGTTTTCCCTATTTAAAGACTGTTACATGAGAAGTTAATAAAACGTGGAGATTTTTTAAGCGGATGAAAAATGAGAACTATATTGTACAGGGGGGCAGGGTTTCAAATTTTATTGAAGCTTCCCCGGACGCCGCCATTGCTTAGCGCCAACCTGCTGTTAGCATCCCATTGACTCCCATTCATTTTGGCGTCACTTTGACAACGAATAACTTTACATCTGAGGCGTTTAAATACTCAATTTGTCCATTAATTATTTCTGAAGAAACACGAAAATGTATAAAAGGCTCCATTACCATGTATCTTACGTTATGGCCCAGTAGAAGCAGTTTTTGTATGGACTGGGAGAGAAGCTCACAGGCAATCTTTTTCTGACTATGAGGCAATCGGGTGGACGTGAAGGCATAAAGTCAAGGGAGATTATTAATCAGAATACTTACCAAAATTTGCTCCTGTTCATCAGGGTACCCGCGGAGTCTTAAAAGTCTTGAAAAAGTATTGAATTTCATTTTCCCATATTAAGGCCTTAAAAGGTATTGAATTTCACCTCAAAGTCTTGAATTTTTCACAAAGGTCTTAATTTTCAAATGATCAATAGATTTATATGCTATTAATTCAGACACAAAACTTGCGTGCACAAAAACCACGCACGAGCGACAGATACGAGCGGAGAACACTATCCATGTTTGGAAAAGCATCTTAGCGAGCGCGCAGAACACTATCCACGCGCGGGAAAGCATTCTTGCGTGTTCACAGAACACTATTCGCGCGCAGAAAAACGTCCTCCCGGGAGCGCACCTCTGTTAAAAGCGCACAAACACAGTCACACGAGCAAAGTAAAAAGTTAAGTAAAAAAGCTGGGATGATAAAGTAAAGGCTGGGATGAGTGCTCGCTCGACTCTCTCTATGCGCTTGCAGCTGCACAACACGCACTTCCTCGATCAAGTTGACTTTGGGACTGTGGGGCGGGACAATGACCGGTGTCCTCGCACCTGTAATCGGTTGTTTGATTTAATCAGTGACACACACAATCTTCTGTTCCACAATCCGTCTCTAGTAAATTTAGGTAGAGAAGACACGTTTTAATATGATCATTATGTTGGAGAAGGTCATTTATATGTTAAACAATAGTCTTGTGTGATCCATGCAATAATAAGCTGCAACAATAATGCAAATTTGAAAGCTATTATATATTTTGTTTACTGTTTAATTAGATATCAACTTGCAATACATACTATAGGCTACATATTTACATTGTCACACTAAGTTAGCATTAGAAAACTTTCGTATGGTCCTGTATAAAGATTAACAGAAATATATCTATATATGAGCTTGTGTCCAGTTTTTTGTTTGGTGCATTAAACAGATCTCTTGTCTTTTTAGGGTCAAAATAGAATTACATTTTAATTTGTTGTTTTGTTTGAAGGGTTTTTGTTTCATTTGCCATAATATGGTTAATTTTGTTTGTCAGTATTGTTCTGGTTCAGATTATTACTGATGAGTGTTATTATATGTTGTTATTATCCTAACTATATTAAACAGCAAAAAAATTTATACCTTAAAATTGGTGTTATTGTTTGGCTTATTTCATGGATCAAACAAGGCTATTGTTTTAACATAAATTACCTTATCCGACATAATGGTCATATTAAAACGTGGCGGGCTGCACAAGATAAAGAGGAGGGCCGCATGTGGCCCCTGGCCCTCCAGTTGCCCATCCCTGATATAGGGATTTTCAAATTTTCAATAAGTGTACATTTAAATCTATTTGATTGTTGGTTTTGATTGTTGGGTAAAGATAAGGGTTAGGCCGTTTGGGCCTTGGACTCAGCCTTTCAGAAGCATGTTGTCATGAATGTTCAAACACTTTTAAATAGTAATTATTTGACGTATATTACGTTATTTAAAATTATTTATTCTACCCGACTGGATGCGATGTAGGTATTAAATTTCATTTGAAGTGGTATTAAAAAGGTCTTAAAAAGCCTTGAATTTAGGTTTGACAATCCTGGGGGTACCCTGTTCATGCTTGCCGTCTCTGCAAGATTCGGTGGGTGATTCAGATTTCTCATGGCACGGCCATTAGAAGACTTACAATTGTCAGACAGGTTGCTCACGTGACATCTACGTCATTAAGCTCAGTTTGATTCTGCGCAATACGCTCGAGCACTTAGTTTGCTTAGTTTGATGATGTTACTGCATGCCGAGGTCGAAGTGCTGCAAAGTAAAGCCTAATTTATAGTCGTGCGTTAGCTCTATGCCGTAGGTTATCCGTAATCTGTGCGTAGCCTGACTGGCATCTCGCAAAATTTTTAACCCACGCCAGTTCTACGTTGGTCCACCAGTAGCCCTCCTGTCAGTTAAAAAAAAACTGCGTCATAGGTATTTCCACTTGCAACGGTGACAAAACAAAGATGGGCAACAGAAGTCGCTGTTGATTTACTTCCATCATTGCTGGTCTTGTTAAATCACACACAACAAGTTGCTGTTTCTTCTTTATTTGTGGGTTAACTTGCCAAGCTGCTTCTTCATTGATGGTCGCGTTGCTACTGTGGTTACATGCGTGGATACTGCCTACCAGTGGTCTGCGCATGTGTTTGCATGTCAACGCAAAAGTATAAATGAAAACCAATGCGGAACCTACACCGTCACGTCTACGCCGTATGGCCTATGCACAGCTATAAAGAGCCCTTAAGTGCTCTTCAACCATAAAATATATTTTTGCATTTATCGCCACGTTTTATTTTGTGCCACCATACTTACTTGTGTAACTACTCATGTAAGAGTCTTTAAATAGGGAAAACAGGAAGTGTTTGGTGGCTTCAAAATTCATCCCTTCTAAGGAATGAATGGGGCTAGGCTAAATGCTAACACAGTCACAACGCACGGTACAAAGATTAAGTGTACGCATTGAACAAAGATAGGTATGCATTAATTCGTCTAAGTTGAGGTAAGAACAGAGTAAAATATTGAAAAACGGTGGTGTTGAACGCATATTGAAAGCAAAATACTGTAAAGCGACAACATAACAATCGATCCGAAAATAACCTTTTCTTGTCCACTGCATCCTTTTGTCTGAGTATAGTTTGTTTTTACGTTTACGTGAATAATCCCTCAAAAGTGCAGTTTACATTTACATTTTTATGCATTTGGCAGACACTTTTATCAAAGTGGCTTACAGTATATCAACATGTGTGTTTTGGGGGATCGAATCAATGACCTTTGCACTGACCACTGTTTAGCTAAAGGAACAGTTGGTTAGGAAACAATGTTTATAGGATAGTTCACCCAAAAATCATTTACCCACTCTCATGTAGGGTCGGGCATCGTTTCAAATTTATCGATTCTGATTCCTAATGATTCTTGGTTTCAGGGCCGGCGTAAAGGGGGGGCATTCGCGGGCAGTGCCCCCCCAAACAGGTTGCTGTGCCCCCTACAAAGTTTTTTATTAATTTAATATATATCAAGAATAATTAAAATAAATTAAACATTGAATGTTTCATGACTTGTAATGTAATCAAATGAGGAAAATATAGTTGATATATGTTTTCTTTAATTAAAATAGACCAGTTTCTCTGATTTGATGTATTGCCGCGTTTCCCCCCCCCCCCCGTCTTACGTCTTAAGCATATTTGTGACTTGATACTAGCAACGTGTTTTTTCGCGGCATTTTATGGATCGTGTAAAATATGGATATTAGAACATTTAGAACGAACCAGCACCGCCTGCTTCATCTGACTTCATGCAAACACAGACTGGCTCAAACTCAGAGATTAGAGGTCGAGGTGGAATTTCAAATCTAATGTTCGTACACGCCGTCTTCAGCTATTTTAACGGTAAGTTAGCGTTGTTTTAAATTACGTAAGCTTAAATGTGAAGTGTGGCTATAGACCGTTAACAGCATTACGACGTGATTATGGTAAAGCGGCTTTTTTAAAGCTAGGACGCGGTGTGCGCTGCGCTATGAAACCCATTCATTTCAATGGCTTGCGCCGCGCAAGGGCGGTTTGTTGTTGCGTCGAGCAAAGCGCGAGCTCAGCTTGCGCTCACGCCGCGGTCGAAGTTCAATAGTTTTGCGCATAGTTTATGGTCTTATGCACTTTATACGGGAAATGAGCTGACAGTCTGTACCAGTTGTATGAGTGTGTGCTTTCACTGTATTTGTTGTTTTAATGTCTTGTTTTGCAAGTTATTGTTGCTATTGCGTGCCCCCCCCCGTTGGAAGCCGAGTGACCCCCTGTTAGTTATGGTCTGGCTCCGGCTCTGCTTGGTTTCCATTCCAAAGAGGTGAAACGCAATCAAATTCAAGCCTTTATAGATCGAAAATACTGAACACAAAAGTTTTTTAGGAGCTACAAAACTTTTAAACAAACATGGCTTGGCTTGCTCAAAATTATTTTAAAATAAATTTCCCTTGTAACAAAACACCTACCTAAATGATGGCGACTCAACAACAGATAATGCATGAAGCCCTTTCACTATAAATGCTGTGATCGATCTGTCACACTCCTCAGTTATTTCCTGTGCTTACCATCATTTATCAAATCATCTTATTTTGTGTCCAACTGAAAAAGAAACTCATACAGGTTTAAAACAAAATGAGGATGAGTAAATGAGTGAACTATCCCTTTAACATTTGTTAACAACCTTGTGTACCTCGGGTCTCTTCACAACTTCATCACATCACCAAAATGTGTGATGGTGTTTGTGTTGCTGACCCACAATCAGACATGTGCACTTTTTAGATTTCGGCTTTGAACGGGGGTTATTATTTCCCAGCAGTGTCAGCCACGCTACCTTTCCCCACTCCATCTGGATCTGAAAAACAAGTGCACACACTCCCGCACGGATCAAAGCAATATCGGAAATGACTGCGTCTGTGCAGAAGATGCCCTCAGCTTAAACAGACATAACTGGAACCAGAAAGTTGCGGCCCTAAAGCCTGTTAGCGCGCGCTGAGTGAAGCTGTATTGATTCGAGCTGAAAATGCCCTTCAGGGCCACGGCACAGCAGGCGTCACAGAAGCAAACAGGGGGAGACGTCGCTGCTGTTACGGTTCGAGAGTCTTAACTCGTAGACCGGCTATGTCAACAAGCTTGTGAACACAAGTGGGTTTTCCGAAGACTTCGGTACGGAAACCTTAAGCAAATTATGATCTTTAACCGATTCAGGGTTTAGATAAGGTTAGAAGAAGAACTCGACAACATCAAAGAGACTGTGATATAAAAAGTAGTTTAAAGATGTACATAATGTATAAGCATTAAATGTATTTATGTTGTTTTTTCTTTTCAGCTAAACTGAATTATTACAGTGTCACAGTTTAGGAAATATAACGGCATGCATTTTTCATCTATTGACATGTTTATAGCCGCCTACCTGAATAGTAACACATCGGTTTAATTGCACAGATGCTTGAAGAAAACTAGATCAGCTTTTTCCAAACTTTTAACAGTGATGTACACATTTTTATGTGTTTTTGTAGCTCAATTGCTAAAGCGTTATGTTAACGGTGCTATTATGAGGTAAGTTTTACGGTGGGCAGTGCATTGTGGGATTGGGTGAAGCATGGTCATAAGATATAAGCTGGGATGTTGTGAAGGGCACACATGCCCACAGGACACAAATGTGTGTTTATGGTTTTAAAATAGCCAGTAGTCTTAAAGAGATAGTTCGGCACATTTTTTGGACTTGAAGGTCGTGGACCCTGTAACTTCACATTTAATTAACTGAAAGATATAAAACGTTTTCTAAAGTATCCGAAAATGTGTTTGTCTGAAAAACGATGCACATATGCAACTCGGACAGCTTCATGGGAGTAAACCATGGGTTTAATATCATTTTTGGCCGAACTATCCCTTTAAATTATATTGAAGATGAAATGATTTAACATCTATTGTGCTCCTTTCATGAGCAGTCATGGGTTCGAACTAGGGATGTACCGATACTGGTATTGGCCTCGATACCACATTTTCTAAAGTGCTCGTACTCGTTAAAAGTCCCCCGATACCAGGGATCAATACCACGGGCTGAGAAATGTCTATGTTTGAGCGGCGTGTAAGGGGTTAATGCCTCTTGTGTTGTCCAAAGAGGCAGAGTTTACAACAAACTGATAAACTAGTCCCTTGTTTTTCGTTAAATTATATGACTAAAGCTGTTACCTGTAAATTTAAATCATGTTTTTTATTAAGTACTCCGTATCGGCAAGTACTGAAATGCAAGTTCTCGTACTCGTATTCCAAAAAAGTGGTATCGGTGCATCCCTAGTTCGAACCAAGGGTGCACACCTTTTTATAAAAATGTATAGCCGTGCTTTTGGATAAAAGCATCTGCTAAATAAATGTAGATGCAAATGTATTGTAAAGTATAAAATAATTCAATATTTAAACAAGGCTTCAATTTGCAACCATGGAGGTCTGGCCCAAACCACTGACCCTAAAACTGCCCTAAGTTGTAGGCATGTTGTGTTTGTGATTTGTATGATAGTGATGTTCTAGTATTTTTTTATAATTTAGTTATTAAATGTATCATTTTTAACATCTGTAAGATATGTAAACCTTTAAGAGTACACTAGCATATGGATGAGGAACGTACTTGCAAAACTTCATTTAACTGCAGCACCCATAGTAATACAATCCGCTATCTTTTCTGTACTTAATATGTATAGGTGAAACATATTTAAATGCATGGCTGTTCATAAAAATCTCTTGTGTCCCATCATTGAAGGGTTGATGGGATTCATTACCTCTGCTCACTTTTCCTTCTCTCTGAAATGAAAAGCTTGATGGACTGATATTTCCTCGGATTTAATGCAAAAGCGTGGATCTGGACTTTATTGAGTGTTATTGAGTAAAAGCTGTCACCAGTTCAGATGATGATGACTTTCTGTTTTTCTTTTTAGCGGTGGCACACTGTTGACGATCAGCGGCACAAATCTGGCCACCATTAAAGAGCCCAAGATCCGCGCCAAGTACGGCTCGGCCGAATCCTTCCACGTGAGTGTTTTTCCTCACCCTTTCATGACATTTCTTTCTTCCACACCACTGGTCTCTGGATGTTGTTTTCTTCTTGTAACTATTGCTTTTTTCAGTCAAAGGTTCTTTGTCTTTTTGCTGTAGAGGTCAGACCTCCCTCCTTCGCTTTCTCAGGTTTCCTCAGAGGAAACCATCTGAATGTCCATCTTTCAAACACTCCTCTACCACTTTTGTTGTACATTAAAAAGACTTTGTGAAAGAGACAGAAAATCTGAACCACATTTCTTATCTCTGGAAAGGTCACAGATCTCTCTCAAGCTTTGTTTTATAACTTAGTGAAGTGCCTCTGTGTATAGTAAGCAGATATCTTGTAGAGCAAAAACTTTTTTGTCAGCCGAACCCCCTTTACCTAAATTATTTACTTGAAGTACCCCCTGAGATTTTAGGTACATTTTTAAATAATTTTAAAGCACATTTACATATTAGTTTTTTATCAAATTTAGTTTTTAATCAGTGGTTAAACAAATAAAATATATATTTTGTAAGTGGAAAAAGTGTTTTATTTAGATTTTTTTAATTTTAAAATCATTTATTTGCATCTTCTGATTTAATTGTAAGTAATTAATTAAATGTTTTTTATCAACTCATGAACCTCAGTTTGGGAAACCCTGTGGTGAAGCAACATTTTTACTAGTGCTGCACAATTAATCGCATCGCAATCGCAATCGCGATGTCAGCCTGTGCAATTATATGACAGCAAAATGTTGCAATTATATTAAATAAATAAATGCGTGGACTAGTTAACACAAACCTTTTATGATGATTTTCCTTGCTGTTTAAAAAAAGAAAGAAAAACTAACAAAAAAAGGCAGTGCACGTGTGGCATGCACGTGTGTGGTGTGCGTCGTCACTTATACCAGAGCGAAGATGGATGCAGAGGAGGTTGACAGTGATCTGGTAGCTAAAAAAAAAACTATACGTCTGTTGTATGGCGGTATTTTGGATTTAGGATTACGGACACTGAGCAGTTGCTACATCACGTGGCAATACGAAAACATTTCCAGTTTTACAAATACAAATTTTAGCTAAACTGTGTGTGGATTTTCCTTAAAACCCATCAAGTTGACTCATGACACTATGTAGTATAATCGCAATCGCACATCGCAATATTAGCATCAATAACCGCAATGGGAAAAATTACCCAAATCGTGCAGCCCTAATTTTTACCATAATGAAGCTTCATTTGGAGCGGCAATAAGAAAATCTGCTTACAATTAATACAAAAATAGGTGTCTGACATAAACAAGTTACAAAACTAACAAGATAGAAAAATGCATAGAAAATGCAAATCTTCCTTAAAAAAAAAGTTTTATTACACTGAACTGTTTCATAAATACCTATTTATAATATGTATTTGATCTGAATTTTTTTTGCTTTACTAACCATCTTGACTATTTTTTTGCAATGCAATTCACTATGCATTATGGTAATGCTTTTCCAGTGATGCAAAATTGGCCTTTGGAGGCATCATAATAGCATTACTTACATTATGGATGATGTCAGTGTCACTTTTAAATAGATTTGATTTAAAATAGATTTCATTATAGTGCTTCCCTATAGCTCACTGGTAGAGCATTGCGAAAGGTCATGGTTTTGAACACACATATTGATAAAGAACTGTATACACTCTGGGTTGTAATTTAACCTATGCTGGGTTGTTTCAACCCAACTTGCTGAGTTGTTTTATATATACCCAACGACTGGGTTCATCACTTTTTGATCCAATGCTGGGTTGAAATTAAGGATACATAACGATTAATCGCGATTAATCTTTAGCAAAATAAAAGTCAATATCTGTGTGTGAACTGTGTATAATAGCTTTGTATAGATAAATGCACACACATTCATGTATGCATTAATAAATGTTTACATGTGTATATATATTTGTATATTTATGTATAATTTATATTATATATACATCTAAATAATTAATATATATATATAAATAATATAATATATATATATATATATATATATATATATATATATATATATATATATATATATATATATTCTTAAAATTATACATGCATGTGTGCATATATATATAAATATATATATAATATATATAATATATTATATATTATGCATCCCTAGAAATGAAATATTACAAATTCTGACATTTAATGATCTGAAGTGCTGTGTAAGAAATGTTTATAAATTGGTTTTATTAAATCACACATTTTTTTTGTCTTTATGTTTTTATATATTGTAGAACTGCACGGTTTTCAACAACTCCGTCATGGTATGTCTTGCTCCATCCGTGGCTGATTCGGAGCGAGGTTTTGCGGAGACTGGCAGCGGACCGGATGAGATCGGCTTTTACATGGATGATGTCCACGCTCTGGTGGTCGTCAATGAGACATTCAGCTACTACCCGGACCCGGTCTTCGAACCCCTCAGCCCAAATGGCATTCTGGAGCTCAAACCAACATCTCCACTTATACTCAAGGTACAACCCTGCTTCAGGTGCAAGATCGATTAGTGGGAATTATTAAGATGTTTACTTGTTTTATCATGCACGTTAAGTTTTGGTGTTCATGTGGATGATACTTTTTAAATCTAACCATTGGCCTGTCACATTCACTCTTTTCTAAAAAAAAAATATCCTGTCCTCTCTTTACCGTACCTGTAAATAAAAGCGGTTAAAGGTTTAAGTAAAACATATAGTTAAAAAAATAAATGTTGGCACTGCAAAATATAAAGTTTTGGCCATGTGTCCGTGCAGTTATTTCAGTAATGCAAGACTAGAGGTGTAGATAGGACGTCAAGAAAGCATGTCGAGTGATATTTCTTTGTTAAATGGAAATTTATTATCAAAACCTTTTTACTTAATGCCCGATCCCCCTCCTGGCTTACTGGGGGGAGAAAAAACAACGCGATGCATTAGCAAAGAGAAGGAAAATACGAAAATGCAATTTAGTGAAATAATCAGGGATATTCTAGAGATGCATCACATTCTCCACGCAATTAATTTCTCATCTAATTTGATCTGGGGTTGGCGGCGCGGATGAGATGAGAGAGGCAGAGGGAGCCGAATTTGCATTAAAGACCGTCGTGCCGTGACCTCGCTGAACCCTGAGGGTGGAGGGATCGACGGGGTGCAGTATTGTGGTGCATTGCTGGTGTTCATCAACATTTCTTCTTTTTTCGTAACTCCTGTCCCCGTTTCTTTTCTTACGGTTTATCCGTACGGTGGAGATCAAACTCATATCTGTTAAAGAACCTTTGTTTTTTCTCCTTTAAATCAATATCTACATGACCTTTGTGTCTGAGGTTACGTAATGCTTGAATTTATCTCAGACCACGGCTGTTATCTGTAGAACTCATTCCTAGACCTTGAAGGAATAGTATTGCTTATTTTCAACAACGTCCATGGATGGCATCTGTGCAACGCTGCTGATTATCACAGGCAATATGTTTAGACAATTTCGACAGGTTGAAAAAATTAACGGTAAGAGTGTTTAGAGTAACACTCGTAATGGGAACCAGCAGGCCAGCATACCACAATACCACAAGTAAACTTTAAAGTAAAAACATTGACACTTGTTTGCATTTAAACCCTCACATCATTCATGTAAATGACTTTTTATGATGCAACTAATGAATCTCGGTAGGATCTCATGTCTGTTTTAGGTCTGTCTAATGATGTCTTTCATTTTCTAGGGTCGTAATTTGATTCCAGCAGCTCCAGGTAACTCCAGGCTCAATTATACCGTGTTTATCGGAGAGACGCCGTGTGTTCTGACTCTTTCTGAGTCCCAGTTGCTCTGCGAATGGCCCAACCTCACCGGTCAACATAAAGTAACGGTGCGTACCCAACACACTAATGCACAATGCTTTTATATTTGCACATTTTGTCATATGATAAAATAACATTAGTTTGTTTCTTTCATTGTAAAAAGTGAAAGTTGAATTAACTTAAAAAGTGACTTTAAATGGTAACCCCTGAAAAATTTATTTTTTACCCTTGTAAAAAGTGAAAGTTGAAATAATAAGAATTGGTAATACTTAAAAAAAATATTAATAGTTGATAAAGCTTAATTTTTTAGGTGTTACCAGTTAGTTTTTAAATTAGATTTTTTTCATTTTCATTTAATTTGAAGGACTTTCTACTGATCAAAGAGCCGTAGTACATGAAAAAGCTGTGCATAATATCGCCTTTGCAATTCAGAATCAATAACAGATCGGTATATTAATGTGTGTCACGATTTATCGTTACGCCTCTACTTTTTGCAGTGTATATTTAATGTGCTCACATGGTTTTATACGAATAAAACACATAATTTTTTACATAATGCACCCTATTGTAGCTCCTCACTGCTCAGTCTTTTTAAAATACGTCAATTTTTACAAAGCTCATTTGAAAAAGAGCAGAAAAGAGCAGTGTGCTTTGATTGGCCAGCTGACAAAGTGCGTTGTGATTGGCCAAATACCTCAATAATCCCATAATAACCCATAATCGTGACCTTCTGGAGTCATAACTTCATTAGGCTATAGGGATACGCACAGCACGCATTAAAATAAATGCTCATTCAAATTATTTAAATATAATTTTGGTATTAAATTCCCTCACAGTGACGTGGATATGTGGAGGCGTGTCTTATCGAGACACTTTAGTCAGGTCTAGATTTGTAATCTCTTTTAGATGGAACAAATCCTTTGCTTTGGGCCTTTACAGATCTTACACATTTACGAACAGGTACATAACACACTAAAGAAAAATGAAAAAATTTATCATATGACCCCTTTAAGAACCAACAATAAAAAACATTTATTTTAAAGATACATTCAGGATTTTATTAAATATGCTATGCAGATGTTTTTAAATCTTTGTTCACACTGACCAAATGTCAGACGATTAAAAATGACAAGTCAAAGTCTAAAATGAGAACTTTTTTTGGAAAAAAAATCAGCGCCCCTAGAGTTAAACATTTGTTTTTTACCGTTTTGGAATCCATTCAGCCGATCCCCGGGTCTGGCGGTACCACTTTTAGCATAGCTTAGCATAATCCATTGAATCTGATTAGACCATTAGCATTGTGCTTAACCTCTCGACGCGCACTAGCTCGCGGACGGAAGGACGTCAGTTTTTTTTAATGCTGCTAACAATATATAAATAGCCTACTGTGTACAAACAACAATAATAATAACACTACTATACATCGTTTAAAAGGTCTAAGGGTTTAGCGTCAGTGTATGGTGTCCGTTTTGAGATAAAATTGCTCTAGTATCATAAATATAGTATTTTATTACAGAAGTCCAGATAACAACATGCATAATATAAACTGACTCCTTACCTTTGTGCTGGTATAAGGAACGCGAATCGAATCCAGTCTGTTTCAGATGTGTGAATAACCCATAAAAACTCTCCAACAAAGTACATCCAATGACCAGTTTTGTCCACAAATGCGTATAATCCGTGAAATATGGATATATTTTCCATTGTTTACATCAGATTTCAGATGCACGTCTTGTAATAGATTATAATATACAATCTGAGGACTATTTACATCGTAACACTTGTATATGAGAGCACACTCGCGTTCAAAACCAGCGCTCGAACTTGATTGTACAAGTAGGCGGGAGTATAATACATAATATCCAAACAGCGCTGTCTAATATCGTGACGTCATCTGACTCGCGCGTTCCTCCAATGACTTCATGGAAAATATTGATAGACAGAACGTGTAGCCAATTAGAACACGAATTCAACGATCTTTGTGTGAAGCTTTATTTCCTGGTGTGGATACGGCATTTTATACGCTTATATAAGGATAAACAATAAAAAGAACGAACGTGTATGCATGTAAACAAAAGACTTTTATTTTGTGGCTGACTGGCACTTAGAAAAGGCACTAGTCTTACAAAAACTCTTGCAAGAACCTCATTTTTGGGTCTATTGACTTCAAACGTGAAATATAACTTCTTTAGACTTGTGGCTTTGGCCTCATTGCATTTATAGGTTTCACACATATATTTATCATTAAGATTTTTAGTGTTAAAAAAGATGTTATGCAAAAAAAAATTTATTACAATGTACTTCAGCCTCTCTAACTTTTTTTTTTTTAATCTTAAAATAATTTTGAAACATGGAAAACGAAGCTCAAAGTGTCTTCTATCTAATGATACCACAGTTATGCTTATACTATAAATGGTTTAGTAAAAACAGCCCTTTTAGTGAAAGTAGGTATTTTCATGGTTTCAGGCCAGAATGGGGGTGCTTTTCAAGAGGTTAAAAATAACCAAAGTGTTTCGATATTTTTCCTATTTAAAACTTGACTCTTCTGTAGTTACATTGTGTACTAAGACCGACGGAAAATTAAAAGTTGTGATTTTCTAGGCCAATATGGCCAGGACTATACTCTCAAACTGGTCTAATAATCAAGGACTTTGCTGCTGTAACATGGCTGCAGCAGGCGCAATGATATCATGCAGTGCCCGAAAATAGTCCCCAGCTAGGTACCTTTCAATGTGACCGGTACTAAGTTACATTGAAAGTTACCTACAGCACCTGGGGACTATTTTCGGGGGCTGCATAATATCAAAGCTATGCTAAAAGTGGTACCGCCAGACACAGAGATCGGCTGAAAAGATTCCAAAACTGTAAAACTGAGATATTTAACTATAGGGGAGCTGGAAATAAGCCTATTTTCAAAAAGTTGAGTGTTTCTTTAACACCAGCTGAGTGCACTGCTGAGGGAACACGTCTTAAAGGACGTTTTTTTAAACTTGCCACCATGTGTCATTTCATGTGATGGCTTCCAGAAGATAAAAATATTTACCCCACTATTATTATTTTTTTGCAAAGCTGCAAGTGTCACATCACATTCAGAGAAATTGTCCGAAATGTGTTGTTCTTTCAAAGATGCTGGTTCAAAAATAGATGTGTCTCTATGTTTTTCTGTCCTTGTGTGGTACTTTGAAGGACTGTGAGGTCAGGTCACACAGCTGTGCTATTCTCTCCTATACAGTACACCTGCGTTGTTGTAAATTGCTATTTATGTGTCTATGTGGTGTTTTAATATACTTTAAGGCAAACCATGTGCAAATTCATCGGTCAACATTACATACATAAATTACTTTTAAAGAGCACCAATGGTCCTATTCACGATTTTACATTTTCTTTGTTGTGTAAGTGTGTATTAGTACATGTTAACGATAAGCAAAAGGATTGTTGACGTGGATAAGACCGACATTATCATAATTCCTCCCGCTTGGACTTGCATCCTGTAAGTTAACTTCTGTTAGCAACCAAATCTTTTAAACATGGTAAGGGGCGTTACATTTCCGTCTGACGTCAGAGGAATTCAGACCGATCACAACGTAGAGATTAGCTGGCCAATCAGGCACACAGCGCTTTTCAAATCAATGAGTTTTGTACAAATCAATGCGTTTGAGGAAAGCAGTACATCTGAAGCTACAAAAATGTACGGTATGTGGAAAATAATGTTTTTTTTTTAACCATAAACCACACAAACACATTGTATTATACAAAATGCACAAAATAACGTTGTTTTTTAGCAATGAAATAGGTGCACTTTAAAGGTGCAGTGTGTAGATTTTAACAGCATCTAGTGGTGAAATTGCGAATTGCAACCACCGGCTCAGTCCAATGCTCATGCCTCCCTTTCAAAACACATAGAGAAGTTAAAGTAGGCACCACAGGACAAACATGTTGCTGTAGTGACTTTTGTCCATTTAGGGCTACTGTAGAAACATGGCGGTGCAAATGGCAATTTCCATGTAATGGAACCCGCGGTGTATGTAGATAAAAATGGCTCATTATGAGGTAATAAAAACATAACGGTTCCTTATGTAAGGTCTTTATACAGCACTGAAAGTATAGTTATGTATATTATATTGCATTTTTGTCAAGAGATCCTCTTAAAAGTTACACAATGGACCTTTAAAGGTGCAGTGTGTAGATTTTAGCAGCATCTAGCAGTGAGATTGTGAATTGCAACCAACGGCACAGTCCACTATTCACCGAAACAAATAGAGAAGCTACAGTAGCCACCACAGGACAAATATGTCATCTTCTAAGACAAAATACAGTAGTGAAAAAACACTCTGTAGAGCAGTTTGTTCGTTTAGGGCTACTGTAGAAAAATGCCGGCACAAAATGGCGACTTCCATGTAAGGGGACCCCACTGTGTTTAAATAAATATGCCTCATTCTAAGGTAATAAACACATAACAGTTCATTATGTAAGATCTTTATATACCACTGATAATATAGTTATGTATATTATATTGCATTCCTGTCATTAGAGCCTTCTAAAAGTTACACACTGCACCTTTAAAGGATACAATTACAGACTATATACCGTACATTTCCAGATCTGCTCTATGTCTATACCAATATGCATTTATTGTACAGCTGCTTTGCAACAAAGCAATTTGCAGCGCTATATAGAAATACATTTCAGCTGAATTGAATAAGAGTGTGTTTGGTGTGTAAGAGGTCTAGCACACAGCTGTGTGTTGACCCCTGTTAGTGAGAGTCTCTCTAGGAAATTTTGTATGGCTTGAATCTTTGACCCCCATCTCTTCCCATGGGTCCCTGCTGTTTAGCAGACAGCACATAATGCCTGTGGTGCTGTGTACATACACTATCACATCATTTCAGCACTACAGTTGGATCTTTATTATTGCTTTATATCAAATTAAGACTTCTACGTGAGTTTTAATGTATCACAGGATCATGGTGGCAACTTTTGTATGAGCAATAAGCACTTACATTATCCAAAAATATTAAAATTGATTTTATTTACTTCACATTTTCATATCAAGTTGGTTTTAAAAGGATGTTTATATGGTTAGAATAAACACCTTGATACTTACTTAGATTGCGTTTTGCAGGGAAATGGCTGTGTAAACAATCTTACAGTTCCTTGTTAAACTTTCTATTTACGAATTACGAGTCTTCACGAAGCTCGAAACGATCCGGTAATAGAACACTCTGAGCTAAATGGGTTTTCAATCTTCTCGCTCGTCTCGCAAATGTGATAGACTCATAAAGTTTTAATTACGGTTTCGTGCAGAACTGTGTCGCGTCTTTTACTCAAAGGTTGCACAAATTGCCCCAACAAAATTTTGAATGCTAATCGTAGATCTTTCCTGTTTCAATGAGTGTTTTTGGTCCCCGTTACAGATTCGTGCGGGAGGGTTCGAATACTCCCCTGGTACCCTGCAGATCTACTCCGACAGTCTGCTCACTCTCCCAGCTATCATTGGGATCGGCGGAGGCGGTGGTCTTCTTCTTCTGGTCATCATCGCTGTGCTCATCGCCTACAAGCGTAAATCCCGCGACGCTGACCGCACGCTCAAGCGACTTCAGCTACAAATGGATAACTTGGAGTCTAGAGTCGCTCTTGAGTGTAAAGAAGGTAAATTATTCATAAGCGACATTAATTTTACATATAATTCAAATGGATGTTGACGTGGAAACTGCAGGTATTACTATCCGACTCCAAATTACCGTCTTCCCGTCTCTTGTCGCCATGGTGACACCATTACCATTGTTAACATGTCTTGGTAACAGGTTGGTGTTCGCGGACTGCAGTGTTATGGCATTTCAGCTTCTAGTTGTCGTTTGCTTTAAAGGTTCCCAATACCAGTCCACAGAATGCACTGGGTCTAATTGGCCATTATCTTAGGACTGTCGGACCTCTTGGTCACGACCCTGTCAGGTGGATGAAAACGGCGCCTAGGCAAGCTAGCTAACAAACAGCGTTTGCTGTGGCATGAGGGGGGGAAACGGTTTGAATGGCAGACAGAAAATGATGAAAGAAATTTGTTTCTTGCCAAATGGGTGAAGGAAGTGGTGGGCATTGATTAGCTGTCACGTTCTTAGGGCTGATTCGGTTGTGATTGCCCGGTTGCCTTCATTAGAGGAGAACACGAACGGGTTGTTATCACAACGCGTTCAATCTGTGCATCAATATTTTATTCAAATCATAGGCGCGGACGTTATTTACAGCCTCTGCAAAATATTTATGACCTTAGCTTGTTTTTACTGTTTGGGTTGGATTCGTTTTATAATTACCAGAGTTCTCAAACTCCCCTTCTAACCCAATTTAGGGAGGTCAACTTTACCGTTGTGAAAAAGAGAGAGAGAGTCTCAGGAAACCTATCAAAAAATGTCCTGGCCACTTACAATCTAAATATAATACTGCTAGTGCTATTCGTAGGGGCGGTTTCCCAGACAGGGTTTAGATTAATCCAGGACTAGCCCTTAGTTATTTTAGGAAATTTAAGTAGTTTTTACAAACACGCCTTACAAAAAAAAATACTGGTTTGGATTTTGAGACAAAACAATGGCACTGATATAGGTTAAGATATGTCAGTACAAGGTGTTTTTAAATTAAACTCAAATATGCATTTTAGTCTGTGACTAGGATAAACCCTCTCCGGGAAACCACCACATAAGGTTTTTTGCATACTGTAAAAAGTGAAAAGTTGGATCAACATAAAAAAAGTTGAAAAAGAGAAGTTGAAGAAGTTGAAAAACTTAATTTTATTCGGTAATTTTTAAGTTGATCCAACTTTCACTTTTTACAATACATTGTAAATTTCATAATTTTTTTACAGTTAAGCATACTTTACCCCCAATTATCATTATCATTACAATACAATAAAGGATTTTTATTATAAGATGCAATTGTTAATAAAGTGTCAAAAGTTTTTTTGAGGAAACTAGGGCTGCATGGTTATTCGTAAAAAGTTCACAATCTCGATTTAAGCACCCACAAGATCTTGTTCCTAAATTATAACTATTCGTCTGTCTATTAAACGTTTGACAAAAATCTTACTGGAACATTGAAATATGCGTGGGTGCTGTCGCAGAGTTAAAGCAGTCATCATGTAAAGGGTTGTGGCTAGAATGGACACAGCTATGGTCAAAATCTCGCAGGATTAGTGCTGTTTTCTCCCAAATTCTTCCCCCAAATTTAACCATAAACTAGGGATGCACCGATAGGATTTTTTTGGGCCGATACCGATTTAAACTAACAACTTCTTGGCGATACCGATACCGATATTAAACACTTGTATACAATACTATACAGTTGGTCTATTAGGTAGTTTATTTCTGCATCAAATAATTTTTACTGAACATGGATTTTATCTAATCAACATTCAACTGACCAACCTAATAAGAGAGGCACAAACTAAGCTAAAACAAATATAATAAGACAGCATGACAACCTTTAAAGGTGGTTTTTGCTATTCAGCATTTATTTTATTAACAATATTAACTCTTTTTTTTACATATAATGGATTTCTTTATGCAGTTAATTAATAAACAATTAATCGGTATCGGCCTTTCTCGTGCTTTTGCCGATATGCCGATGGTTTCAATTCATCAAAAATCGGCCGATAAATATCGGCGGCCGATACATCGGTGCATCACTACCATAAACCCAACATTTCACGGGATTTGGGCTATAACTGTGTCATATCTAGCCAGAACTACTGTTTTTCATCCTAATCCTACCCCAAACCTAACCCTAAACCCATCATCTCGCAATATTTGGCTGTAGCTGTATCCCCTCTACCCAGAACCTATGCAAAGAAGGATTTTTAAACAGTGGGTTGCAATGCCAATTCTTTATTGGTTCACTTGCAAGATTCATCTGTGCATCGTTTAAACATTTATGCTGTGTAAATACAACAGGATAAGTAGCCTAGTTCCCTTTAATTTATTAGCAAACTGTGTTAAAATGAACCACTAAGAGAGCCACTTTAAAATGCTTATTTTACTATTGCTTTGTTTTAAGGAAAACTGTGGATCTTAAAATAGATTTTACCTGTTTAGGTGGGTCCTGGATTGAAAAAGTTTTGGAAACCCTGATGTAGGTTTTAAACGTCTCTTTACAACCACACAGTATCAGTTTATGATCAAGGACAAACACCTTATTTCACCCAGTAATAAAACACATAAAGAGTTCCAAAACGCGATAAACACTATTAAAACCAAAATCAGTATTTTTTTCTGGTCAGTATTAAAAAAGTTCTTCATTTTATGCAAAATTCGATATCCGCCGTGTAATTCTGTCATATTTTCTCTCTTTTTTTTCCAAAACGCGTCAACAGTCCTCCTTCTGAGCAGAATGCAATAAATCCGCTCAACAAATCACAGCGCACCATTTCACGCATTATAAACAATAATGGCGGCGTGGAATACACACCGAATCCTGGTTTTCCTCATCTGCTTTGTACTTTGTAATTAACAAACAAACAAAAACAAAATAATACTTTTGATTGCATTGATAAACCTGTGGTGGTTTTCAGATTTTTTTTAATCAGTGTATACCACTAGTCAACTAAATGAATATAACATGGCAAAGATGAATGCAGATTTATATATTAATTCAATAGATTTATAGCATTTGGATGGATGAATGGATGGATGGAGATGGAAAGATGGATGGATGAAAAATAAAAACTTTTTGCAGGATTTTGCAGAAAAAAATAATGCGTTTTTATAATAAATCTTTGAAAATCATATTATGGGTTTGCATTTTTAATGTTATTATAACCTAAAGATGCTATGTGAAAGTTTGTAACAGAAAATAGTGGTTTTCATCTTGTCACTTTCTTGGGATAGAAAACACATTTTTACCCTAATTATTCAAAATAGATTTATTGCGTTTTGGTACCAAACTCTTCATATATTTATTAGTGAGTCATGGAATCTTTCAGATTAAAAAAAATAATAATTTAAATGATTAAAACAATTTTATAGAGATTGCATCAATTCCTATTTTTAAATTATACACTGTCAGAAAAAAAGGTATAAAGTTGTTCCTTTTTCTGTCGCTGGGGTGGTACCCTAAAACAGTGGTTTTCAAACCCCCAGGGGGGCCGCGAGATGGTGCCAGGGGGGCCCCAGTTTTATGACATATATATTAATTTATCATGAATTCTGTGTAATTAAACCTAAAAAAATAAGGCTACTAACCAAAAGCACTACTTTTTCCTATAATTTAATGTTTTTTTTTAATTAAAATGTTGAGTTTTAGAACAGTTTTTGTCACAAATTTTCTTTGGGGGGCCGCGAAGGAATGCACCGTACACAAGGGGGGCCGCACGTTGAAAAAGTTTGGGAATCACTGCTCTAAAAGATACCTTTTTGTACATTTATGGGTATAAAACACATTGAAATGTTAAAATTTAACTGGTTATTATACTATATTATACTCTAAGGACCAATTGTGTACCTTAAGGAACAGTTTTGTACCAGTTAAATTTTAAGGCTACAAAACAGTTAACTGTACCTTTAAAGGTACAAAATACAGTAGATCCTTAAGGAACCGTAATGTACCCCAAAAGGTACAACATTATATTATGTTTATATACCTGTAAAGGTACAAAACGGTACCTTAAGGGTACCACCCCAGCGACAAAAAAGGTACAGTTTTGTACCTTTTTTTCTGACAGTGTATGTTATTTTGTTTAGTTGACATTCGTGATCTTTATTTAAAAACAAAAAGACCATGATTCAAATGTTTTCCAGAATCGTGCAGCCCTAGAGTTAACTATGATATTTGGCATGCTTAATATTTACCCTAAAAATAAAAAATGCCCTCAAAATCCCCCTCCGTGTAGCATAAGGAAGGGTGGAAACATTTGTAATGACGCAGTCACTGGGTATAAACCAATGAACACAGTCCAGGGCGTTTGCCATGTGCAGAGATTTACCGAGCCGTGATGAAGCCCATCAGAGAACGCAGCAATACAAACAAACAAAAGCAGGGCTAATGGATAATTAGCGAGCAATCCAGCACCGGTTTAGATACTGGGAACACTCAGCGGGGATATCAGCTTACTGCTTTACATTAGCCGAGAAATGTTAGTGCATGCATGTGTGGACATCACGGTAATTGAAATTGTTTTGAGTGCTTTTGCCACCAAAGAAACGCATTTCAGAAAGCAACGCATTATCGGCGAACGTAGGAAACTTTTCAAACTTGTTTTGACAAACAACTCCACTAAAGCAAACTGACCTTGGCAACACTCCCACTTCCACAGAGGCGTAATGTTTTGACCGCTATAACAGCAGGGCTTTGAAAATTCTGCGTTTAAGCCGTCTGTAATGCCCCCTCGCGCTCCGCAATCCGACACGCGGCTTTCCGAATAATGAAGCGGAATTGAATTACAAGGCCATCCCTCATGTTGAAAATCTTTGTTAGGCCTTTCAAGTGCACTTTGACGAGAAAGAAACATTGAATTAAAAGCTCTTTAGGCCTGTCACTTTTTTATCAGAGAAGACTGAAAATCCCACCGGGCAGTTCATGTTGAATAATATTTGTGTAGCGTTTTTAAGATGAAAAACCTTCACTTAGAGAAGAAGCCTCACTATTCGTATCCCCGCGGACAACAGGGAGGAACAACAGCTGGAGGAAATTATGCATGAAAAGCTCAGCTACTTTATTAATTACCCACTCATGCATTTAATTGACTTTCTTTTCCTGTGAACTTTGCGTCTCTTACATCTCATCCCTCTCGCTTTTTTCAAATGGCAAAACCAAATTAGTTGTAAGCAAAGTAAACAAACAGATTGACAGACTTCGCATTGCTTCTGTTTACCCAACTAGTGCCCGTTATTGTACGAAGCACCTGGCGACCGCCTTTCCCAATCAATCGCTTTGAATTCAAAAGATAATTTGCATTCTCTAAAAAGGCTTTCAGCAAATCAAACTCATATTTATGAGACATTTTATTCATTTTAGACTTCAAGGTGTGTGGGTCTATGTTTTACTTTCCAAATGCCGAAAAAGCTCACATTAGCCATTCGCACACCTAAACGCTGTTTTGTTTTCTCGTAGCGTTCGCTGAACTCCAAACCGACATTCACGAATTGACCCAGGAGCTTGATGGAGCCGGTATACCGTTTCTGGATTACAGGACCTACGCCATGAGAGTGCTGTTCCCTGGCATCGAGGACCACCCGGTGCTCAAGGAGATGGAGGTACGGGTCAGTACATCTTCATCACCACGGTAACCTTAGTATAGTACTAACAATGTAAACGAAATCAGTAGATTTTTACTAACACCATCATTTCATAATTTGATGCAATATGTCCGAGATATCAGAAATACATGGGATCGCCAGAAAGTATGCGTATATTTTTAATTCAGTAGTACCAATCGCTTGTTTATGACAAATCAGATTGGTGACTTGGGATTGGACAGCTTTAAACATCATGACCCCTTGTAGATTAAAGCCAGGCGTTAATGACTAGCATCTAATAGTGCGTGGAAAGGAGAACAACGCTGAGTTATTGTGAAACATCAAAGTACACCACACGCCAGCCATCGCAATTAAACACTCCATTACTCCAACACGCTACGTCCATACGAATGCATACGAAGGGTCACGCTGTTGGCTTGAGGAGGGATCACGTATTTATTATTTCTTCTGGGGTTTGTTCTCACTGTATTTGCCCTCGGGTCCCCGGCGTAATCAAGTGCCTATACGAGCGGCTCAGACCCTTATTGCTCTGCGTAGCTTCTCGCCCCAAAGCAACCTACAGTAGAATCGGCCTTCCCGAGAGGCTACAAATTTCATTCGGCTCAGCACAGAAGAATTGAGGCGCTTTATTAGTCTGTGTTGTCGGAAAAGGCCTTTGTCAGGTTACATGGTACATAAGGTGCTGTAGGGGACAATAACAGATGCTGGTTTGATGGTCGGAAACGGCTTCGCTGCTTTGATGTCTGATTTCAGCGTTCTTGTTCAGAAATTGTATTTGTTCATCGTCGGTTTTGTTTTCTGTAATGTCTTTTGGATTATGACACCGTGTCCTAACCTGGCACCATACAAGATTTCCACCACAAGTAATTTGTCTGCAGTGAAAGTGAAAATGCTGTGTGAGGCAACTTCATCATTCTTACTTTAACTAAGTATGAGTATGAGCTCTAACCAGCGGGCCAATGTGAAACTGGGTATACAGTGATACCTCACCTTATGTAAGTGTACATGTGTGGATTTACGGTGTGATGCTGGGAACGTCTGCATGTGTGAAATGTCTGCAAGATGGATGAAAAGTGACATTTTGCCACCCTGTGGATCATAGATGGACAGATCACTATGGTTCACCCCTGGATACTGAGGTCATGTTTGATTCCTGCTGGTCTCTCTCTCTCTCTCTCTCTCTCTCTCTCTCTCTCGCTTCTGGATTTGATTCTGTTGTTTTTCCCTTTTTTTGAGTTACTTGCATCTTAGATTCCCTTTGATGTCAATCAAAATTCTGCGTGTCCCTCCTGCAGACTTCTGCCTCAACATTGTTTGCTTAACTAAAGGGCATCTGCACTGAAAGTTTAAGATCTCTGAATCTGACAGTTGCAGATATGAAAGACAAAAGATGGATGCATGGATGGATGGATGAAATGGATGATAAAATACATAAATAAAATGGATGGATGGATGGATGGATGAAGTGGACATAATGGATTAATGGTCATAGATTCATGGATGGATGGATGGATGATGAAATACATAAATAAAATGGATGGATGGAAGTAGTGGACATAATGGATTAATGGTGACAGATGGATGGATGCATGGGTGGATGGATGCATGGGTGAATGCATGGGTGGATGGATGGTTGATGAAATATATAAATAAAATAGATGGATGGATAAAGTGGACATAATGGATTAATTTGTGATAGATGGATGGATGCATAGATGATATAGATGGATGGATGGGTGGATGGATGCATGGATATGGATGAATGGATATGGATGAAAAGATGCATGCATGGGTGGATGGATGAATGAATGTGGATAGATGTGGATGGATGGATGCAAGGGTGGATGGATGCATGGATGGATGGATGCATGGGTGGATGGATGAATGCATAGATGGATGAATGGATGGATATGAATGGATATGGATGGATGGATGGATGTGGATGGATGCATGGATATGAATGGATGGATATGGATGAATGGATATACAGTAGATGAATGGATGCATGGATGGGTGGATGGATGAATGGATGTGGATAGATGGATGGATGTGGATTGATGCATGGGTGGATGGATGAATGCGTAGATGGATGAATGGATGGATTGATGCATGGAAGAATGGATGGATGGAATGATGAATGGATGGATGCATAGATGGATATGGATTGATATGGATGGATATGGATGGATGGCTGGATATGAATGGATATGGATATGGATGGATGTGGATAGATGGATGGATGGATGCATGCATGCGTGAATGGATGGATGGATGCATGGAAGAATGGATAGATGCAAGCATGGATGGATGATGGATGGATATGGATTGATATGGATGGATGCATATATGGATGGAGATGGATGGATAGATATGAATGGATATGGATGGATGAATGGATGGATGCATGGATGCATAAATGGATGCATAGATGGATATGGATGCATAGATGGATGCATGGATGAATATGGATGGATGCATATATGCATAGATGGATTGATGCATGGATGGATACCTATAGACAGACAGAAAACATTTCAAATATTCATCTGTCTGTTTCTAGCATATTATCTATCTTTAATTTCTCTGTGTTCAGTGTTTTGTTTTTTTTCTTGTTCAAGGACTTTTTTCTAAGTGGCTTTTGTGTGTTTTCCTCTCAGGTTCAGGCTAACGTCGAGAAGGCTTTAACTCTGTTTGGTCAACTCCTCACCAAGAAGCACTTCCTTTTGACATTTATCCGTACACTGGAAGCTCAGCGCTCCTTCTCTATGCGTGACCGCGGCAACGTGGCATCACTCATCATGACGGCTCTACAGGGAGAGATGGAGTACGCTACAGGAGTCCTCAAACAGCTGCTCTCTGACCTCATCGACAAGAACCTGGAGAGCAAGAACCATCCCAAGCTTCTGCTCAGGAGGTGAGAGAGAAAACAAAAAATGTTTTTTATCGTTTCTCACTCTGGTGCCCCTGTCAATCTGTCAAGAGAAGTTATGGGTTAAAAGTGCATATTTTTTATTTTTCTTGCCAAAGATGACAATGGTTTCGCTTGATAAGACCCTTATGCCTCGTTTGGGATCATTGAGAGTCCTTTGAAGCTGCATTGAAACTGCAATTTTAAACTGCATTAAAACTGTTAAGTATTGGGGTCCATTAAAGTCCATTTAAATGAGAAAAATCCTGGAATGGTTTCCTCAAAAAACATAATCTCTTCTCGACTGAACAAAGAAAGATATTTTGAGGAATTTGTAAACAAACCGTTAATGATTATAAGTATTCTTTTTCTTACTATAAAAGTGAATGAGGCTCATGATCGGTTTGGTCACATTCTTCAAAATATCTTCCTTCGTATTCATCAGAACAAATACAGGTTTGTAACAACGTGAGTAAATGATGACAGAATTTTCATTTTTGGGTGAACTATCGCTTTAAGGGGTATATAATTTATTAATAGGCCCTTATGTAAGTTAGTGATGAGAGTTGGTTAGTCTATGAATGTGTTATTAAACAGGAGGAATGGTTCCTGTAGGGCCTGAGGAAAAGAGCCACATTTAGCAACCCATGCTAGCAGTCTCCCGCTATAGATGAATTAGGACCACTGAAGTCCATTAATTACACAATGCTTTAATTACTTCTGTTACTACTTTAGGGAAGCTTTTGGGGGTCCTATGGCAGGCGACAAGTTGCCCATTAGTGGAAGACATTGCCCTATTACTATAATTGTCCGGCTTTAATGAAGATCGGTGGTTTGTTTTGAAAAAAGTCGTTTTTTGCAAGTGATACATTGTAAAGAGTTCTGTAATTCACTTTTTTATTGTCGTTTATTCGCTTTAACAAATTGGGATTGATATGCTTTCTCTCTCTCTCTCTCTCTCTCTCTTTTAGGACAGAGTCTGTCGCTGAAAAGATGCTTACAAACTGGTTTACCTTCCTCCTGTACAAGTTCTTAAAAGTAAGTGTTTACAGTATGTACAGTACGCTTGAATCTACAGCACCATGGCAACAAAAATATAATTTCAGCCGAGTCGTGAGTTTGCTCCCTCAATTGAATGTGATGAGGCGACAAGTCTGGGTAGTGTGAAATAACACAACACAGCATAACTAGACAGCACATTGTTTTCCAGTATAGATAAATCAACAAGCACTTGACACCAGGATGTCTAATATGATGAGACTGAAGCTGCCCAGTCAGGTCACAGGACGTCCATACTGTCACATCTGTATATGAACCTCATTTCGGTCTCCTTATGTACTCTGCTCAGCTTCTCCAACCTTCTTTACCCCTCATGACGCCTCTCACAGATCATGATTGAGGAGCAGGATGTCATTGTGCCGCTCTTTCTCACACTCACTGTCTGTCTCACTTTCGCATTAGAAGCTCTCTGGTTTTGCATTAGTTCAATCACGCAGGGCTCAGCGTGCAGTGAATACATTTTAATCAACGGGAAACAGGAGTCCGGAACATTGAATGAAAGAATGAAAGAAAAAGAGGAAGTATGTAGATGTCATTCAAAATAACAAAAATGTACCAAGAAAGTCGAATGCAACTTTTAAAGGGTGAAGTGATTAGGTTCAATGCATTAGCACTACAGTATTCAGACGGGATTAGTTTTCCAAACGACGTTTG
Organism: Paramisgurnus dabryanus; assembly: GCF_030506205.2. Classification (NCBI taxonomy): domain Eukaryota; kingdom Metazoa; phylum Chordata; class Actinopteri; order Cypriniformes; family Cobitidae; genus Paramisgurnus; species Paramisgurnus dabryanus. The sequence goes on from NC_133357.1 coordinate 2,003,665, forward strand.
AGTTTCAACATGTCACCCATGACGTCCGGTATTTCATGTACCGATTCGGACGGGATTAAAATTCTCAGGCTATTTCAGAGATGGGAATGTCTGTTTCACCCATTTGGGCTTTGCTCTGGATACTTGTGTTTCTAATCTTTGATTTTTTGCTTTAAAGGGATAGTTCGGCCAAAAACGATATTAAACCCATGATTTACTCACCCACAAGCTGTCCGAGCTGCATATGTCCATCGTTTTTCAGACAAACACATTTTCTGATATTTTATAAAATGTTTAAGATCTTTCAGTTGATTAAATGTAATGTTACTGGGTCCACCCATAGTCCACGACCTTCAAGTCCAAAAAAAGTGCCTCCATCCTTCACAAATTAAATCCAAACGGCTCCAGGATGATAAACAAAGGTCTTCTGAGGGTAATCCGCGCGGTGTTGTTGTAGAAATATCCATATTTAAAACTTTATTAACGAAAATAAATACCTTCCGGTAGCGCCGCCATCTTAGTCGCGTCCGCATTCAGGATGAGAGCTTATGCAGCCTGCGAAGGCTACTCTGCTGCTGCTCTGTGCCCCCGCCCTCCGAATTTTTATTACGTCACTAAGAAAAGTGCGTACACTACGCTAATACTCTCTCCTGAATACAGAGGAGTCTAAGATGGCGGCGCTACCGGAAGGTATTTATTTTCGTTAATAAAGTTTTAAATATGGATATTTCTACAACAACACCGCACGGATTACCCTCAGAAGACCTTTGTTTATCATCCTGGAGCCGTTTGGATTTAATTTGTGAAGGATGGACGCACTTTTTTTGGACTTGAAGGTCGTGGACTATGGGTGGACCCCGTAACATAACATTTAATCAACTGAAAGATCTAAAACATTTTCTAAAATATCCGAAAATGTGTTTGTCTGAAAAACAATGGACATATGCAACTCGGACAGCTTGGGGGTGAGTAAATCATTGGTTTAATATCATTTTTGGCCGAACTATCCCTTTAAATGTAAAATTATTACAGAACATGTAATTTATGAATTTAATTTTAACAAATCAAAATAACTTATACAAATCCTAATAAAGTAGCTTATATAACTGGCTGCTTATAATAAACCCAAAGAAATTCAGAAATAATGATTAATAACAATTTGTTATCTTTATTAATTAACATTACCTTTCCGGAGTTGAACAAAATAAGGTTGAGTTTCTTACCTTATACTTATATTACAGTGGCCAGTCTGAACAGTGTTTGATATTCAGCTCGTCTTGATTTAATTATTTTATTTTGCCAAATGAAAAGAAAAACATCCATATCTGAATGAATGGGACTCAGGAACTACAATATATGCGCGTTAGTAAGACCTTACGGCAGATCACGTTGGCCAAAACACGAAAGAACCGCGTTTTTAAAGATATTGCTGGCAAAAACAGACATTAACATTTGGACGGGTTTAAAAACACAGAAGACCTCTGAGAAGTACGATTTTCTCAAAGGTCCCCCTGTAAAACTGATCCCGCCCGAATAGGGCTATAGATGTAATTTCCACTAAAACAGGAAGTTAGGACAGGACATATTCAGTGGTCCCTCCCTTTTAAAAAAAGCCAGTGGCATTTAGGGGGTGTGCACACCAAAGTTTTTAAACGCGGCTAAAACGCTAGGCGGTCACCGACTGCCAGCTTTTTTCAGCCGACTGCCAGCTTTCTTCAGCTGAGTGCTTTGGGGACTGTGATACTTCTGCTTTGTTTATCAGTTGTTGTACGTTGCGCCGGTTGGTTGTTCTGATATTTGTCCCGCCCCTCCTGCACTGTGATTGGACGGTCGTGTGAGAACTGACACTGACAAGCTGCGCTTTTCACTCAAAGTTGAATATAGGCGCAAAAAAAAAACTGCAACTGCTGGCTTTTTTGTATAGTGCAGCGCTTCCATTGGAAATAATTGAAAACATACACCGGCCGCCGGGCGTAAAAGCTTTGATGTGCACGCCCCCTTAGTTTGCCCCACATCCTGAAATCTGACAAGAAGCTGAAGTGCAGAATGATGTCATAAAAATCATTGACTCATATGTGCAAAAGTTTTGAATACTTATATCTTCTAAATGTACATTTTTGTGGATGTTTATCCATACTACGAGCCAAAAAAACTTTTAAAAGACCCAGAAAATATTTTTTATTGTATGGCTTTAATCTATATATAATGATGTCATCAAGTAGCAAGGTGTAATGTGTGTTTTTATCTAAATGCAACCAACCTCAATTTCAAAACGCAATGAGAAGCTACGATAGCTGCCACAGGACAAACAATGTCATCTGAGACAACGTAGGGACTCTCTATGGAACAGTTTGTCCGTTTAGGGCTACTGTAGAAATATGATGCTGCATGTAAGGGCACCAGCGTGTATGTAGTTAAAAACGGCTCATTCTAAGGTAATTAAAACAATACAGTTCATTTTGTACGGTCTGTATACACAACTGTTTATGTAGTCATGTATATTATATTGCATTTCTGTCAAGAGATCCTTTTAAACGTTACACACTGCACCTTTAAGTTCCGACTTCAAAATTTCTTTTTCGTTTTAATTGTATCTTACAGGGCTACGTACAAGGCCGCCTTAATGCACGGGCTTACCTGGGCTGAAGCCCAGGGGCCTCCCAAGTTCAGGGGCCTCCCAAGTTCACGTTTATATTGTTTTGTAACTTGTCAGGTTATCTGTCAATCACTCTAACTGCACGTTACATGGCTGCTGATTGGTCCGTGGTAACTTACCGTGAAATAAAATATCAGACGTAACAGATTTTTCTATTCTGCGTAATGTAATTAAGTGCGCGTTGTCAACTTGGCATTCCTGCATGTTAGACTGAGTGTGACAGAGAAACAGGAAATAATCCACCAACAAATGAAAGAGTAATTTCTGAAATTTCATAATAAGCACTGCAGGTCTCTCTTTCTTTCGCGCGCGCGCCCGCTCTCTCTCTTTCGCGCGCGCGCCCGCTCTCTCTGTGCTCGTGCAGCTGTCTTGAGTCTCTGGCATGCAGAAGTCTCTCCAACTGTGCGCAAGATAATGTGCCGCGGCCGCCAAATAAAGAAAGGAGTTCCCGAACATATTAATGCTGTTCGTTGTTATAAAGTTTAAGTTTACTCGCGTTTATATCAGTGACGCGTGCGCAGCCGGAGCGATGGAGTTTGACGCGATGTTAGCTCACAGTACACATCTGTTGGTTTAGAAAGACGACGCAACGGTAAATGTGCAAGTCAAAGCGTGACAAGACCATCTCAAATAATCATCCCCTGATCGCACCATTCATATTTATAATCTCCTTATCTAAAGATCTTATATACGGTACATGTATGTTCCCTGTCTGTTTTGTGCATATTCATACGTGTTCGTTTTACATGCGTAGTATGCATAAATACTACAGTAAATACAATGCATACTATATCTTCAATAGCCTACAAAATAAATAACTGATTAAAAAACAAGATTCTGTCTATAAAGACGTATCTTTTGTTAACATTAATGCATTTTCACTTTAAAACTAACTTTAACTTCTTATATTTTTAAAACTGTGGTGAGCATTTAGTTAGTGAGTGGCAATTTTCTGCAAATTTGTATATTCCAAAAACTATAAAGCTTATAAACATATATACTCTCACACATTTTGGTTTTATTTTCACCACAAGTTGCTGTGTGTGGTTGTTAAATAAAGTGTCTTGTGTTTATGCTCAAGTGGGCTCAGTGATATGTTAATAATGATATTATGGTGTTTTAGGTCAAAGAGGTAAAACTCACTGTTGTATGTATCGAAAGAAACTAATGCATTTTGTGATGTAGATTACCTAGATATTACACTTATTTTTTTTTAAATGAGACTATAAATTGAGGGTATGGGGGGCCTCCAAAACATCTCAGCCCCAGGGCCTCACATTGGGTTAAGGCGGCCCTGGCTACGTAAATATTCCACCTGTAGTTTTAGTTTCATGAAAAAAGTCTGAGGGTGAATTAATAATGAGAGAATTTTTATTTCTGTGTGAACTTTTCCTTTAAAACTAAAACGGCTCGTTTAGATTGCTCATTTAAAACTTTGGCTTCCCTACTAACTGACGAAAGTTCAGTACGAAAAAATTCACCACCAGTAATTGGCATTAGGAAAGGCAGTGCCGTTTTAACGGCATGTAATTGCGGCTCGAGCAAAACTGACAAAGCTCGTACATATAAAGACGTGGCTTGGTTGGCACGGTTAAAGCAAAACTGACACAAATCCAAACCTTCTCCTAAATCGCTCATGAAGTAAGATTTGATCAGCATTCTGACCACAGTTGTTCTTTTCATACAAGGTTTGCTCAAGGCCCCAGTGTGGAATAATTTATCAGTATCTGTATATTTCAACAGGATATTTTTCCACTGCTGTTCATTAGCCCTATGGGTGGGTGAGGTCTGGCCGACTGGTCTGATCTCTCGCCTATTTCTATCCCTCTCTTTCTCTTTAATGAAGCCGGAGCGTGGGATGAGGTCTGGTTTCCGCTCGTGCTGTAGCGGAGGTCTCCGAGTGCGATATATTCACACTCTCTCTTTCTCTCGCTAGCAGCTGTCGGCTTAATTAGCGCAGATGCTAACGAGACGTTAACAGCATATGGTGGGAGGGTAGGTGGGGTAAAACTGGATGAAGAAATGGAGAAGACCAGAGGAGTTTTGTGTGGGCATGCACGAGGCGGAGGGTGACGGCGGGTTTCCTTGTTTCTCTTCACTTATCATAATCACTGCAGCAGGTGGGGGGTTGGGGAGTGACGTGTATGTGATTTTACTGTTTTGCCAATGAAAACACACTTGAAAACATTTGAAGACTCCAAAACTGATGCCATTAATCCTGCAGGCACACTCACTGATTTTAAAAACCCTTGCACGCCTAACAACCTCTCTAGTCCACGGAAACGGCAGAGCCGCACGTATTACAAGTTCATGTGCAAGGAAGAGTCCGAATCATGCGTGTTTCAAGTTCACGTGCGAGAAGGAGTCCATGCCGCGCGTGTTCAGTTCCAAGAGTCCAAGACGCGCGGCATTAAGTCCAGATGCGTACGAGAAAGAATTTGCGCACCTTACAAGCTTTCTCACACAGAGTGAAGCCCACAAACCCTGTCATGCGAGGAAAAGCACGCAGTACGCATGTTAATGTGAAACTATGTAATAACTATCTCCAACTATCATCATCAAAGCCTGTTATCGGCAATATGTCTGACGATCGTTGAGCACAACCCTACCCAACAGTGGGATTAAACAACCCAGAATAGATTAAATTGACCCCTTTTGTCCCAAAATTGGGTTAAAAATAAGCCAGCATTTTTTTTTTGAATGAAGCTAACGCTAACAATGTACTAATAAGTCAAGTTGTACTTTCACATTTTTTTAAGTTTCCCGACAAAATAATCCTAGTTCACACAAGTCCAAATGATAAAAATGGCTGCATTACACATGCAAGGACAATAATTGGTAACATCAGACCATGTCCGAACACTTAATGCGCATACTAAAGATGACATTGTTTTATACAAATTGGTGTTTTTGTAGCGTACACGGAGATGATAACAGTGTCATTTTCAAAAACTTACACTTTAACTGTTTCCCCGCCATTGACGAGTTATCACGTCAATTAAGAGAAAACGCTTTCCTGCCAATGACCAGTTTTTACGGCAATCCATATATCCGCTATTATCCACTAGGTGGCGCTCTTACCCAACTTATAAAACACTGTCAGTATCCACTCTAACAGTAATCTCTAACAAAAGTCCTTTACAAAAATCTTATTTTCTCAAAATTTGGTCCTTTGAAGAAACTTACCCATAATTGAGAGGTGATAAAAAGAATACAAATGAAGATAAGATGAAAAGTTTTTTTTTTTTTTTGAAAACAGAGTCTGTTCTTTCATTTAATATATTGTATGTTTATATATTTAATGAAGGAAAACCATTCTGAAATACAATAAACGTTTGTGAAAATCATAAAAATGCTGGTGCTGGCTGGCAATTAACCCTCTGGGGTCCGACCATTTTGGGACACTGTCAGAGGTTCTGACATGCTCTTACATTTGGTCTTTGTTCAGCACAAACTGGGCTTAAATATTATATGAACTAATATAAGTCCACAAAACCCATACTAAACATGTTTTAACAAGACTTTCCTAAACTGAATCTAGTAGTCTAGAGTTTTTTCTTTAAAATGATGTGAAAATCATCCTGCCTACTCATTCACATAAACCAATATATTGATTTAGAAATTGTAAGACACTTTTTGTTTAGAGGGGCCGTATGCGAGAAGGATTGATTGACAGCTAGCAAACAAAGGCTCGCATAATGAGCTCCATAATGAGCTGCATAATGAGGCAGGAGGGAACTACAGTAAAGAATGCGAGGACAAATGTATACATGTTTGTTTGAGGTTTATTAAGAAGTTAACAATATAATCAAAATAAAAATGAAGGTCAGTAGGACATTTTCAGTTTATTTGGAAACGAACCCTATACAAAAACTTAACTTGTATAAGAAACTGATAAACAACAGGGCTGTAAACTGAAAAATGCTGGCGAGGAAAAAAATGTAAATTTATTTTCAAAAGTTTACATTTTCAACCCTAAAAAGGCAGTTTTAATGTACATGAAGTTTTCTGTTAGTTAGTAATGGCGTCATGTACAAACCATATCCGGGACGTCACCCATAGGTTTCTGAAAACTGTTTTTGAAGCCAATAGTAGGCGGTGCCTGCCGTCGCCATCTTGGCCGCATGTCACCGTGCATCACTTGCGGATATCCGAAAATGGGTAAAGAGGCGGGACGTTGGTGAAACCACGCTCGCCTAGCTCAACCCTAGTGACAGCAGTGGCTGTTAAACCGCCCCTCATGTGGCAACGCCCATAATTATGCAGAAATTTAAAGATGAATATAATTTAAACGATTGACTTGCAAAAAAATTCACCCCCTCACAGTTGTCATGAAGGGCAGAAAACTATTACAGACAAAAAACTATTTTGTACCAGGCTGTAAACATATTATTTTCTGCTCTAAAGTTGGGCATTTTAACATGGGGGTCTATGGGAATTGACTCCCTTTTGGAGCCAATCTATGAATTGCAGTTTAAATCACTTCCGTATTGGCTTCACCAGAGAGATCAGAAGTTTGCCCCTCGGTACAATCACACGCCTTCACTGGAGAAATCTCATTGGATTAATAGAAAAGATCATGGCTGTTTTTTAGGATGTGGGTGGAGCCGGATCAATTTGAAATCAATGGGGGCAGGAATATAGGAAATTAGATTAGTGAAAAGACAACTGGATCCGCCACTATAAATCAACAAATGCCTGTCAGAGTCCATTGCTTCTAAAGTACCTGTAGCTCACTTGATAGAGCATTTTGTTAGGAGTGCAAAGGTCATGGGTTTGATTCCTAGGGAATACATATACTGATAAAATGCCGTTTTGAATAAAAGTGTCTGCCAAATGCATTAATGTACGGTAAAAATGTTGCATCATCCTCATTGAAATTAAATCTGTTGGCTAATGTTATTGTCCAGCTTCAATGCACTTCATCAGGTTCCTAGAATGGAATAAAACAAATACCAGGTAAACCAACAAACCACCTCGCCAGAATAAGATACGTTTGCCGCAGACGTCAGGCTATGGGCGCTAACATCAAACAACAACAAACTTTAAGTCTAAAAACTTTAAAAAAGATGTTTTTTTGGTGTTGTTTATGCTAATGTTGAAAACCTGGAGCGCACCTATCAATCTGTCTCTCTCTCTCATTTCACATAGGGGTTTAAGTGCTTCCCAATCATTAACCTCCAGCATTTCTCTCTCTACCTTGCGTTTAAACTCTTTGTCTTTTTTCGAGAGGGCCTTTTTGAGGGTGTGAGAGGCTAATGGTTGTATTGATTGGCAAGTCCTTGTGATTATTTGAAAGCGCTGCACCATTACAGCCGCTTGTTTTTCACATCTGAAGTGGCAGTTTATCAGTAATCAAGTTTTGCTCAATATACATACCTGAAATGCATTTTATCTCCGCCCGTCGCTGTGAAAGCAAAGAAGAGCTATTGATTGTCTCCGTGCTTGCTTTGTCTTTTGCTTTTTATGAGATCACACATATCTGGGACGATGTGAGGTACTAACAGATGGTGGTTGTGTTTTAATCTTTCTCTCTTTCTTTACAGGAGTGTGCAGGTGAGCCTCTCTTCATGTTGTACTGTGCTATGAAACAACAGATGGAAAAAGGCCCAATAGACGCCATCACAGGAGAGGCCAGATACTCCCTTAGTGAAGACAAACTCATCCGACAACAGATCGACTACAAGACGCTGGTCAGTGTACCTTTAAGAGTATTAACCCTTGTGATCATGACCCCAACCTTTTATCCTACTTAATGCTGTTGACCAAAGAAACAATTGTACACAAAATATTGATTTAAAGACACAATATGTAATTTTGGGCAATAGTGGTTGCTAAACAACCACAATGGTGTAGCTTGATGTCGCTGTGAAAAAGTGTGGAACAATGTGAGTTGGTCACCTTCATTGTGGATAGGAATCGATCCGACAGGACTCCCAAATCATGCTCATGAATGAGGTAATGAAATATGTCACAGATTGACTGGCTTAAAGACACACTCCAACCAAATATCAAGATTACCCCATGATTTACTCACCATCAATCTGAAATACATATCAATCATCTTTCAGATGAGCATATTTGGAGCTATTTAAGTATGTCCTTGCTCTTCCAAGGTTTATAATGACAGAAAACAGGGATCAGGGAACAATCTTTAAACTTTTAAAAGACTTTAAACCCCAAAAAATGCATTCATCCTTCACAGAAGTAATCCACATAGCTCCAATAGGTTAATAAAGGTCTTTTGCGGGTAATCGATGCAATTTTGTTAAAAAAAAATCCATATTTTAAACTTTATAAAATATAATAACTAGCTTCTGGTAATGACGGAGTTTTAGCGTTGTGAGTCCAAGATGGCGTCATTACTGGAAGCTAGTTATTATAGTTTATAAAGTCTAAAATATGGATATTTTTCTTACAATATTGGATAATTACCCTCAAAAGACCTTAATTAACCCAATGTGGATTGCTTCTGCGAAGGATGGATGCACTTTTTCGGGCTTCAAAGTCAGAAGTCAGACTGTGCTAGTCATTTGGGTATTTCTATGCAAAAATCCTCCATATTGTGCCTTGAATTCAAAATACTTTCATTATGTGAGAAGAAAGTGACAACAGAGTGATTCTGTAGCTTAGTTGTTGGGGAAGTAGGCCTGCATAACGATTAATTGCGATTAATCTATAGCAGAATAAAAGTTTTTGTTTACGTCATGTGTGTGTGTGTGTGTGAACTGTGTATAATAATTATGTATATAAATGTGCATACATGCATGTATCATTTTAAGAAAATAAATTATATACATAAACAAAAAAATATATACATAAATATACAAATGTATATACACTAGGGCTGTGTATCGATTCAGATGTTCCAAACCAATTCAAATTTGATTCACAACGCTATCAAATTGATTCGATTTCGATTCAATTTTCCGATTCTCGGATCAACTCGATTCAACTCAATGAATATGGATTTAATACAAATACTATATTTATAAAAAAGAACAGTGAACAGAAGTTTACAAGTGGAAGATTAATAAAAAGCAATTAAAAGCCACAACACTATCGTCGTTGTCTTGCTTGCGAAATCTAAAATGCTTCCATACCTCTGACTTTTTATGTGAAGATTGGCATCAACGTCGAAGAAGCACCTGAAACTGCCATTTTAAGCACTGAATTAACTCTTTCACCGCCAGCGTTTTTAAAAAAAGTTGCCAGCCAGCGCCAGCGTTTTTCATGTTTTTCACCAAAGTTTAATGCCTTCCAGAAAATTTTCTTCTTTAAATATATAAACATACAATATACCAAATGAAAGAACAGACCCTCTGCTTTCAGTATAATAGCGGTATTGCGGAAAGACGGAAAATCTCGTCATTGGCGGGGAAGCGTTTTCTCTTAATTGACAAGATATCTCGTCAATGGCGGGGAAAGAGTTAATGAATGACAGGCTCGCCTCTCGCTCCTTGGTAACATCGCGCAAGGCAAAAAGAGTGTGACATCTAGCGGAGAAGACTAGTAATTAGATTAACGTAAATTTTTACGTTCAATGTTTGCGAAAATAAATATGAAAAAATTGATTTGTGGCCTTCATCGACCACATAAAAAATAATGATTAATCGAGAAATCTTTTTTTTTGCCCAGCCCTAATATACACATGTAAACATTTCTTAAATATATGCATTGCATGTGTGTGCATTTATCTATAGAAAGTTATTATACACCGTTAACTAGGGCTGTAACGATTAATCGCGTGTCCCATTAAAAATGCCGTGTTAATCAATTCTGTGTTTCATGCACAGCTTGTGTGTGTACTACGGTGTTTTGGTCAGTACGAAGTATTTATCAATCTAAAATCATTATGAGTCTGAGTCGTTTATAACTTGCATTTAAAAAAGCAACACTCGTTAAACAAAATCATTCAAAATATTCTTTATTATCGTGAAAACACCTGAAACAATTTGAAGAATATCCTTATAGACATTTCCTGGAATAGCATTTGTAATGCTGCTACTTCTGTCGCACAAAGGGAGTTTCTGCACGAGAGCGCCCCCTGGCTTTGGGATGTGCCGAGATTTCACCGTAATATAGTTAAAATTCATTAATTGAGAAAATTCACATTTGCACGATTAATCGTTACAGCCCTACAGTTAACACACATATATGATTTAAACAAAAACTTTTATTCTTCTATAGATTAATTGCGATTAATCGCTATGGATCCCTTGTTAGCAGCGCAAAGGTCATGGATTTGATTCCTAGGGAACGCACGTACTGATAAAAACGTATACTTGAATATGCTGTAAAGAGTTTGGCATATGTGCAAATTAAAATGTACAGACACGAAACTAATAAACCATGAACGAATATTGACCAGAATAATATATTTCAGACAGCCATGCAATGTGATTAATATAGTTATAATTTGTATCATTAATGCCGTCTTTTAAACGCTTTTAACGCCGAATGATTTGCTTCTACTAATGATGAATCGTCTTGACTCAGCCCAATTACTTTCTCTTGGCAGACTCTGCACTGCGTGAACCCAGAGAACGAGAACGGCCCGGAGGTGACGGTGAAATGCCTGAACTGTGACACCATCACCCAGGTGAAGGAGAAGCTTCTGGACGCCGTGTATAAAGGAAGTCCTTACTCACAGAGACCCAAAGCTGGAGATATGGACCTGGGTAAGATATGACGGCCGGGTGGAGCATTTGCACTTTAGCATGGATAAATGATGGTTGTTTGGATAGACAGAAACACAAATGAATTAAATATTAAATGCTCTTGTATATATAGAGTGTACTTTTAGCTGCTACTGCAATTGTGGAGCTTATCGGCGGTTTGATGTAAATGCGCGCTGATGTCACCGTCACGAGATCCAGGGGCACAGACGCCGAATCGTATCATCCACAGCCAAGCGACATTCTATTAGCTAGTGCACTTGCCAGTGTGATTGCTATCTGCCTGAAATTGAGCGATGTTATCAGATGTGTTGTGGAGATCTACCGTCATCTACGTCCGTTCTGCTCCGTGGCAGTTGTCTTTCAGGGTTTCGAAATGAGAAACCGCAGCTCCCCCTCCACAGCAAACAAACACGACCACGAAGGTTGTTTCTGAAATAGGTTACTTGTAAAAGTCATACTTGTAACCTTGTTTTTGATCTGTATCATTATGTTTCACATCATGCTGGTCACCTCTGTTAATAGAACCTTTAAAGAGCTGATGTGTTTACATCTTTTCAGATAGGAAACGGTTTAGACGAGGTGTGCGTAAGGTTATGTGCTTCAAATGAGATCAGGGGCTTTTAAAAAGGAAGGAAGTTGTTGGTCGTCCTTGTTGTGGGAGGGATGTTTATGTGTGTAAACACTCGCCATGCTCATCTGTTATTGTCTCGGTTGCAGAATGGCGACAGGGGCGACTGGCCCGGATCATTCTTCAGGATGAAGATGTCACCACTAAAATTGATAATGACTGGAAACGGCTGAACTCACTCGCACACTATCAGGTACGGTCACGGTCCACACCTGAATCTTTTCACTGTTGATATACTGTCCTTATTTTTTGAATCAGAGTATTTTTGTGTATTTCTGGACATTGCAGCCTTTATTTATTGCATTGCACGTTATGTATGTTTTGTTTTGTGTATATTGTTATGTATGTGGTTATGTTTTCTGTCTGTCTGTCTGTCTATCCATCTACAGTATCTATACATCAATCTATCTATCTATCTAGAGTATCTGTCTGTCTGTCCGTCCATCCGTCTGTCTGTCTATCATCCATCCATTCACAGTATATACAGTATCTGTCTGTCTGTCTATCTATCTATCTTATCCATCCATTCACAGTATCTATTAACCGTATCTATCTGTATGTCTGTCTGTATGTCTGTCTGTCTGTCTGTTTATCTATGTGTCTGTCTGTCTGTCTGTAAATCATCCATCCATTCACTGTGTATATTTTCAGTATCTATCCATCCATCCATCCATCCATCTGTGCATCCATCTATCTATAGTATCCATCCACCATCTATCTATCTATCTATCTATCTATCTATCTATCTATCTATCTATCTATCTATCTATCTATCTATCTATCTATCTATCTATCTATCTATCTACAGTGTCTGTCTGTCTGTCTGTCTGTCTCTGTCTCTGTCTCTGTCTCTGTCTCTGTGTCTATCTATCTATCTATCTATCTATCTATCTATCTATCTATCTATCTATCTATCTATCTATCTATCTATCTATCTATCTATCTACAGTGTCTGTCTGTCTGTCTGTCTGTCTGTCTCTGTCTCTGTGTCTCTATCTATCTATCTATCTATCTATCTATCTATCTATCTATCTATCTATCTATCTATCTATCTACAGTGTCTGTCTGTCTGTCTGTCTGTCTGTCTGTCTGTCTGACTATCTATCTATCTATCTATCTATCTATCTATCTATCTATCTATCTATCTATCTATCTATCTATCTATCTATCTATCTATCTATCTACAGTGTCTGTCTGTCTGTCTGTCTGTCTGTCTGTCTGTCTGTCTGTCTGTCTGTCTGTCTATCTATCTATCTATCTATCTATCTATCTATCTATCTATCTACAGTGTCTGTCTGTCTGTCTGTCTGTCTGTCTGTCTATCTATCTATCTACAGTGTCTGTCTGTCTGTCTGTCTATCTATCTATCTATCTATCTATCTATCTATCTATCTACAGTGTCTGTCTGTCTGTCTGTCTGTCTGTCTGTCTGTCTATCTACAGTATCCATCCATCATCCATCCATTCATATTATATATTTACGCACCTTTATGTCTGTCTGTCTATCTATTTATGTGTCTGTCTGTCTATCTATTTATATATAGTGTATGTCTATCTATTCTGTCTGTCTGTCCTATCTAAGTGAGATGCAAGACAGCCTGAGTGTAGTTAATAAAGCTAACCTGGATGTTAGCTTCATATTGTTTACCTCGACAAAAAGTAAATAGTAAATATTTATTATATATACATATATAAATATATACATACATATAGGCATGATACTTCAGAAATTAGATGGTGAATGTTTTAATGTCGCTGTAGCTCAACTGGTAGAAAATCATGTTAGCAGTGCAAAGCTCATGAGTTTGATTCCCTGAAAACACACATACTGATAAAATGTATAGCCTTAATGCACCATAAGTCACTTTGGATAAAAGCATCTGCCAAATACACACTTGTAAATGTTTGCAGAGTATCGTACAGTAATGTTGTCACTCATTGTCCTCAGGTAACAGATGGGTCTGTCATCGCCCTTGTGCCAAAGCAGAACTCTGCGTACAACATCTCAAACTCCTCCACCTTCACCAAGTCCCTCAGCAGATACGGTGAGCGTCTGCTCTTTCTGTTTTAATGTTCTCCTCATAGCTTCACGTCTCTTCCCTCAGAGACACTCCTCAGAAGTAAGACATCATGTTTGCCATATTAAACCGAAACACGTTGTTTATAAATCGAACCAGAGATCAAGGGCCTTCATTTTCCACCTCTTCACTATCTTGTACCCTTTACTCGATTTCAAAAAGCCACTGAGCTGGGCGTCTTTCAGATATTCTTTCTGATGATTTTGTTTTGTTTTCCGAGCACTTTGGGTGTTTGTGTGAATAAGAGGTGATGATTGCAGCATCTCTCAGAACTATGTTTTGTTTCTCCACCAAAAAGAAAAGAGGTTCAGAGAGAAAAGCTTGTTTAATGTCATCTCTTCTCCTCAGGAGTGACTATCCATGATTGCCGTAGAATTACATCTACTCAAGCCGTGGCTCTCTCGTAGCAGACGTCCATTATATTTCCCTTTGAGAGAGAGCTTCATGGCTGATAATTCTGCGGGTGCTCAGATAGTGGACACACAGTATTGTTGTACCACTTGTTGCCATGGAAACGGCAGCAGTTAGCGCAGTCACATAGCATCAGGAGGTTGGCACTTTTTTGGCCCTTGGCCCTTTTTTGGCATTGACTTTTCAGTTATCTCAGATTTCCTTAGTAAAATTTGTTATATTATTGATATCTTATATTATAAACCTAAGTTCTTGTTAATTTCAGCATTTACGTCCGTCGGTTAACATTAGTCTGACACAAAGATATTGGATATAACAAGATTGAGCACTGCGATTACTATGAATAGGGGAAAATGTGATGCTTAATACGGCCTGTAGATATATACACTAGATGTCGCCTTGGGGTTCTAAGCATGTGTCAAAACCGCCGCCATCTTGGAACAGGGGTCTTGTTATAGGAAGTAGCTAGGTAACGCTTCTCTTTCCGCCTGTACTTCGAATTCATGGACGATGCCGGACTTTTGTACTGCGTATGGATGTTAGCGCTACTAGCACTGTGCATTAAAGTTAGAAAAAGTAGATTTTCATAATATCAAAACTTAAATGTTTTTGGACTCAATGCTAAATACATTGAAACGAACCAAAAGAAAAACTAAAAAATGGCATTCATGACGATTTATGGTGATTTTATTTCATTTACACCATTGCTTACAACGACGCTGATGCGGGGCTCCCCTGTGTCAAGATGGCGGCTCTATTTGACGCATTCGGTCCAATGAACAGCCGTAGCCAAGGTGTTTTATTCTGCGAACTGTGTATGTTTTCAATTGTTTTCAACGGAAGTGGCGTGCTTTAAAAAAGCCAGCAGCTGGCAGCGGTTTTGTCCGCTTATAAAATGATCAATTGGGTGAAACGCTCCGCTTGTCAATGTCACTTTTTACTCAGCTGTCCAATCATAGTGAAGGAGGGGCGGGACAAATACCACAACAACCAACCAGTGCAACGTACAACAACTGATAAACAAAATAGAAAGTATTATAACAACCAAAGTTCTTAACTAAATATATACGCTGGTAAGCGCTCACAGTTGGCGTCCGCCTGGCGTTTTCAGCCACGTTTAAATGTTCTTAGTATTCCAGGTCTCTTATTTGATTCAGAAACATTTATTATATTATTTATTTACGTTTTAGCCATTACGTTTTTCTGTAATAAACACCTCTGCAAGAAATTGAATAAACGTACTGTACAGTAGCAGTTTCTTTGGAGTACCCCGGCTTGCCGGTCTATGACTGATTAACTAGACTCTATCTCTCACACCCACTTGCCACCTAAGGATCGAGGAAACCTGAGGGAGTTTTTGATGGATTCCACACATGCGGTGTATTCATTGTAGTTTAGGGCATCCACACGAAACGATCCTTACCCAGAATGCCTCATCCTCAGACAGATTACTGTGCTTAACCATCCATTAGCCAGGATCCCGGCTACTTTCTGCTCCCATCTTTGATGGGTAACTCCTGGGTATTTAGCAGCCGACTTCTCATCAGATAGGAAGAATCGTGCGCTCTGATTTATGACTGTTGATACAGTATGTCTTTTATTTTATATTGATGAAGGCTCTTAATCTGTAGGTTTAATACTGTACCATCCATATAGCATAGTTTGGTAAAATAACAGCAGTAAGTGAGTAAGTTGTGTCTTACAGCTACTTCACTGCAAGTAAATGGTTTTCCCAAGGACGGTATAAAGCAGTCACTAAAATCCTTGTTAATAATGATAACAAACAGCTTCAGTCGGCTAATTGCTATATTATACCACTACATTACAAAAATATGTTAATCGTTTTTTTTTTATTATTGATTTATTAATTTAAATATTGAGAATAAACACTTGTTCTGTCATGTATATAAAACAAAATAAAATTTTAAATAAAATATACAATAAAATAAAATAAAATAATATAAAATATAAAAAATCACTGCAGATAATTGGTTTTCAAGCACAATATAAAGGAGAGTCACTAAAATCCTTGTTACCGTGGTAAAATTATAATAACACACAGCTTCAGTAGGCTAATTGCTATATTATACCACTAATACAAAAAACACAGTATAAAAATATGTTAATAGTTTGATTTATTAATTGAAATATTGAGAATAAACACTTGTTTTGTCGTGTAATATATAAAATAAAATACAAAATAAAATACAAAATAAAATTAAAATAAAAAAAATATAATAAAATAAAGTAAAATAATTATATAATACAATAAAGTAATATATAAAAAATATAAAATAAAACATAAAATTAAAATAAAATACATAATATATGAAATAAAAGACTTTCTTACTCTTTACATCAGGGGTTCTCAAAGTCCGGACTCCGGTCCGGATCCGGACCCGACGGCAACTTGATCCGGACCCGCGTCCACTTCATATTACAAGTGCATTAATAATTTCTAACTTATGTGATTGATTAAATGTGTGCATTTGCTAATTCACAATTGCATATTAAACTTGTAAACCATTCGTTTAGTTTTTTCTTCTTTTTAGATTTAAGAGTATTTCTGGTCCGAAAATAAAACGAGTTATTTAAAAATTTCCTGTGTGACGCTGTAGCCATCACACCCAGATATTATGCACAGCTACTTCATGTACTACGGCTCACTGTTGGTTTGAGTCGTTTAAAACATTCATTTAAAAAAGCAACACTCGTCAAACATAATCTTATACATATTCTTTATTATCATGAAAATACCTGAAAAGGTTTGAAGAACAGCAATATAAATATATCCTTAAGACATTTCCTGAAGCTCCGTGTGTCTGGTTCTTCGTCTGCAGCACATATTAAGTTTCTGCCCAAGAGCGCCCCCTGGCTTTTGGATGTAGCGGCATTTTACCTTTATTCATTGAGAAGCATGCATCATCAGCCAATTTATAGGTGCACCCCTAATTTTGGTCAGTGTCTCTGCCTACCAACCACACTTTTTTTGCCATGGTTTATGCATCTGATGGAGAACAAACTGTGCCATTTCTCTAATTAGGTTGCTCTGTATTTTGCACCTGGTTACTTTTGGCATATTTCTTGTGTTTATTTAAAAAAAATTTTTTTACTTTAAATGCAGAATACACTTATGTTTTTCCCAAACTATTTGTGTTGATTTGTTATATAAACAAATGATTTACATAAAGTTTTTCCGGACCTATGAAAATTATGGGAATTCAGATTTGGACCTTTGAATGTAAACTTTGAGAACCCCTGCTTTACATGGTTGCCTTTAATTTTGAGTTAATTCAACTTAAAATTATTAGTTTTTATTTAACCTAAAAAAGCATGTAAAAATGTTTTTTTAGCAAAATTTTTAACAATGCAGCAACATTTACTTGATGTGCATCTATCTGCTATTTTGCAGTGCGTCGCCGTTCACGCATGTATCAACAAATCAGAATTGTCTATCTCATCTTTAAAATGCTAAAATTATATATAATGTTTTATCTTCAGAGAGCATGTTGAGGACGGCCAGCAGTCCGGACAGTCTGCGGTCCAGGACGCCCATGATCACGCCCGATCTGGAGAGCGGCACCAAACTCTGGCACCTGGTGAAAAACCACGACCACGCAGATCAACGCGAGGGCGACCGTGGGAGCAAAATGGTGTCAGAGATCTACTTGACACGACTGCTGGCCACCAAGGTGTGTTTGCGTGACCTTTTGCACACCTATCCAATCATGTCTGCCCGTTCCTTTAACATTTAGTCTTCTTTCTCATATTTCTTTCATTCCTTATCTTCCTCTCCATCCCTCTCCCTTCTTCCCCGGCTTGTAGCTTATTTCTTTGCCGCCTAATTGTAAGGAGAGGAAAAATTGAAATCTGAATATGTTTACAAGCCTCTCGGGTGGTCAATTTTGATACATAATAAAAAACGATAGATAAATGTAATGCTGGAGCGGAGGAGAAGAACAGCAGGAGACAGGTAATTTGTTGTGGATCGAGTGTTTCATGGTGCGTGGTGACAGAGCGCTGAATGGATGCCGGGACTGTCTATCTCACACACACAAACACACATACACGCACACCAGCATCCTAATCAACACGCTTCGTATTATCCAAGAGCTACAGCTTGTTTTCCTCTCGCTCTCAGGAGTGACAAATAATCCGACGCCTCTGCTTCGGATCCGCGATGGCATTTAGCGTTTTTAACATTTAGAAAAGTATCCTTTGTGATAAATATATAAGTGGTAAAAATCAAATAATTAAATAATAAAATTCATTTTCTGTAATTTACTTACACGGTTTTTAACTGATGGGTTAAAACAATACAGTATGTAAGTTGGTCTGTTGTGATAGGGTCATAAACAGCAAATGCAAATATTGATAATGCAAATAATGTATACAGTTAAAATAGCAAGATGGAGGAAGAACGATTTTGTTGTTCATAGGCTGTGCACCCTAATAACATTTTGTCACTTTGCTGTTACCCAAGTAGGATCTAACCATAAGACGTCTCCATTAACTATTACGTTTTGTTGTCTCACTACAGGGTACGCTACAAAAATTCGTAGATGATTTGTTCGAAACGATATTCAGCACAGCGCACCGCGGCAGCGCCCTCCCTCTCGCCATCAAGTATATGTTCGATTTCTTGGACGAACAGGCGGACAAACACCAAATCACAGATTCAGATGTTCGGCACACCTGGAAAAGCAACTGGTAGGAAGCGGCATTTTCTGTTGTTATTTGCGCGGACAACAACCTCCCATTCATAATTTACATTTCTCTCTCTTCTTATTCTCAGTTTGCCATTGAGGTTTTGGGTGAACGTGATCAAGAACCCTCAGTTTGTGTTCGACATTCACAAGAACAGCATCACGGACGCTTGTCTGTCTGTTGTGGCGCAAACGTTCATGGACTCTTGCTCCACATCCGAACACAAGCTGGGCAAAGATTCCCCCTCGAATAAACTCCTCTATGCTAAAGATATTCCCAACTACAAGAACTGGGTAGAAAGGTATCCAAGATTGTACTGTATTTTACTGTTTATTTTGTCAATGTATAAGGAATATGTCAATGTATTTATACTGTTGGAGATGTAAGACTATATATATGAAGACAGGTGAATGGAGACAAAGAAGGACTTGAAGTACTTACAAGAATTAACTATTTTTATAGTGCACTGCAAAAAAATATTTTCAAGAAAAAATGTCTTAGTATTTTTGATTTGTTTTCAGTAAAAATATCTAAAAAAAATTAAGATGCTTTTTCTTGATGAGCAAAACGACCCAAGAAAATAAGTCTAGTTTTCAGACCAAAAATATCAAATTTAAGTGATTTTGTGCATAAAACGAGCAAAAAAAATCTGCCAATGGGGTAAGCTATTTTTTCTTGAATTTTTCTTGAATTAAGTGCACTAAAAAATTACACTGCAAAAAAAGATTAAAAAAAAAAATCTTAGTATTTTTGTCTTGTTTTCAGTAAAAATATCTAAAAATTCTTAAATTAAGAAGCTTTTTCTTGATGAGCAAAACGACCCAAGAAAATAAGTCTAGTTTTTAGACCAAAAATATCAAATTTAAGTGATTTTTCGCATAAAACAAGCAAAAAAAATCTGCCAATGGGGTAAGCTATTTTTTCTTGAATTTTTCTTCAATTAAGTGCACTAAAAAATTACACTGCAAAAAAAGATTAAAAAAAAAAATCTTAGTATTTTTGTCTTGTTTTCAGTAAAAATATCTAAAAATTCTTAAATTAAGATGCTTTTTCTTGATGAGCAAAGCGACCGAAGAAAATAAGTCTAGTTTTTAGACCAAAAATATCAAATTTAAGTGATTTTTCGCATAAAACAAGCAAAAAAAATCTGCCAATGGGGTAAGCTATTTTTTCTTGAATTTTTCTTGAATTAAGTGCACTAAAAAAATTACACTGCAAAAACAGATTAAAAAAAAAATCTTAGTATTTTTGTCTTGTTTTCAGTAAAAATATCTAAAAATTCTTAAATTAAGATGCTTTTTCTTGATGAGCAAAGCGACCGAAGAAAATAAGTCTAGTTTTTAGACCAATAATATCAAATTTAAGTGATTCTGTGTATAAAACAAGCAAAAAAATCTGCCAAAACGAATTTTTTCTTGAATTTAGTGTTTAAGAAAAATTTTCAAGATTTTTTTGTCGTTTTGCTCATCAAGAAAAAGCATCTTAATTTAAGAATTTTTAGATATTGTTACTGAAAACAAGACAAAAATACTTTTTTCAGTGTAAGAAAAATGTTCAAGATTATTTGCTTACCCCATTGGCAGATTTTTTTTGCTTGTTTATGCACAAAATCACTTAAATTTGATATTTTTGGTCTAAAAACTAGACTTATTTTCTTGGGTCGTTTTGCTCATCAAGAAAAAGCATCTTAATTTAAGAATTTTTAGATATTTTTACTGAAAATCATTTTTTGCAGTGTAACCGCTATAAAACCACTAATTTGTATGTATTGATTGATAACAAATAGAAACAAAACACACTGGTTTTACTACAGTAAAAAATGGTTACTGTAGTAAAACCAGTGTGTTAGTGGTCTTGTTCAAATCAGCTCAAATTCCTACTATTTGTCATAACGAACATGGTGTGATGTAAGCTGGTCTTGTCACAAAGGATTATTATTTCTCTCTGAGATCTTTATATTGCACATATTTTGCCTCACCAGCTAGTCTACTTGCCTGTTTTTGCCCCTCTCCTTTGAAACTGTGGAAATGCCACAAATTCACCTGAAATCAGTGTGCAATCGCTCCCTCACCAGCACCCTGATGTTGCACTGTCTGCTTTGTGGTCCTGCAGGTATTACTCAGACATTGCACGAATGCCTGCCATCAGCGATCAGGACATGAGTGCATATCTCGCCGAGCAGTCCAGACTGCATCTGAGCCAGTTCAACAGCATGAGCGCCCTCCACGAGATCTACTCTTACATCATCAAGTACAAAGATGAGGTGAGTACAGATGAAAGAAAGTGGCATACTAACAGATATCATACTGCCCAGTGTGCCCGGTATGCATGCTATTTTTGGAGTTTTAAAGGGATAGTTCACCCAAAAATGAAAAATCGGATGTCATTTACTCACCCTCATGTGGTTCAAAACCTGTGTGAGTTTCTTTATATGTTATACACAAAGAAGATATTTTGATACATGATGGTAAACGTACAGATGAACAGTACCCATTGACTTCCATAGTATTTGTTTTTTGTACTGTGAAAGTGTCAACTGTGCTGTTAGCATTGTTGTGTTGTCAGTAGTGATGCACCGATACCACTTTTTTGGAATACGAGTACGAGTACAAGTACTTGCATTTCAGTACTTGCCGATACCGAGTACTTAATAAAAAAACATTATTTAAATTTACAGGTAACGGCTTTAGTCATATAATTTAACAAAAAAACAAAGGACTAGTTTTCCAGTTTGTTGTAAACTCTGCCTCTTTGGACAACACAAGCGGCATTAATCCCTTACACACCGCTTAAACATAGACATTTCTCAGACCGTGGTATCGATTCCAGGTATCGGGGGACTTTTAACGAGTACGAGTACTTTAGAAAATGTGGTATCGAGGCCGATACCCGATACCAGTATCGGTATCGGTGCATCCCTAGTTGTCAGTCAATGTTTTGTGTAAAGTCACAAATTTTGTCATCAGAATAGTACACGGACCATGGGATTTTTGTAGCCGTGCGTACTTTTTACAGTGTGCGTGACACAAATTTTGTTATCAGAATAGTACGCAAACCACGTGATTTTTGTAACCTTGTGTACTTTGTACAGTGTGCGTGACACACATTTCGTTATCAGAATAGTACACAGACCACTGGATTTTTGTAACCCTGCGGACTCTGTATAGTGTGCATGCCATGAAGCAAATTTCGTCATCAGAATAGTACGCAGATCACTGGATTTTTGTAACCCTGTGTACTTTGTACAGTGCGCATGAAGCAAATTTCGTCATCAGAATAGTACGCAGACCACGGGATATTTGTAGCCGTGCGTATTTTGTACAGTGCGCGTGAGGCAAATTTTGTCATCAGAATAGTACGCAGACCACGGGATTTTAATAGCCGTACGTACTTTTTACAGTGCGCATGAGGTAAATCTCGCCTTCAGAATAGTACGCAGATCAAGTTATTTTTGTAGCCATACGTACTTTGTACAGTGCGCATGAAGCAAAATTCATCATCAGAATAGTACATGGATCATGGGATTTTTGTAACTCTGTGTACTTCGTACAGTGCGCATGAAGCAAATTTCGTCATCAGAATAGTACACAGACCACGGGATTTTAATAGCCGTACGTACTTTATACAGTGCGGGTGAGGCAAATTTCGTCATGAGAATAGTACACAGACCACGGGATTTTAATAGCCGTATGTACATTATACAGTGCGCGTGACTTTTGTACATTTCGTCTTCAAAATAGTACGCAGACCACGGGATTTTAATAGCCGTACAAACTTTATACAGTGTGGGTGATGCTAATTTCTCCATCAGAATAGTACGCAGACCACTGGATTTTTGTAACCCTGCATACTTTGTACAGTGGGCATGAAGCAAATTTAGTTGTCAGAATAGTACACAGACCACGGGATTTTTGTAACCCTGTGTACTTTGTACTGTGTTCGTGACACAAATTTCGTCATCAGAATAGTACGCAGACCACGGGATTTTTGTAGCCGTGCGTATTTTGTACAGTGCGCGTGAGGCAAATTTTGTCATCAGAATAGTACGCAGACCACGGGATTTTAATAGTCGTACATACTTTGTACAGTGCATGTGAGGCAGAATAGTAGTATTTTTGTATGCTTGGTCCCGCATTTTTTTCACAATGCGCATGTGTTGAATGTCTGTGTACACGTACAAGTCAAATAAACTATGCTTTGCAAGGCTGTGAGTTCGACTTTCTGCGTACGATCGCGTATACGTAAAAAACTTACTGTACTACTGGCTTGATGCTGTCATCCAGGCATTTAATACAGAAAATGTGCGTACTATAAACCATATAATACATACTGCATAATACTCGTTTTATAAAAATAGCAATTGGTGTATAAGAAATCCGATGGAGGAAAATATTATATGTTCTTTTCACTTCGAGAAATACCTTACATGCTGTTAAAATTGTAAAATCGAACAGGCTTGATACAAAAACACTGGGATACAGTGTCCTCCACATGGGCCTTTACACGAAACGTCAACTGACGGCACACAAGAGATCATGTGTCAAAACCAGTGACTCATTCCAGCCAGCACGGATAAATGAGAGATAATGAGCCGCCGAAGGAGACCATTTACTTCTACCTCATACAGAAATGAAACGGTGTGTGTGTGTGTCTTTATTACAGTGAAAGAAATAGACACAGTGGGTCTGCTTAATTGTTCCTACATTTACAACTGTGTTTCTCCATCCATTAAGCAGATATAAAAAGGTGTCTGTAGTTAGCAGCCGGCTCAGTTTCTTTGAAACGATTTCATTTCCGTCCTCTGTTTCCTTACCTTTGGGAGATTTTAGTTCAAACACAACTCATCAAGCACTCGCTTTATCTCTCTCTCTCTCTTCCTCTCTCGCCGTCTGACGTTAATACACTGCAGCTGGTTGCGTTTTAAACACCCGTTTATGTTCATTAGTCTTTATTATCCAGATGCACATGTGTCCACGTGAACATCCTCATTGAACCTACGTGAAAACAGGAGGGAAATTAGGAGTCCATTATCCGGCGCTGAGGGTGTTTCTGTTCCTTGTCTTTTTAAATTTCCTCTATACTTTTAGTCACAATCTTTTGTTAAATTGCGCAGATGTACGTGCAGATGTGTCTCAGTATGTAGTGTTGTTGAGAAACAGGTTTAGAGTGATGTGGGATAATTGGTAAATTTTTATTAAGTTGTAGGTCGAATCCCACAAATGCACGCACTTTGGATAAAAGCATCTTCCATATGCATAAATATCATATATCAAAAGTCTTTTCTTAATGCAACTTTTTATCTTATACAGATCCTTTCAGCACTACAGAAAGACGAGTTATCCCGGCGACAAAGACTGCGCAGTAAACTGGAACAAGTTATCGACACCATGGCTCTGACAAGCTGAGGACCCCTTCTCTCCGCCCACCTCAGCCCCGCCCCCTCCAACCTCCTTGCCCCGCCCCAAGCCACTCCCACACACACACAAGCATACACACAAGCTGACGGACTGCAACGACAGAAGCAGTACACTGGAGACGCTCAGCCCAGGATGGAAATCCTCTTTCATCACTTCCATTGAACTCAACACACACACCAGAATGTCTCCCTGGACGTGATGTCCAACCAGTAGGATTTTGTGGCCGATGTTTCGTTATTTTATAGTGCGTGTGTGTGTTGAGCCACGGTCGTGTGTGCTTTTACTCACCGAGGATGTGTTGTATTACGAGCCTGAAGACTTTAAAGTCCACAAAGCGGTGAACTTTTACGTACGCCATTTTGTTTAGCGCTTATTTTCGACGTCCCCCCCTTCGGGTTCATCGAACGTCTCGCTCACGACAGTCTCCTGCCACTTGTGTTACTGCTGAATTTGCACAATTTACAGGAACTACAACAAATGAAAATGATATAAATATATATATAAATGTGTATAGATATATAAATACAATTGCATTTTTATACAAAAAAAAAAAGAGTGAAGCGTACAAAGTTTTCCATTTTAACATAGAAAAGAATAAAAGATGAATTTGATATGTGAAGCAAAGACTGAACTATGAAAAAACCTAGAAAAAAATCTGTCCTGTGCCATGTTTTATTTGAATGTTGTTTAGTGGAAAAAACGATTTACTTTAGATAAAATGTGCTATGATTTAAATGTTGACTACCCTAGTGACTGAAGAACTAAGAGTGAAAATATGTGCAAAAAGAACAAACGTGTTCCCATGTGGTACCTAGGTGTTTTTAGAGGGAACCGTCCTCACCAAAAGGGTTTCATTGTTCGGTTAACGGTCGAATGTGTGTTTATACGCATTTTTATTTCAGCTTTATCGTTAATATGGTTTTAGTACGAAAGCCACATCTGCGACTTTCGGAGCGACAAATTTGGAAAACGGTCCTTTTCAAATCAAACGTTCGTTTTCATCATTTTAGGCATATGACGGAAATGGCACTCGGAGACTCGTACGAAACCAGTATATTTTTGCACAAAGCACATTGGTTTAATGAAGGAAAACGTAAGGTTGAAAAACCGACGAATGTGTTACTGTTTGATATCGTACTTTGCAATTTAATGCCGTACGAGAAGGTTCGCTGACATTCGGCATTAAATGTTTGTTTTTTCCATGCAGTTCCCACAAACTTTTCTCTGCTCTTAATTTTTGGAAGTGTAATGAAAACTGTGGTACCAAGCACTTGTTTGAGCTGAATGGTCCTGAATGTGCTGAATTTACCCATTCCAAAAAAAAAAAACAGGTACTTAAGCTAGAAGTTGATTTTAAGCTCACAAAAAGAAAATAAAACTTTTATCATGTTCTTAAAAAGCCATTATGGCCGGTGATATTTTTTAAGCTCATAAGCTACTTGGCATTTTTTTTCCCTTAATTAGTTTTTTTCTGGATATTTCTTTCGTCCATCACGCCCCATCTGTCTCTTTTCAACACGAACTTTGAGTGTAATGATGATTATTTGGAGTTGTGAATTGCAATGTTACAAATGTGAATCTCTTCAGGGGTATGAATTCGATAAAGTCAAGCTCTTCCCCTCTGCTTAACTTTTCTTCGCCATCCTGCTTGTTTTGGAGTTTCTCTTTATCTTCTCTCTCGAGAATGTCGATAGCCGCGCGAGGGTCTGTATGGCGGTGACTGGCTTTCATGTGCTGCAGCAGTCAGTCATGTTCAAACAAGAGAAAGCCTCTTTTGCTTTCGGTTTCCACCGAGATTAAAGAAGAAGACTTTCTGAGATGTGATAGAAACGTCTTTGAAAGATTTAGGTCAGAGACCCGAAGAGAACGATAGTGAGTCACACAAACTGAAAATCCGACGTTTTCTCGCTCGCTTTACCTCGATACAGCCAGACATCAGGGTTCGTTTCAGCTAGAAAAGTATTAAAAGAATCGTTCATTTACAGATTTATTTATTTATGTTATTGAATTTGTCATTGCAAATTTCTCCTAATCAACTGGGAGCAGGTCTCCAAAACTCTTCCGTAGAAATGTTCACCGGGATTTTACTTCACACGGATTATTTGATTGTTTTTATTTTGCTCGCATGTTTGATGTTGGCTCTCATACATCGCATACATTATTTTAGCAAAAGAAGCTACATTCAAGACGACTTGAATGTGAACATTTGTTCTTAGTATACTACTGTTATCCGTCTTAATTTTAAGTAGAGGGTCGACGTCTTACCCTTTATCTGTACGCTTTTGTAATATCTGTATTTAATTTCTAGTAAATTAGTTTCTGCATGTTTCTACGCTACAGGTGAGGCCACGTTATTTGAAAATACAAGCATGCTCTTCTACTTGCGTTCCAAAAGCGGACGATTTTCATTCTTCATCCCAACATTTAAGCTAGAAGTATAGTTGAGTTTTTACGCATACGCGAGGGTCCGCGTACAGAATTTGACATCAGAATATGCTCGCACTGTACTTACTTTTTACACGTAGGCTACGCGTTTTGTCACAATGCGTATGCGTCGAATGTCTATGTCAAACAAACTATGCTTTGCAAGGCTGTGCGTTCGACCGTGAACGTACACGTAAAAAACTAACTATACTCCGGGCAATTTTATTTTCTATTGTAGCTTTCCAGATGGAAAAAAAATATGTTGATGTGCTTTGCTTTGTGCTACTTTAGCAGGACTTTGGTGATGGTGATTGTAAAACAGCTGGTTGCAATGTAATGTCTCAGGACATGTGTTTCACTATGATGTTGTCTATTCTCTTTTCATTCAAATTTATTTTTATGCAGTGTTACTTTGATTTTCGATGTTTTTGATGAGTTGTGGAACATGTGTGAACTCTTCAGAGATGCTCTAAAATTTCCAAGATTTTGGTGTGCAAAGTATTTAAGTGATTGCTTCTCATTTTACACTGCTTGTTTTGGGAACGGTGACTTATTTTGAGTACAGGAACAAAAACATTTTGATTTCATTCACTAGATTTCAGTTGTAGATGAAGGGGAAAGCCGGACAGAAGGTGTTTTAGAGATCAAAGAGCTTTCGTTTCTGCACAGAGTGCCTTGTCAGCTCCTCATCTCTCGGCCACCACTGACCCTTCCATTACCCACAATCCATCTCTTCCCATCTGGTTCTCTATCACTGTCTGACCACGCCTTCGTTCTTAGAAATACCAACCTCTTAATTTTCAGTTTTTAATTTCTGCTTATGTTTTGAAAAATCCTCTTTGAAGGATGAATTAATTTAAGCGTAGGAACAAAATGTGAGCATGTAGATTTCGAAGAAAATAACTGAAGAATTTTAATACTTTATTAATTCTGATACCTTTTGAAGAGTTTCAGACTTGAATCAACTGTGACAGGTTGGCTGTTAAACGCTCATTGTGTAAATATTGTGCTCTTTCCTATTTTGCAAATTTATTATGTGTAAATAAACACATGCATCAAGGAGAGATTAAACATTTTTCGCTAAACTTTGAAGTTTGAATGTTTTGTTCTTTGACATACAATGGGGTCCTAAAGTCTCGAACAGTGACAAACAGTGAAAAAATTGAAAATTACATAATTTATAACAAATAATCACTATACTTAAAAAAATAAATCCGCTTGATCTCACTTGAATTCGTATGTATTTCATGACTTTCAAAAGTAAAATTGCCGAACCTCGCTGTTACCCAACCTGATCTCATGAATTTTTGTGTTATAGTCACAGAATATTTTGCTCATTTATCCGTGTCATTGTCACGGATCTCCGCATTTTACCGTGTCCGTACCACGGACTTTCTTTTCTGTGTCAGTGTCACGTATTGGTTACTCAATTGTTTTTAGTATTTTCTTACAATTTTCACGTGGGTTTGGGGTTACAACGACTTTGTTACATAAAATGACATCCTAACCCAAACCCAACTCTAACCTTAACGTCAGGCAACAATTGTTTAAAAATCTGGAAAAAAATTGTATAAACCAATAGTTAAAGTGTCATCCTAACCCAAACCCCAAATCTAACCCCAAACCCACGCGAAAATGGTTTAAAAATAGGAAAAATTGAGTAACCAATACGTGAAACTGACACGGAAAAGAAAGTCTGTGGTACAGACACGGAAAAATGCGGAGATCCGTGACAATGACACGGATAAATGAGCAAAATATTGTGTTGCCCTTAACCTAGGCGTCACAGAGGCATAGGAAAATTTTACAAAATTGTACGAATGTGGTCGTACAAATTAATATAAGTTGGCCACCTTGCAAAAAACGTACGAACTGACATGAGATGGTGTTGAAATCTTTTTTTTATTTGAGAATTTTCAGTTGTACAAATAAATGAGATAACATGAACAATGTCAAATTTGTATGTATAAAATCTATTATATGTCCCCCTATTTTCATTAGTTTATTAGTTTTATTCTTAAAACTATTTATTTCCAGGTTAAATAGTAACACTTATTCACTTATTTTAATGTGGTATTAGATGTTCGGACCCCAATGCAGATGAAGAGATGTGTGGTCTTGAAATGTAGTTTCTGGAAGAGAAGACTGTGTCTATAAGCCATTCAAGCTTTGTTTCAAAAGCTTTCTACCTAGACAGCATTTACCGGGACTGTTTACCCAAAAATGTTGTTCTATACCTGTATGAGTTCTTCTGTTAAATACAAAGGCAGACATTGAGAATTAAGGGCAACCACACACTAACGCACCCACTGACATCCATAATAGGAAAAATACTATAAAATATGGATAGGCTAGTTAAAATTTTAGGTGAACTATTCCTTTAAATGGATCACTGACGCATTTCCCAGCTGAAGAAACAAATTCTCAGATGGCATCAATAGTAGGGGAGAACCAGGGTCAAAGTAACAAAGTGATTTTGCATTCCAAACTATGACAGTATTTATACGCAACCCCTTGACAGAGCTGTCAAATATCGTGTTATTTCAACACCGTTTTGCGCATGTAGGTACCGGAAAGCTGTTTTAAACAATGATGAGTAAATTCCTAAAGCGGTCATTTTTTTCTTGTGTTTCTGGTTCCATGTGTTACAGTACTGATCAATCCACAGGTTATTAAGTGCTCTACACATCCTAAAGTTTGACTTCTCTGAGTTTTTCAAAATAAAAGTAAATCGGGTTTAGGAGTTCCTGTTGAGACAAAAGTAACACTTGCACTGCAAAAAATTATTTTACAAGAAAAAAATTCTTAGTATTTTTGTCTTGCTTTTAGTAAAAATATCAAAAAATTCTTAAATTAAGATGCTTTTTCTTGATGAGAAAAACGACCCAAGAAAGTAAGTCTAGTTTTAAACCAAAATATCAAATTTAAGTGATTTTGTGCATAAAACAAGCAAAAAATCTGCCAATGGGGTAAGCAGAAAAATCTTGAACATTTTTCTTAAACACTAAATTCAAGAAAAATTTGCTTACCCCATTTTGCTTGTTTTATGCACAAAATCACTTACATTTGATATTTTTGGTCTAAAAACTAGACTTATTTTCTTGTTTCGTTTTGCTCATGATGAAAAAGCATCTTAATTTAAGAATGTTTAGATATTTTTTACTGAAAACAAGACAAAAATACTAAAAAAAAGTTTTTTTCTTAAAAATAATTTTTTGCATTGTTACTTTTGTCCCGCTGCTAATACTGTTGCATTATGTTGAAAATTTAAATTATTTTAATTTGAATTAATTTAATATTCATTGATTTTCTCATCAGTTCAAGTTTGTACTGTTGGTTGCTTTTGAAATATTTGATGAAACTGAAATGTAAAATGAAAATGTAATTTCAATATTTTTTGCAAAGATAAATGACAAAATAAGTTTGCAGTTACATATTAACAAGGTCATAGTCATGAATATTTACTAAAAACAAATGTTACACAAAAATCTTTCATGTTCTGTTGTTTTACTTTTGACCCACCTAACAATCGCTACTTATGTTCAAAGTGAAATTATACAGAAGTCGTTTTACATTTGTTCATAAATGCACCTGGTATTGATAGATCACACTTGTGAGTTATTGACCACAGCAAAAATATATCTCTGTCTAAAACATTATCTTTTAAAATTAAGTTTTTCTTAAAAATGATAGCCCTTGCTCTTCCCTATTTGTTCTTCTAGCCTGATCTCACGAAAATTCTGACATATTTTATGAGTTGGCTAATTCGTATAAATTTATACGAAGTTAGTCGTGCAAAAATGTACGGTTCTAATGAAAACACAAAAATAAAACCAAACCCCTAACCTAATCCCAACATCACAGGGGTCAAGACAAATCATACAAAAAACTTACAAATGTGGTCCATAAATTCATACGAATTAGCCAACTCGTAAAATATGTAGGAATTCTCATGAGGTAGCGTTTGATCTTCACAGGTAGATGCTGGGCAAGTTGGAAGAAATGAGGAGTTCAGATTTTTAGTTTTGGTGATAACAGAGAGACTGTGATATCTCTCTTTAAGCTTTTTGGTGAACCCAGCCAGATGAAACTGGCCCCATTAGCTCAGAGTAATTCAATTAAAGGTCTTTTTAAAGGAAAGCTCAAATTGTCCTATGATTGCGAGCCCACCGAGTCCTTGATTCTGTCAGACCCAAATGCGCATGAAGCACTAACGCTGTGATTTATGGCTGCCTGGCAGTGGATGTGATTTTCTTTCCTCTAAGCAGTTACAGTCAATGATGGCCGCCGTTCAGCCGAAGCAATTAAAGCTCTGCTCCACTTATGTTGCTACTTGAACATTTTAAATGACATAGCAATGCACTGATACTGTGAATAACTTTCACATAGTTCATAGTTTGTCAGGCACAAATACCCATTCATTTTCTCAGGAAGAATGATGTGTTTGTTGCATAAAATACTCTTTTATATAAGAATATGAGAGTGATGATAAGAAACACTGTCACAATGCAATATAAATATTAATACAAATATCAATACTCAATATCAAGCCATCAGCACAACTTCCCAGGTAGCCAGTGCATTTGGGCCAGATCCGGCTGAGTGTCGGCGCACACGGCTGTGTTCTGGCTGCGGCTTACCAGCATTAAGCCAGCACTGGCCCAGCAAAAGTTGCCAGATTCGGCTAGGCTGTGGATATGCGGATTTGGTCCGATTTTGGCTGACAAATGGCATATTTTCCACATATTGGCTTTCACATTTCACGTTTGTTTTAATAAAAATATATTAATTTAACAATTGATATGCATATAATTGTTTCTATTTAATGTTTTGATAATTGTTTTTAGTTTTCCTGATTAATGGTAGCCTATGTCAATAAGTGAAAAGTAGTGTGAGGAAAAGTTAAGCTTAGAAATTTTTCCCTAATAAAATAAGGGAAGGGGAGAAGCATATTTTAATGTTAAGAATAGGTTTGTAGAGGCATAAAGTGCCATTAGCCTATTGAATGTAAGTATCTGGGCTATTAAGTTTATACTGAAATATTTTCTATGTATGTAATATGTCAACAAACACATATTTTATTAATTAATGGTCAAATACTAAATTGAGATTTTATAAAAAAATTTAATAAGCTGTAAAGCTTGTCAATTTGTTTACTACAACTACAATTTTTCAGCCCTTTTCCAGAATTTGAACTAATTTGATCATAAAGATTGATCTATTTATAATTTATCGATTACAATTTTTAGACAATTAAAGCTGGTTAAAGGAACTTTTATTTTGGAAAAAGAACTGCTGCTGTTTCAAGACATGCGCACTAGCTGCGACATCTAGTGACGACATTTACCGGGCTTTAACGGTTGTTGCTGCATGAAGTCTGCTGCAATTTCTCTGAGGTAAGACTTTTTGGAAGTTATTTAACATAATTTTAATGCATAAAATATTTATACTCTGCACATATTAGATATATGTAAACTTAATTTAAAAGAAGGACAAACTGGTGTGACTGATATAGTATACGTAATTTTTTAAATGACCACAATCCCGCTTCAACAAATATGTAAATTAGCATTTGAATTTATTTTTAAAATACTGAAGTCTTTCTAGATAAATTTGAGTAGAAAATCGATTTTTATAATTTATCTGACAAGGAGAATTCGGACATAAGAAATGAACTCTGCTCAGTTTAATGAACTTACTTAAACAGTAATATTTCGTTTAGCAAAACAAACAAATAATATTTCGCAACTCATAAAACTGGTCTGAGGATTTGCCTCAGCAGTCTATGCAGCAGGCGGGAGTAACTGAGGGATCGTGAAGCTATTCTGCTAAACACTCGTAGCCACCTCAGCCAGTTCCGCTATTATACAGCTGACTGAGGTAATTTTTTTTACCAAGGTATAACTTTGTCTGGTACAGAAAATGTTTAAATTTCACAGAATAGAGAGCATTGCAGCTACAGGACACAGCTGGTAGTTAAAGTTCTTTACTTAAAGTGCACCTGCAGTAAAAATATTTCCACCTCACTGTTGCACAACATTATAACCGATTTCATCTATTGAAAGATACTTTGTAGAAAATGAGTGAACCTTAATTATGTAATTATTACTCAACATTTTGTATCTATGATCTGTCTGTCTGTTATACAACTTAACAACTTATTGTGATTGTTTTTGTCACATTTAGATTTCTCAAGATCATCAGTTTGGACAGAATTCATTTGAAGAATTAATGTAAGTAAAAGTACAATATTGGATGGGGCATGGATATTTCTTGGGAATCAGTTTTGTTGCATTGTTAATGTCAGGACTGTCTGAGGGGTCAATTGGGGCCTGAAGTATGATAGGGATTTGTTTAGGGCTACAAATATATATTACAAATAACAAGTCTTTAAAAAGTCTTTACATTAAGTAGTCTAAACTAAACTTTGATATGTAAACGTTGTTATGTACACTATAATAACAAGATATTTTATTAGATCACAATTCCAGTTTATGGATTTGGCATTTGCAGTCATTTTGAAATATAAATATAATGGTAGAGAAAACACAATTATCTGTGGATGTGTGTGATTAAGAGTAAGGAAAACTTACTTTTTTATATAATTGAAAATCTCAAAACAACCCTTAAAAACCAAATTGAGTTCTCTTTTGCTGCATCTTGCAAATATTACAATTTTAAATAGGCAAGGCTTAAAAAGGTATAAAAAATAATAATGAACTTTCTCGATAATACAACACTGGCACAATTGGGCATGTAACCGTTTTTTTACCTTAGTGGTGTGCCCTTATTCTAGTACTTATGTTTCTAGTAGCTATGTTTACATGCAACCAATTAATCAGTTTGTAATCGTATTGATGGCTCAATCGTATTAAAAAGTCGTCATGTAAAAACCTTAATCAATATGATTGAGGTAGATTGGATGCAAATTTGAATCGTATTGAAAGGGGTGGTGTAGTCCAATCTGTGATCCGATCAGCAGGAGAAAAGTATGCATGTAAATGCGTGAATCAAAGTATTTTGTCGGATGCAAAAATACATTGTGCATGTGCACAGAAAATTTGTGCTCAAGTTCACGTCGTATATTTACCTCTTATTTGCTTCGGTTTGGCTTTGGGGTGGCATTGCCAAGTCCTCTCTTTTTTTCGTTCAGATTTGGGCTACTGTTTAAACTGTCTTTGCGAGTTGTTTTTTCTGCTGGTCAGATATGAAAGGATTTTGTTCATTAGTTATTGGTATTTGGGCTGTGATAAGTCATTGGGATGCTTTTGGGCTAATTTTGAATGTCCATGGGGATGGTTTTGATATGTGAAGCTGCCAACCCTGGCTGTGCGCTTGCACAGATGTTCGGTTTATATAAATTGTACATGAAAACAAACATTTTGAGGTGCAAACATTTAAACATGTTTAGGGTGCATGTAAACTGTATTGTTGTAACCTTTCATCGGATTAAATTCAGTCGGATTGACAAAATTTTGTGCATGTAAACATGGCCCTTGTGATGACAGTTTGTTCGAGGATAAGAAAACTGCCATCTAGGGTTTCAGAACGAAAGCAAGAGCCATCAATATTATATATGTATTGTATGTTTATGTATATATACATTAGCAAGAAAATGTAATGGTTTTCTGAATAAATATACATAAATAACTTAATGTGTCTAAAAATTATAAAACAAGAAATTCAGATCTTTCATGTGTTTTTCAGAGCACTAGCAGGTTCCAATAAAGGCTGGAACAGAACAGACAGAAAAGGTACAGTATACTTTCTTTCCATCTCCGCCTTGCCCACGCACACATCCGTACCGCTTTAAAAAGTATATATTATTTACAGGACATTCACAAATTTAGAAAAAATGAAGAAAAGTAGCAGCTCCTCCACTGCATTGAATATACTGTTCTGTATGAGTGTGCAACTCAGCGTTCCCACAACGCGCACGCTTGACATCTGTTCCTCAGACATGAGGGCTCGCGAAGCACGCACACAACGCGCAGTCAACACATGCGTGATCACTAAACTAAGTTTTCTTTCTTGTTTAAGTGAACATAAACAGCTAGATGTGTCAGTATCAGTATATTAAAGCAGTGCAGTCTTAAAGCTGTTTTGGGTCTTAAAGTGACAGTAGCCTACTGCTTTCTGTGTCAGAAATGTTCTTTCCACCCAAAAATGAAAATCACTCACTATTCTTAACTGAACAACTTTTGCAGATGCACATTTAATTCATACAGTGAGGACTGTGTGTTTTGTGTGTATTTATTGCTAATGTTAAATCATAGATTCTAATAACTCATATTTTTACATTTAATACAGATGCCTGAAAAGTAAAACAAGATGAGTATAGTGTTATGATAAAAAAACAAAAGATTTGGTTGCTTGTCAGTAGCATTGTTGTAGTGACAGCCAAAATACATCGGCCTAGGGCTGGGCAATATGGCAAAAATGTGATCTCAGAAAAAAAATCCATATTGAACGATAATGATATATATTTCGATGCAAGTTGTTAATGCTTCCAGCTTTAAAACAGTATGCCAACAATGACTGAAGCCACAAAAACAAGAGGGTTCATTTATATTTTAATCTGCGCCTCGTCAGTTTTTTAGCTAGCCAAACCACTTCCATATAAAGGAATTCGTGCTACATTTTTGTCCACAATTTATCATCTTTGGATATTCGTTGCCACTTCCACTCATTTTTGTTTAGTTTTTTTTTTGTTGTGTCGAGTTTGCAAAGTAGGAAATGGACTTTGTACTACTCATGTGTATTACATATAGGCCAATGTATTTTGGCTGTCACTACAACAATGCTACTGAAAAGCAACCAAATTTTTAATATTTCCTCTTAATCATAATACTATACTCATCTTGTTTTACTTTTCAGGCATCTGTATTAAATGTAAATATATTAGTTATGAAATTGTCTGTCAACATGATTTTAACATGAATTAGCAATAAATACAAATAAAACACTGCACAGTCCTCACTGTATGGATTAAATGTGCAGCTGCGAAATTTATTCAGTTTATAGTAGTGAGGGGTTTTCATTTTTTGTGTAATGAACATTGAACACCTAAGACAGCTTTGAACACCCAAGACAGCTTTAAGACGGCACTGCTTCAATATACTGATAAACATACAGCTGTTTATGTTCACTTAAACAAGAAAGAAAACTTAGTGAGCCCTCGTGTCTGGGAACCATATACGAGCTATACATGCTGGTAAATGGGCACGTCACCTTGTGGAAACGCACAGTCGCACACTCATACAGTACAGTATATTCACTGCAGTGGTGGATCTGCTAATTTTCTGTTATGTTTTCAGTTGATAAGATGTGCTTTTTGATTACTGAAATTTAATTTAATCAGAATCCAGAATAAAACGAAAAACACGGAATTTGAGAAAAAATTTAACTGAATCTGGGGAAAAAACAATAGGCCAATAGCTGTGCTAAGTCGTGACTCCAATTGGCTTTTTTGAGGTCATTCAATCAAGGGTTCACATTTTTTTCACAAGCACTAAGATGTTTTTTGGTAGTTCTCAATAAAGACATGAAAGATCAGAATTTTTTTGTGTAATTATGTGTAATTTTAGACACATTATGTTTATCAATGCCCTTGACTTAGATAAAGTTTAGATCGCATTTTATGACAAATTTGTTCAGAAAACTGTGAAATTCACATACTTTTTCTTGCCACTGTATATAAAGCCATTACAATGTTAATCTATGAAGCTATAAGTCTTCCACCCTAAAGTACCTGTCATTGTTTTTGAAGCAGAATAGCTTGTAGGTAACATTTAACCCTGGAGAACCCACGGGTCAAATGTGGCCAATGTTAATTGATTCTAAGAGAAGGGTTCTTGGGTTCTCCAGGGTTAAACTAACATGCTTGCATTTACCTAATTAAATAATTTTGTTTCTTTTCAAGAATCTGAAGTACTGTTCGTGCACCAGATGGTGAAGTAGAAAAGTTCATAAAAACTTCTGCAGCTTGCATCTGACAGAGATGCAAAAAGAAGAAGAGAGCGGGCCTGAAAACAAGCAAGGTATTTCACTTGTTGTTAAAGGGATAGTTCAATAGACCTTTTGCGAGTCGACGTCACAGTTACGTCACGCGCGCATGTGGTGGCAGAAAAACAGTGGAAATGAATGAGACACGAGTGAAACGAACAATATAACTCACTAGAAAATGTTTTGTTGTGCTGTTGAGTGTCAGAATAGGAATGCCAAAATAGATGACCTTCATTTTTATAGTATACCGTCGTCGAAGACACCATTTGAAGATAAACGTAGGTGTTTATGGTTGCAATAAAAGCCCTGAACCGGACAGGCTGGAGTGATGAAATCATCTGAAAATCTTTTAATTGAATAGAAAATAATTAGAGAATATATCCGGTGTTCTGTCGAAGTCTGTTCCCTCTATGTGTTTCTTATAGCGTTTTCATCACGTTACGTTTATAATTTATTTAGAAAGATTAAAGATTTGAATTAGTTCATAATATCAATAATATTACCATTTATTAAAGTTTTCGTATTTTTTTCGTTTTCTATTACTTCTTTTTACCTTATATCTTAGCCTATGTCTTCTTACTGTTTGTTCTAAATTATGATGTTTACTAATAAATATATAAACATAGCACACACACACACACACACACACACGATGTAAAGTGTTAATAATATATAAACAGGCCTATACAAATTAATTTGTATGTAAACATAATAGTTTTAGATCACACACGTAGGATAAAAATATAAGGAAGAAATTGAAAACAGGAAATGATTAAATGTTTAATAAATAATATTATACAGAATACATGATAGTATTGCTCTTATAAGTACTTCAGCGATTCATACTGTAAAAATAATTGATTTACCAATAAAGAACAATACATATACATTACATACATGCAAGCATATCAGTAGCCAAGCCATTAAAACTTTTAATTTATTTAAAAAGTAAACGTAACTTGGTCAAAACGTCATAAGAAACACTTAAGAGAAATATAGGGGAAACAGACTTCTACAGAACACCGGATCCTTAAAAATCACAGTTTAATGCTTAAACACTTCACACAGCTATTGAGAAGCATTCACTTTCTGCCACCAGTTGGGCTCCGCCCACAAAAAAACGTCATCTCTGTTTGCAAACACGCAAAAGGTCTATAGATATTCTTTCATCATTTACTCATCCTCATGTTGTTCTAAATCTGCATGATTTTTTTCTGATGAACACAAATTAAGATGTTTTGCGTAATGATTGTAAAAACACAGCACGTTGTAACCATTGACTTCCATAGTAGGAAAAAGTATTTTGGAAGTATTGTGATAAATGATGAAGAAAATATTTTGATAAATGATGGTTAGCACACAGTTGACGGTACCCATTAAATTCCATCATATTTTTTTATTCCTTCTATGGAAGTCAATGGTTACAATCTGCTGTGTGTTTACCATCATTCCTCAAAATATCTTCTTTTGTGTTCATCAGAAAAAATTCATACAGGTTTAAAGGTAGGGTAACACATTTTGAAAAATGCTAACGGTAGCCGCCTAGTAATGAAATCACGATCCCACCCTCAAGTCAAATCGCCATCCAAAGTCACGCCTCTTTCAAAACACATGAACATGCACAGATCAGACGGTCACATTTCATGTCTCATTCACCAGTGAGAAAACTTTGCAGTACAAAGTGAATAACACTTCCAAAATAACCAACATAAACAACTGGTTTATATCAGAATTAGTTTAAGCACACGTTCGGTTGTGTAGACGTAGTAACTATATCGTTATGCTAATCCGTAAACGAAAACAAATTTCATAAGCAACACAATGTTTCATCAAAGTAGAATATCGAATCCACCTCAATACAAACATATCGCCTACCTTACCAAAATAAACAACGACCCTTTTAGACCCTTTGCCTCCTGCAGCTGTTTGTATCTCGTGGTAAAGCAGTAAAGTTACCGATGTTAATTTGGGTTTTTGCTCTTTGCCGATCCAGGCAGTTTTTGCTGTTGTTGTTATAAAAGATGGCTTTCATTTTGTGCCTCCTGTACAGGTTGTCAATTCAGCAGAAAAGTTTGTTGTTCTCGCTGTTTACAGACAGGAGGTAAGCGCATGTGAACACGCAGATGACCTATGGTGTCTGCGTAAGGGCTGGGCAAAAAAATCGATTTTCCGATTAATCGTTTTTTAAAACGTGGTCTAATAAAAATCGATTCTCAAAGAGCAGAATAGATTTTTTTCTTTCATATTTATTTCCACAAACATTGAACGTAAGATTAACTTTAATCTAATTACTAGTCTTCTTCAACGTTAGTGTTGTGGCTTTTAATTTTTTTTATTAATTACACACTTGTAAACTGCTGTTCACTGTTCTTTTTTATTAATATAGTATTTGTATTAAATCTATATTCATTGAGTTGAATCGAGAATCAAGTATAAAAACCTACTTGAGAACCAGAATCGAAAATTGAATCGTGAATCGGAATCGAATCGATTTGATAGCTTGTGAAGCGAAATCGAATCGATCTGGAACATCTGAATCGATACCCAGCCCTAGTCTGCATGGACTCGCTGCGCGGTGGGCATTCAAATTATGCTTACGTATGAGGGACAAGAAAAGGAAACGTCCATTCGGACCGAAATTTATGATTGGTTGAACATTTTTTGGTCCTACGCCTTTCACAGATGACATAAATTCTACAAATACATTTAAACAACTTAACACAGTGATTGCTATCAGGATGTGAGGAGACTTTTAACCAGCATAACTAAAAAACTTTCAGGATCAAATCTGTTACCCTACCTTTAAAACAACATGAGGATGAGTAAATGATGACAGAATTTTTATTTTAGGGTGAACTATTCCTTTAACATTTACCCAAGTTAACATTAATGCATTCAGTCTATCTGATGAAGTAACCATGAGTCATTTTCTGTTCCCCCTCTTATCTCTTTTCTCTCAATCTTTCCTTCTTTTAGGGTACACTTGAGGAGTGTCCAGATGTTTATTAATGTTTTATTAATGTAATGTTATGTTTCAAATAAACATGTAAACATACTGTATATTTTCTTTTTTTTTAAACACCTACAGTAAAGTGTGACACTTAACACATTAAAAGCATCACAAACATTGAGGATAGAACTTCTAATGTGCAGTTTAACTTTTTTTAACTAAATATAATAAAAGTTTTTTTTTAAGAAGGGATAAGTACATGACATCTTAAGGGCTAAGGTTATAAAATAAAAAACACTTTAAAAAATAATTCGGGCTAGTTTCGGCTGAGTGTACATTTTAAGCTGGCATGATTC
Organism: Paramisgurnus dabryanus; assembly: GCF_030506205.2. Classification (NCBI taxonomy): domain Eukaryota; kingdom Metazoa; phylum Chordata; class Actinopteri; order Cypriniformes; family Cobitidae; genus Paramisgurnus; species Paramisgurnus dabryanus. The sequence continues at coordinate 2,043,957 of NC_133357.1, forward strand.
TGGCACTGTGCTGGCAGTGTCGGCTGACTTTAAGCACCCGGACATGGGCCAGTTTCGGCTGAGTGTAATGTTTTAGCTGGCGTGATTCTGGCACTGTGCTGGCAGTGCCGGCTCACTTAAGGCACCCGGAAATGGGCCAGTGTACTTGGGCCGATTCTGGGGCGTCATTCATCCCAGAGTTGGCCCTTTTCTGGCAGCCGGAACTGGGCCGTGGTTTTTTTTCTGGCCTGCCGGATTTGGGCCATTATTGGGCCAAACTGTTTTGGCTACCTGGGTTACTATCCTTCCACCATTTTTCCCGTGACCTTATTGCCCTCTTTCCTCTTTTAACTGTCTCTCCCACTGACAGACACATTCTTGAATGGTTGATGGTCAAAATAAAGAGACACAGATGTGGACAATTATCTCTGTGCTCACTTATGCGCGCCGGGCACTCGGTGGGTCTCTGAGGACGGGCGCTGCAGATGTAGGCGTGTGGGAATGATTACACCTGCGCAGTGGTAATAAGATGGCGGTTCACTGAGAGGCGGTTTGATTACCGAACTCTGTGACTGGCAGCGTGATGGAGTCACTGTGATTTGGGGGGACAATCTAAGCCGAATCGCACAGTGGTCTTTGCACAGTGGGGTGCATGTGTAAAATATGTCCTAAATCCCTAACTTATACACTAGGCTTGTTGCGATAGTCGGTGAAACGGTGATTACCGGTGCTTCAGCCTCTCACCGGTTAGATCACTTGCCCACCGCGACACCGTTTTTCACCGTCGTTTTGATATTTTCTTGTAATTAAATAATTTAGTTTCGTTAGAGAGAGCAAACACTTACAACTGAATGTGTCTGCTCCCTGAATTCAGCTAAGCTGAACGCGCATCACGTCACAGAGCAGCAGGTGTCAGATTTCATTTATTTCAGTCAGAGTTTGCGAGGCTCGCGTCATCACAGAGCAGCGGCTGCGGGTGTCAGATTTCCTTTATTCCTGTCAGACTGCGCCGAGCAGACGATGGCAGAAGCCGCGTGCTTACTCGTTTTTGTTATAAGATACATATATGATGTTTAATATAGGCGAGATCGTTTTGTTGTTGTGTTTTTCATTAAGAATAATAATAAACCCATCATTCAAGCAGCGCTTTATGGAGGAATAGCCTAGCCGGTTGCTCTGCTTGGGACTGGCGGGTTTCTGTCAGAAGTACCTGCGCACATTGACTCAAGCACTTAAACCAGCTGTTGCACTCGCATTTGCATGCAAATTCATACGCAATTTAACGCAGCGTACGCAAGCGCTGGATTTAAACAACAGTTGCATCTAATTCAAAAGTGAAAGTAAAATGCGAACTTCTGTGCATTTATAAGCCCCTCCCACCCGCTGAAACCGGTAAAACCGGGTTTGTCACGCGCTGATTAACCGGTGGGAAAATTCTGTCACCGCAACAACCCTATTATACACTGTTTCATACAATTTTATAATGTACTGTATGTGTGTTCACGTTGAAAATTCCAAAAAGAGTAAGTGCTTCGAATACCCGGATGATCCACTTATTTAGCCAATAAAATGGTTGCTTCATGCATTTGATGGTCACATGGTGCGTTTAAGTCATGAATTTATAAATGTATTGCCACCACTAAATTGTAAATACAAGTGGAAAACTCCACATTTTCTTTAAGCCGAGTTTACGAGTTGGGGTGTCAGTGACAAACATGACAAAATCAATGGATGTAATGTCTTTTGTCAGGCATTTTTATATACAACAAAACAAGCCGTCGGCACAAAATATAGTAGCGGTTCAACTTAAGGTAAGTGTTTGGGCGTTGCGATTGCCGTGAAAACCAAGCTATTTGCCTCAAATGCACCTTCGCGCAAGTTGAAAATGTTCAACTCAATTTGCACGACACAAAGTTAAATCCAGTGAGTAATCTAAAGTAAACTACGCGATGTTACGTGTTTGGTGTGTACGTAGCATAACTGTGGGTTCACACCAGATGTGAGTTCAATGATTTGCGCGAGTAGATTACATATAAAGTCAATGCAAAGACGCGATCAGACGGGTCCTCGCGTGGGGAGATGCGAACAGGGGTGGTGCGTTTGCCACGAAAGCACGCCCTATTCGCATAAAACGCGTCTTCGCCCAAGTTGAAAATATTCAACTCAAGCGAATAATTTGCAAGACACAAAGTTAAATCCCGCGAATAATCTAGAGCGAGCAACGCGATGCTACGCGTTTGGTGTGTACGTAGCATAAGACTCCAAGGGCGGTTTCCAGGACAGGTCTTATCCCAGACTAAAATGCATGTTTGAGCTGCCTTAACATCTTGCACTGACATATCTTAACATATATCAGTCCCATTGTTTTGTCTTAAGATGCACACAAATATTGTTTTTTGTAAGGTATGTTTGTAAAAACTATGTACATGTACTTATATAACTAAACCCTAGTGCTGAATGAACCTAAACCCGGGCTGTTAAACTGCCCATAAGACTTTAAAAATATAGTAGGCTATGTGTTATTATTTTAAAAGGCTTGTACATCATTCCCAAACTTCTTGGCACAAGTACACTTTTTTGCTTTTTTACATTAGTAAAACAAACCATAAAAGTGCTCTGTGACATCATTTGGTTGTTTCCCAAATACTCTTTCAGTAATGGTTTTGTTTGCAATACCAGTGTCATTGTATTATAAATTTGTCTAGCTGTCCTTCTAAACATTTTAAAATATTATCCACTTAAAAGTCCTTTCAAGGGCCAAACTCACTCAAAGAGGAGCGTTTAGCACAGACATAAATTCTGTTTCACCGTGACTCTTACAAGTAAAATAAGGTCACATAAACACATTTGTGTGAAGTTTTAAAAGTTTTCACATACATATTGGGCTTAGGCCCAAAAAGTAAAGATGGAAATGAATTTAAGACGAAAGAACAAGAAAGGGTGTGCGAGCATATTGCAATCTTTCAATTTATCAACAGGGGATTTACATGGTAGTTCTTTATGTTTTGCAAAGATAAGTGAAACATTGAATTTTGGCACGTGAGCGTGCCAAACAGGATTTTTGAAGCGGCAGAGAACCTTTCTGTGGATCCAGAGATATTATGCATGTGTTGGTGGGAAGGGGGTCTTGACACTTTAAATCCTTCAAAGGTTTGGTATGGGTACTGATTCAACAGTAGCAGCATTGGACGCTGCGACCACTAATGTGTCAGCAAACTTATAGTCAAATTTAGAAAGAACATAGTTTAGAGGATGACACACTACCCCTTGCCAATAAATACAAGCTTAACAGTTTTTAGGGTTGTCAATTTATTTATTGTCTTTTTTTATGTATGTGCCCTCATAAAATGTAATAAAAATCTGACAATGCACTTCCATCCAATCCTTCTCTGATGACATCATCTTGAAGGCTTGGGCACAGCATCCGTAATCCCGCCCCCTCCAATTTTCAGTCTGCTGCAAGTTACATTTCTAAATGAAATGCCTACTTTTCTATATCCAGGTGGAAAACCCAAGCCACACCCACTAGTTCCATCGCATGATACTCTGAAATACGTTGCAATACAGAAGTCGATTGCGCGTTCCTCTCATAGACTGTAAAAAAAGATAGACGACGTCTATTCGCTCTCTTCCATTGGTGAAAAGTGAAGCCGCCAGTGTCTCAATACGGCGCATAGATATGTACACTAGATGTCGCCTTGGCTACGGCAGTTCATTGGACCGAATGCGTCAACTAGAGCCGCCATCTTGAAACAGGGAACCCCGCATCAGCGTCATTGTAGGCTATGGTAATATGGAAATAAAATCACCATAAATCGTCATGAATGCAATTTTCTTGGTTTTCTTTTGGTTCCTTTCAACATGTATTAAACATTGAGTCCAGAAAAAAATTAAGTTTTGATATTATTACAATTTACTTTTTCTAACTATAATGTATAGTGCTAGTAGGCCTAACATCCAAACGCAGCACAAAAATGTCCGGCATCGCCCATGAATTCAAAGTACAGGCGTAGATAGCAGCGTTACCTAGCTACTTCCTATGACAAGACCCCTGTTCCAAGATGGCGGCGGTTTTGACGCATGCTTAGAACCCCAAGGCGACATCTAGTGTATATATCTATGGATATGGTGCTGACATCTTGGGTCTTGAGTCTGCGCAGTAGCCATTTCGGGACCAGTCCTGCGCAGTAGTGAGCAGGAAGTTAAGCCGCGAAATCAAGGCCCCGCCTTCGTTGGTCATTGGTCACATGAGCAGTCAGAATGCACGCAGGGAAATCACAGCACACATTTTGTGGTGTATAGACACGTGGTCTATATATTAGAAATGCATAACGTTTTGTCATAATCTTTTTAAAATGCGAGTGATGACATTTCAGATGTTGTGATGAAGTTGCATGCTCTGCGTCACAGTGTGATGTGTAGTTTAATAATAATTTAATAATAATTCCTTACATTTATATAGCGCTTTTCTCAGTACTCAAAGCGCTTTACATAGAAACGGGGGAATCTCCTCAACCACCACCAATGATAATAAAGAGGTCTTAAAGGGTAAAGCGAACCTTCTCAATGCAGAGATTCACTGCAGAGCATGCTGTAGTAAACTGGCTTGCAACTCTTGATGCATTTTACATAAGCCTTGTTGTGTCTCTCTCTCTCTCTCTCTCTCTCTCTCTTTCTATCTCTCTCCCTCTCTCTCTATCACCAGAGTTGTTCAATGTCTACACTTCTCAGGCAACAAAATTGAAAAGAAATGAAGCAACTACTTAATTGTCTGATCAAATCAACCTTGCACCACGTACCTTTCCGATGCACCCAGAAGCCATCATGATCTGGCATATGCTGTTTTTGTCTTTGAAGAGCCTTTCTGTTTTTCCTCAAACACATTTCTGCTTAAAACCGAAAACTCATCATTACCCGTGGACGTTCAAGAAACAATTTTCCGCACTATTAGCTCATTCATCCGTGCTGTAGCGCTGACGATAAGCAACAACCAAATGCAAACCAAATCCAGAGTACTTTGAAGAACGGACCACGTTGCGAGCTTACCTGACCGGCCCTTTCTCACCGGCCATTATTACGGTCACGTTTACTGTTTTAGCGTCTGATCTCAGGTCAGCTCCTGATGGTGGCATTACTCACATCTCATTTCCCCCCATCCGTGCTCCCCTGCTCCTGGGTCAGCGGTTCCTGCTGGTGTTACTAACATTCCATTTACCCCATGTGGCCCGGCCTGATCTAGGGTCAGCCACAGGTGGAGTTGCTCAGGTCTCATTTTCCTCTGGCTGGCCCCGCTCTGATCTCTGGTCAGTGAATCTGTGGGATCGATGGCGTTTCAGTGATGCATTCATGGTGCAATGAGCTAGAAACGTTTGTTTTTACTGTGGCTGCTTTCAGCAACACAAATTGGAAATATCTTTATATAATTTTAAAATAATAAAATAAAATACAATAATACACAACCCATTCTGCAAACAATATTTAAATATATTTCAAAATATACAAAATTGACAAAAATATATATTCACTAAAATATATTTGGGAATATGTTTACAAAAATATATTTTCACAGATATATTTTTTGTTTATTTTGAAATATATTTTAATAATAATTATAATAACAATTTTAATAAAATAATATAATAATAATAGCACAATATAATCATTTTAGAGCATTCAAAAATATTTTTAGCCCTCCATATATTTAAATCCAAGGAAATATATTAATGTCAGATTGAAAGAAAAACCTTTTTAAAAGTTTTAAAAAGGTAAAAATGAAATATATTTTCAACTTTAAAAATATACTTTATTAAATAAACTTGTATTTAGCATATATTTAAAATATTTTTCATTACAGAAAGAATAAACTTTTGTTATATAAGAAATGTATTTGATGCCCTTGAAATACATTTCGAAATATATGTTGATATATGAAGGTTAAAATTAAATATATATCGAAATTCAAAAATATATTCAATTAAGCATTACTTTCTACTTTTTCTAATATAATATAATATAATATAATATAATATAATATAATATAATATAATATAATATAATATAATATAATATATATTTTTGGCCAGAGAAATGTATTTTTTGCCATATGGGGATAGCTGTTACCGTATACTGTGTTCTTAGCAGACGTATTTAAACCACCGTTAGTAAATATAGGATTCGTTTTTTAGTTGGTTTATCCACAATTGTAATGTTACTGTGACAGAATGAGGGAAGACAGACACATTTTAGGCCCCGGAGAGAGACTTTATTTTGAATAAAACATTAAAAAGATAAATACTGTAAATTAAATTATTCAAATGATGAATTGAAATGTTTCGAATGTTGTTCCAAGAAAAACAAGATCTCGATCCAGAAATGTGTCCTGTCTGGAAAGCACATTAAACATTTTGCACTGATGCACATCTTGGCAATACTTACACTATACTGTATGTCCAACTCTGCACCACAACATCACAGTTCGGACACCTCTTGTAATCCAGTGTTTATGCAGTTAGTGCTGGTAACATTTGGGTTAACCCTGCTCTGTATCGACTGATTCGGTCCAGCTTCCCTCTCTCCCGCAAGAACTGAACTTTTCGCAGCACAAACAAGTAAATGTGTGCGCTGTCTTCCATCGCCACAGCTCAATGCTCTGGATCAATAACAACCCATACGGCTTTAATCCCGGCCTGTGAATTATACTAATCTCGGTCTAAATAATCTATATACAGCATCAGGAGGCTTGTAGCATGATGTGGGTGCTGGTGCTTAACCAAAGCCTTGTTAGAAAGATTAATTGGTTGATAATTGACACTGTATTTACTAACAAAGGCCAGTGTTACAAAAAAGCAATACAAAGCTACTATGGGGGCGTCGGTTTAGTTGATGTTATAAATGATACATGCATGAGCTGTATGAAAGATTCCAGCAAGTCACAATCAATTACATTGATCCTCATGCAACTCTGCCGTATTACCGTTTGTTTATCTCCTGATTAAGCATCATGCCTCCGTTTAGATTAGTACAATCCAAATTCACCCTGTCGGATCCTTTACTGATATGTTTTATTCATCCATTAGATGCAAGACCCCGTCTCCTGCAAATCCCTGCGCAGACACTTCATGCTACTAACTCAGATTAAGGGAGTGAAAAGCGAGCTAGAGAGGAGCAGTTAGATAAATAATAAAACAAAGATCGCTTTGTCTGAGGGAAGAGAAGTTCGCTTTAATGCACACATGTGCACACTCAAGTACACACATGCACGCACAATGCAATGCCAGTAGAGTTGTGCTTGGCACTGCAACTTTTCTCTAATTAGTCCCAAGGCAAAGTCTCTGAGCACAGAGAGCGATGGAAAGGTGAGGAGAAAGATTTCAGTTGGTTGTGCCTGGCTGAGTAAGAAAGAAAATGAGAAGTGTGGCTTGTATCATCACATAGTGTCAGAAAGTATGACAAACACCAAAAACACACAATGTTGCACTGAGTGTAGATATAACAGTATGGATATATAAACTAAAAAGCTGTCATTGGGGTACACCTTTGCACCTGAAGTGGTCATATTACAGGGACATTCCACTTTTTTTGAAAATATGCTCATTTTCCAGCTCCCCTAGAGTAAAACATTTGATTCTTACCGTTTTGGAATCCATTCGGCTGATCTTCGCGTTAGCACTTTTAGCATAGCTTAGCACAATCCATTAAATCTGATTCGACCATTAGCATCGCGCAAAAAAATAACCAAAGAGTTTCAATATTTTTCATATTTAAAACTTGACTCTTCTGTAGTTACAGACCGACGGAAAATTGAAAGTTGTGAAAGTTGAGCTAGAAAATGAGCATATTTTCAAAAAAAGTGGAGTGTCCCTTTAATTCCTTAGAAGTACATATTGATACCAAAGAGTGCCTATTAGTATCTTGAAAGTATACACATGTGTAGCTAATGGTACACATTAGGACCTTCTAAAAGGGTACTGGCCAAGTAACAGTTTAGGACAATTTGTGACCCGTCACGGAAACCAGTGACACAAGTCGGCAGCACAAGTTTCGAGATAATGAGAAACAAAGTAATTTTTTCACAATTTGTGAATTTCGTTTTATTACAGAATCTGATAGTTGAGATCAGGAAGAAGCCTCTCCATGTTTGAGATAGCAGTTTCTGTATATTTAAAAGCGTATATTTTGCGGTTGAAATCGGCTTGTTTTTCCGGAGATTCTAGTGTGCAGCGGGGTGCGTCAATATCTGTGTGTATTTTTACATACTGTGCGGTTTGTGTTTTCGCCCCCGCCCCCAAAGGGAACAGCGTGACTACTAAATAAGGATAGTTCCCCAAAAATGAAAATAATGTCATTAATGACTTACCCTTATGTCGTTCTAAACTCGGAAGACCTCCGTTCATTTTCGGAACACAGTTTAAGATGTTTTAACGTTAGATTTTGTCAGAGAGCTTTTGTCCCAACCATTGAAAATCTATGTACGGTTTCCATGTCCAGAAAGGTAATAAAAACATCATCAAAGTAGTTCATGTGACATCAGTGGGTCAGTAAGAATGTGTTGAAGCATCGAAAATACAGTTTGGTCCAAAAATAGCAAGAATTACAACTTTATTCAGCATTGTCTTCTCTTCCGGCTCGAGCGTGAAGTCACGTGACTGTAGTGACGCGGCTGCCCTGTTCCTCAGACATGTTTGTTAAGTTTTTTTTTTCAAACTTATAGCGTGCGTCTCCCCAGACTGTAAACGAAGCTCAGGCGCACAAAACAAAAGAAAAATAAAAGAAGCTGGGGCAAAACAAATAACAGTCAGACGTCAAAGTTCCGCGAGAGCTCTTCAAGAAATCTTACAGAGTAGTTTAATTTCGACTCGCTCTCGCGGTACTTTGACATCTCTCTGTCAGTTCTTGCAGTGCAGCATGTGTCCAAACAAAGATAAGTTGAATTCGTATAATTGGCTACATGTATAATTGGCTACATTCGACGGCGCTGCTTGGATTATCTATTATACTACATCCCTATTTTAAATACAAAATTTGAAGGCGGGTTCATGTGTTTGATGGAACGTAAATACCGGAGTGTAATCTGATATACCCTTACATGTTATGATGTAAATAGTCCTCAGATTGTATATTATAATGTTTTATCAGTCGTTCATGAGAAATCTGATGTAAACAATAGACTATATATCTATATTTCACGGATTATACGCATTTGTGGACAAAAATGGCCATTGGATTACACATCTGAAACAGACTGGATTCGACTTAGGATCAACACAAAGGTAAAAAGTCATGTTTATTTTTGCATGTTGTCATTCGGACTTCTGTCATAAAATACTACATATGATGCTAGAACATCTGTATCTCAAAACGGCTTTACCGGGGGTATGGCTTAGCTAAATGAGATGTAAATGAGCCCTATTGTCTCCCCCAGCTGGAAAAAAGAGTTCCTTTCGTCTCGATTTTCTCAGTTTGAGTGTTTTTGAGTTCCTATGTTCAAATGGCCACAACTTCTCCAAATCTGATCAGATTTCCATGTGTTACACATCGTTGGAAAGCTTAGAAACTGCACTTTGAGAATCTGTGAATAACTCAAAATGGCCCAGATCCGACTTGTGTCCCTACTTTCCGTGACTGGTCACATTTTTGACCATTTTGTCTGACCATGTTGCAGCTGATACAATATATCATACATCATAGGTCGACCCCTTGTCCATAAACCCATACCGCCTATGCTGTCAACACGGAACCCATGAGCACATCATTAGAAAAGTTTTACACAGAATAATCAGAAAAGAAAGAATTTCGAATCAAACAAAGCCTTTTATGAATGAAATATGTTCCCTCTACACTGCCCATATAGCCTGAAATACTTTCTAAATGGAAGCTGTGGCATCATCTTCAGTCTGGGAATCTGAAGATGAAGAATTTCACTCCATCAAAAGCCTCCTCTTATTCGACTTAGTATGGTTAATTCATAAAGCCATTTTCAGACCAAAATAGAGCAGCATAAAAAATTCCACACTGGTGTCAAAAGACTTAAGTTTCACAGCCCATTCTTTTGTTAAAGTTTCAGTTTCCAAATCATGCTGGAAAGACTAGTCAATGTCCCTTTAGGGCAACCCACTTTAGAGGCGGCCATCTTGAGTACAATCCCACAGTCAAGGGGCCTCATTTACAAATGAAATTTAATAAAACAACATTATAAAAGTTTTTCTTGTGTCCGTGACACGACTTTCTTTTTCGTGTCATTTTATGTAGTTTTCTAATTTTTGTTCTATTTTTTAAATTTTCTTTTTTTTTTAAATTGTCGCTTGGGGTTGGGGTTAGATTTGGGGGTTGGGTTAGGATGTACTTTTATGCATTGGTTTCTACATGTTTTTCTTCCGCTTTTAAAACTATTCTCACCTGGAGTTGGGGTTAGAGTTGGGGTGACAATGGTAAGAAAATAGGAAAAAACAATGAGAAAACAATACATAAAATAAAATGAAAAAGAAAAAGAAAGTCGTGAAAAAAACTACTTATAGAAATTCGTGCAAGTTTCACGAAAAATACATTTGTGCTCAAGGCACGACAAAAAGCTGAATTTCGTGCCATGGACACAAATACATTAATACAATTTTGCGTGACTATAACACGGCTTTCCGTGAGATCAGTCTGTAATTTTTAAACCGTTTTTTTTCTGTGTGCTGTGTTGTACTGTATGTCATGGCACAAAACATGTCACAAAATTTGATATCAATTAGAACAAGTATGATATAAATGTATTTAATTTATCATTTTATTTGCTCAAAACTTTAGTTTTTTTTGACAGAAATTAATAAAATCATCAATATATCTATAAATATGGTCTCTATGTCCTGACAAAAAGTTTTTTTTAAATATACTTTTATAAGGTGCTGTCTCCCAACTCAGGCAAAGTATGAGGCAGCCTTTATCCTGAAGGCCCCCTTTCCATTCTTTCAGGTTTAACAAGGTCACATGCTCTGGTAAGTTTTATGTGTTTTATGTGTAACACAATACTCTGCTAACTCTTTAATATTGTGTCATCTATGATTGTGTCATTGTCTGTTTTGTCACAGAAACAAGTCTGTTGTAAAAAAAGGTGTATGTTTAACAAATTAATCATAGTTTGAACAGAAAAGTCTTGGGAAAACAAAACTGAACCCCGATAACTCTTAAAATACAGCAAATTTTAACAGCTCCAAACAAATGGACAGTTTTTACTCTGACTCTTACATTGGTCATCCATGACGAAACCTCATTACCAACGACAAGTCATAATGGTCAAGTCAATGTCCTGAACCTTGTTAGCACATTTCCAGAAAAATCTGCCGACTCCACAGCTGACAGCAAGTGTGGCTTCCTGCCATGACAACCATTACACCAGATTTAAAACAAAATCACAACAAGCACAGCAGTCACACTCATAGGTGTGTACGGCGGTTACTCTATGATAAGATCTCAGCACCTCATCTGACGGATTCACAGATTCATATTTCATTTATAAAATCAGACCCGCGGTGAGCGTAAGTCACACGTTGAGTTTTGAATGAACCTGCGGCTTCTCTAGAACCACCTTCTTCACTTTGTCAGTGTCACTGTTTCCTGCCTTACACTTTCATCGCACCCTCATTCTCACATTCAACTTCAAACACTTGCATAATGAGCATTCAGGAAGACGCTGGGATATCGAGAAAAGGGTTTAGTAAATCCTTAACACTTTAGATAAAACATGCTTTTAGTGCATATTAGTTATTAGCTGTATGCTCGCAATTGTTTTTTATGGTCAGTCACTGTGAAACTTGATTCTTGTGCGAGTTAAAGTCCCCCTGTAGTTAATTATTGTATCACTTAAAACTCTCTGGGTATCATAATAGCATATGTAAAAGTTTTTTTACATGCTTTTTAATAGCTTGATATAACTCTACACCCTTTCCTCATTAGTGTAAGAATATGTGAACATAGATATATATGTACATAGATGCTACATTTGCTTTCAGCTAAAACCAGGTTTCACACTGCAAATGTGAGCTGTGAGTTTGCAACACTAACCTGTTAACATCAACACAATAAATAGAGCATTCAAACTGCACGTGTGAGCAGCGTGTGCTTGCATCGCAGAAGTAGAGCTGAAGCAACTGTGTTGTAATCATTTCAGCACCGAGTACATAATATCTATGGCTCGGGCTATGTGGGGATGATGTGATTGGTTAAATGTTTGTGACATAGGAAACCAAGGCGAGTAAATGATAGCAATTGTGTTGAATGATGAATTTGCACATGGTTTGACTTGAAGCATTTAAAAATCCAACATAGACATATAAAAAATGTGATTCTCAGGGCTACTAGAGTCAAATGTTTAAATACAGTATCTGTAGCTCCAGCCATCGTCTTTAAACAAACCACGCGGATGTCCAGTCGCTTTTAACATTGTAAGAATATGAACAAAGGAAACAATAGACATGATGGATGATGTAGTGAGGGTAATTATTTAAAATGCAACAGCCAGACAGTGCAGCAAAAGCAAAGGGCTGCCAAGGTGTGATAATTCTCATACAGTCTGGGCTAAATAGTGTAATTGTGTGGTGGACAATTTATGTTGGAAGACACATTCAGATATTATATAATTAATTACCTTTCTATCTATTCATGTTCGCCATTTACTTTCTCCATTTTCTCTCATCCAAACAAAAACTTTGGAAATGTATTGCTAAGAACGCATTACAAAGACTATGTAGTACTGAATTGTGGAGTTATATCGCAAAACAGTTTTTCAACATTTGTGTGTTCTGGATGTTTTGGGCGGTGGCTCGATAATGCACTGTAGACCCTAACACAATCATAAGTATCCATTCAGGTTATAGCTATAAATATAGCTATATATATAGCTTTCCTGCGAGTGGGTGTGGCTTCCACGCTGACAGTGGACACGCCCCTAGCGTTTGGGAGCAGAAAATCCTGCTTGTTTTTCCATGATTTTGATAACTTATTTGGCACACTTGTCACTTATAACCAGTGCTCGAATTTAGGGGGGTGATCCGGGACCACCATAAGACATGAGGGACCCCTTATAAGAAGTAAAAAAAAAAAATAATTTCTTATTTTAGTATAGATAATGCTGACAAATGAAAGATAATGCTGAAATGTTTAATAAACTAGTTTTCAGCATTTAAACACAACTCTTAGGGAATAAAATAGCATAAGTATTACATACAGTACTGTGCAAAAGTCTTAAGCCCGGAATACACTGCAAGATGCAAGATTTTTGCCCTCCTATAAGATCATTACCTTGCACTGTGCGATCGTTTAAACAGGGGTACGACAAGCATGTAGACTGTACGATGATGACACGGAAGCTTCGACGGCGGCGTCACACGTTAGTGCAACGTCACCAGCATGTGCCCGTAAACAAATACCAGTATGCAGGTCGTAGCAGTGAACACACTGTGCGGTGATCATGCTGAATTTCTGGCACTGTCAGAAAACTATCGTAGGCTATCTTTTGACACAAGACTGGGAAAACGCCGTCTTTGAACCTCTCTCACTGTACGACATAAGACCACCGATAAAGACCAACGATCACAGAAATCACGACGATTGTTTCACGATGGCAATCTTTCATCTGGGACAGCCAATAATCGTGCAGTGTATCCCTGGCTTTAGGCCACCACCACCAGACTTGTTGTTTTAGAAGTTTTAATGTGCATCCATATTTATTTTTCAATCATTTTTTATTAAGATACAAACAGAAAATACAGGAAATATGTACAAAAAATATTTTTCAGGACTAAATGTCTTCCTTAGGCATCGTCGGTGTTTAGTGTGACCTCTCTTGGCACTAAACACATCTTGAGCGTTTTTGAGCAGAAAGAAGTAAAAAGACAAAGTTCTTTAAAATTAAAAATTAGGATTTAATTTTGTTTATGTTTAAGAGATCCTGCAGTTTCTACTGCTCAAGTGGCAGGGGAGTTTACCCTAAAAACTTGACACATCAGTTTACATTTTATATAGTTTTTAATACTACATACACATTTCCTGTATTTTCTGGATGTATTTTATTAAAGAGACTGAGAAACAATTAAATATGATCACTATAACATTGCAAAAACAACAAATCTAATTCTGGCATGGTGGCCTAAGACTTTTACACAGTACTGTAAATCATGCAGTGTTTAAGGGTAATTTTTTTGTTATTTTGGGTCTGCTGCTTTGTAATGGTGGGGACTGCTCACAACGGTTTTCCCTCCTTTCAGCTGCCCCATCAAAACACTTCAGCAACACAATTTTGGACTGTAGCCCACCCGTTGAGAAACAACTGAGGATGTGGGAATCAAAAAGTACCAGAATGCATCAAAGAAGGTCAAAGAGACAGACGTGAAGCTGGACTTAAAACGCAGGTTCGGATGAAAAATGAGGTGAGAACGCTTTTCAGTGCACATATATCAACTGAAGACATCAAGAAACTTTCAAGGTGGTCTTGATGTTATTTAAACGTTTTAAAATAACACAAACAAGCATTAATAAATCAAATGAACTAAATTTAGTTAATTCTTGATATTGTTCCTTAGTGAAAAAAGACCAGCGTAAGCTGGTAGCTGGTATAAGATGGTAGCTCTGGTTTAACTCCTGCCCCGCCATTGACGAGTTTCTCAACAATGAGGAGAAAACATTTGCATAAAAAACGTGTTCCTGATGAATTTTTATGTTATTCTGTAATACCGCGATTATCCACTACCCAATTTATGAAAACACTGAAGCCTAAATGTTACTTAGTAATTTTAAACTCTGTGTATGCTTAGATAATCGTTCTGAATCTGATCTCTAACAAAATTATCTGTTCTTGTATTTGATATATTTGTATGTTTATATATTTTTAGAAGAACATTTTCCTGGAAGGCATTTTGTGAAACTTGTCAAAATCACAAAAAATGCTGGCGGGCAACTTTTCAAAAAATGGCTGGCGGGGATTGAGTTAATCTGGTCCTCAAAGCCTGGCAAAGCTAGTGGGTCAGCTGGTCTTCCAGCCTGACCAGCTAAGTACAGCTAGACCAGCTTAAAAGTGACCAAAACACAGCTAGACCAGCTTGCTACACCAGCTAAAACCAGTCCCGAAGACCAGTAAACACCAGTTCACCAGTTTATGCTGGTCTTAGCCGGGTTTTTTTAGTAGGGTTTGGTTACTTTTATAGTGAGAAATCTTTCTACACTGTCAAAACACGTACAGATATGCATACATTTGGTACCAATATGTACCCATGAGGTACTATCATGAACTCCTTAGGGCCAAATGTGTATTTTTAGAAAGGGTACTATCCCAGTGACAATTACGCCAAGTAGTAAAATATTTTATTGGGTAGAATTAGTTAGTGGGTCGGACTTCACATGTTGTGGACAGTGGGGGCTTTGAAATCCAAAAACTGAGATCCACTGATATACTTGATAAGGCTTACATTTAACTATGGATGGATGCCGAATGACCATTTGTACAGCAGCAGGTGCAGGGACAAAATTAAAGTATACAAATAGAGAGAAGGGAACAGTGCACACTTTCTCTGAAAAATGAAAGGGAAAAGCGGTGTCTACCCGAAATAGGAAATATGACTTGCCACAGTGAATACATGCTGACTCCAAGTCCCTGTCAGATTGTGTAGATTCTACCATCCAAAATTCTCTGCAGCGGTGCGTGTACCATGCTGATAGCGCTCACGGCGAGAGCTCTAAGTGTGTTTCTGTTGAGATGTCCCCATTATTTAAACAGAGCCTCTGTAATGAGAGAGAGAGAGAGAGAGAGAGAGAGAGAGAGAGAGAGAGAGAGAGAGATGGTGGGTGTTTAACTGAAGTCCCGCTGTTGTCTTATCGCATGTGATGATACATTCTCACTTACACTTAACTCAGACACATTCTCACATATCACGCAAATCCTGGAGCAAAACTCCCTTTCTTTCTCTGCTGACTGAAAAATAAATTATTGAGATTATTTTTCATCATTTACAGACATTAACCATGGTACCTATAGCTTGCAAATGCTATGACTCTGTAGACTTGTGTTAATATGTCAAGTTTGTTATGCCATTTAACAAAATTACTTAAAGATTCACAATGCTTGAATGAGATGATGTTTTAAATATAATAACTGCTGTAATTTAGGTTTTGGTGCAAATTTTACCAAGTTACAATTTCTTTAAAGGCACTAAATTAGTCAGTGAACAAGTTGATCATCAAATTGAAATCTCACCGCAATTTGTAAGTGGCTAATTCGTAGACCATATTCATATGTTTTTGTTTGCACTCCTGTGATGTTGGGGTTAGGGGTGGGGTTTCAATATTGTTTTTTTTCTAATAATCATATGATGAGCTCAGATGCAAAAGCCTCTAAACACCACCTCCATCAACATTAGATCATGAATTTAACCGGATGTTCTCGACGTCAATTTTTTTTACTTGTAATCTGCTAGTCCTAGCCTCAGGCCATTCAGAAATACTGGTTTGTTGGCAAAATCCATTAAAAGTAGGGCTGCACGATAAATCACATGTGATAGTCATGTGCATCTCGTCAGTAAAGCCGGTTCCTTGATTAGTAGTAAATCGCCATCACCTGAATTCAGATGGAGCAGCATTTACTACACAAAGCTGTAGTTCCCTGACAAGCTGGGCCATATCACATACATAGCTCAGGCAATATATTCGCGGTCATTATTTCGAAATTGCCCCGATTGTCAGTGAATTACAGCTTTGTGTAGTAAATGGCGCTCCTTCTGAAAGCAGGTGATGGCCATTTACTACTAATCAAGGAACCGGCTGTACTGATGAGATGCGAATGACTATCGCATGCGATTTATTGTGCAGCCCCAATTAAGAGTCTGATGAAAATACTAAAGTACAAGAAGACATGTCAGACGCACCTAGGCCGCATTTACACTGCCTGTTTGAAGTGACTCAATTTTTCTCACATATCGGATATCGCCCACGGACGTGTAATGCAGGGTACACACCAAATAATTTTTTACATCTTATAAGATTTTCTGAATTTTCTGATAAAAATCCTAGATTTAACCGTTTTGCTCCTATAATGTGGTGTGCCATGATGTCTCAAAAGACAGCACACCATACACGAACAGATTTTTAACCAGTCTCGACTGTGAACACAGGAAATCTCGCGAGACTTCAGAATAAGCGAATTGTCGGAAGGAGGGTAATCGGAAGGAGGGTAATCGGCCCAAAATCAGCACGATTATCTTTTGGTGTGTACTAGGGATGGGACGGGATGAAAAATTCATATCATGATTATAGTGACCAAAGTTATCGCGGTTATCAATATTATCATGGTTTTGTTACAATGAGATGGAAATGTTAAAAAAAGAAATGATACACACACTGAAAACATTTGAACAAGTTTTATTTTTGAAAATCACAATTTACTATTTCATGTCCCTGAAATTATTTCTGTGGTAAAAAAATAAATAAATCCGTCTAATAAGTTTACCGTGAATGAATACAATACATTATCCCTTAAATGCCTTCTTGTGCAAAAAACTATGTTGCATGTGCACACATGCGTCAAACTGATTCTTGCTGGACAGGATTTACAGAGAGTTTTAAAAATCACGGCAATCCAACATGGTTGTAATGATAATTACATTTTAAACGATAATACTAACCATCAGGACATTTGATCGTGAAACCGGTAATCGTCCCATTCTAGTGTGTACCCAGAATAAGCAGAATAATCTGATATTTTTCTGATCGACTTCAGGCCTCATTTATATGTGGAAATAAATCGGATATGAATCGTATAAATGCATTCGCTTCTGCAATGTAGGCACAGATCGGATAATCCCATCTCAAGACGTGACGTGTGTCATTAAAAACCACCCGTGATCACATGACTCTTCTTAGCAGTGCAATTGAGGACGACTTCGCTTAGTGGAATAATGTTGAAGTTTTATGTTTTGTTACAGAAAAAAAGCTCTATGAACTTGGATAGTCATTTTGTCTGTGTCCATTGCATATCACAATTTTACTTCCTTTGTGGTTTAAGCTTTCAGTATGTCTACTTTGAATTGTTTTGCCAAGTGTTTAGTGTAAATGCAAATATCAGATACGAGTCCCTTTTAGATGATGTAAGCGGGTCATTAACAAGATAAACTTGGAGGGTTTTGCATCTGAGCTCATCATATGTTTGGATTGTACAATTCCCATTCAAAATTCTCGTGAGATCAGGCTGCAAAAGAATGTAAATAGAGAAATTTTTATATAGATATGAATATTTTAGATCTTTCTTTCTTTCTCTCTTTCCTTCATTCATTTTTTTGTTTGTTACTTTTTTATGTGTGAGTCAACCAGAGGTTACAGATAATGATGTTGCTGTGCTATCCTCGACTATCCATCTTATGGTCATGCCTCGCCACACTAAAAAAAGCACACAAAAGAAATCAATAGAAAAAAATCTGTCAAAGATCCAGAGTCACACATCCTCAGAGTCTCTCTACACAAGAGCTTTGCGCTGAAAGATACTGGCTCCAAAAATTCACTGCACTTCTCCAGAAAGAAAAATAAACAGAAGGTGAAAAGGGCACGACGGGATTAGCTCCTGCTCATTTTTAAATAGACACGTCACATTAAAGAGCTGTTAATGTAGTTACGTAACTGCGTATGACACTTTCATCATGTAATATCTCCGTCATACTCTTGCCATCTCTCTCTCTCTCTCTCTCTTTCTTGTGCAAAAGGTATTGTCCCCATCAGGGTGTTTAATGCATGCATCATGGCACTAATTTGCTCGTCCATAATAAATGAGAGCGCGTACTACGAACTCTTCTCTATGTAGTACAGTAAAAGACTAAAGCCTAATGCATCACGGCAAGTGGGGGGAGTGAAGCAACCTGTCTTATTCACCAGAGACCTGGGGCCCCAGGGCCCTTAGCGGCCCCATACCTGCAGCGTTCGCCTGCCCTACATTGTATGTCCTCTCATTATCCCAGGGCTTATTCATCACTATATGGCAGGGACACCCAGTGGGACAGGAAGATCACTGTGAACAAAGGACACAGCGTCCTCCTGTAAAGGACTCGCATGTGCAGTGATTTTTGCGCCTAATTGATGGTCGTACGATGATAAATGTCAGTTCAACTCGAGTCTAGTCGAGAGTTTTGATGTGTGGGACGATCAAAGTTTTAAAAATATCTGACAGTCAGGTAGAGTGCGTTTCGGAGTAGTCAGCATTCATTGTACAGTATGGGAACAGGAGCGTGAAATGCTATTTTAGGAAGGCTGTATAAATCTATACTTTTATATAGTAATGCAAGCTTTTAAAATCTCTAAGCATGCAGGTGAATTGCTCAAGTTGATAACTGACTCCTTAAAATCGAACTTCGAATCGCATATTTGAAAATTGCATTATGGAAGCAGGTGGTATAATCGAAATGCTATGCATTTGTCATTTTCTGCTCATTGTTGAAGGCCCTTGAATCTAATTAGACCGCCCAAGTCTGTTTGATTTCATTCGTATAGATATTCGCTTACACGCAAATAAGTAAATTATCCTCTAAGTTCACTTTAACCTCAGGAGATCGATGATTTAGTTATTGGCAAACTACCTAGATTCCCCTTGGGCTATCCTAGTTCAATGAAATGAAGCTGAGCGATATTTTATTGATATTTTTTTCATGCACACCGTCCCATAGGCCTTTGAGTCACCTTTTGAATCTCATTGTCTGCTTATAAATAAGAAATGAATTGAGAACGCCCAAATTTTGTTTCAGTAAAATGCAATGAAATATCTAAAGTATCTGGAGTTTAGAGATGGATATAAATGATGATGTTCTGTTTGAATTTTTGTTTACATGTTAACAGTTTATGTGAAAAACTACATTATCTGATTATGATGCTCTAAGATCAATGTTATATTTATCATAATGTGGATATTAGAAATGTACTTGTATTGACTGATGTAGACGGGTGTTATATGTTAACAGAATTATGCCATCTGTTTCATTTTGGTTAGTTTCAACAGGTTTATGTTCTCTAAACAGACACTTTGAATGTTTGATAGTGGTGAAGATCCTTGTTAATGTTTAACAATAATTTTTTTGTTGCAGCGAGGAATGCAATAATCGTGAGTTGAAAATTGCTTCTAGCTACAGTATGAGCATGATTTGAAATATTTAAGTAGATAAAAAGTAGTTTTATTTTATGGACATTTTAAGGAACAAGATGATGCTTAACACCACAATTGCAGAGACAAATATATAAAAAATAAGGATTTTAAAGTTAAAATTGGAGTCAAAGTCAAACCGCAATGTGCAGAATTCATTAAACAAATTAATGTAAATAGTTTCAAACAATTCATATGTGCCTATATTAAAAAAATATAATATTGATTATGTAACTTATGACTATTTTATCTTCAGACTTTAGTGGTGTTTAACAGTGGCCTTTTGTAGTTCTTTGGAAATATTTATTTTCAATTTAAGTGTGCTTCTTTGTCATGACAATAAAGGCATGAATGTACATTTGTAATGCCAAAGTGTTAAGTAGTGCAAATTAAAGTAAATTTTTGTTTCTCTAATGTCTTTACCTCAAAGTGCATCTATTTCATTGTTAAAACAACGTTATTTTGTGTATTTGGTATAATACAATGTGTTTGGGTGGTTTATGGTTAAAGAAACACATTATTTTCAATATATCACACATTTTTGTAGCTCCAGATTTTTTTTACAAATTCATCGATCTGTAAAGTGCTGTGTCCCTGATTGGCCAGCTAATCTGTACATTGTGATTGGCCTGAATACCTCTGACGTCAGCCGGAAAGACGCTCCCTACCATGTTTGAAAGATTGGGTCACAATGCAATGCTAACAGGACTTAACTTACAGGCTGTGAGTCCAAGCGGGAGGAATTATGATAATGTCGGTCTGGTCTACATCACCAATCCCGTGAAGTAAACTGTTGCCTACAATCTCTGTGTTTGTTGTGGCCAAGAAAAAAAGATTTACGTTGGAGACGATAACTCGCGCCATCGTTTACTTTGGGGTTTGTACCTTTTACATATCAATAACATGTACTAATACACACTAAAGGAAATCATGAATCGGTGCTCTTTAAAAATAAACATTATCACAGAGTTTGATGGTGCTTTCTTATTATTTCAAGAGTACATTAAGAGCATTTGTAACTTTTAAAATCACACATTTTTATGACCTTGTTTAAAATTCAGAAAAAGGATAAAGTAATTACTTGTATACGTTTTTTTTTTTTTTTTTTGTAAATTGGCCTAATTATTTAGATTGACCTACTAATTATAGATAGGCCAAGTTGTTTTAAATAATCAGATGGTAATGGCACTCAATTTGTAGAATGACCCCAGCATGGGTTTAACACAACTTCTTAATATAATATTGAACTGTGTGTTTTTTAAGATGATAATGTTGTTAGTTTATGGTGGTGATGCAGTGTTAAAGACAATGGTCTCCAAACTTTTTGTGAGCAAGGGTTACCACAATAGATAAAACAATCTGGAGGGCTTCTTTTTTTTGGTATAGTCTACTCCAATTTTTTTTTATTTTGTTTTACCTGTTGATTTTATTTTACCTGTTGGTAGTTTAAGCATTGTTTAAATTAAATTCAATTCAATTTTATTTATATAGCGCTTTTCACAATTGTTAATTGTTGCAAAGCAGCTTTACATGAGTAGATGTAGAGGAGAACACAAAAAAATCAATAGATAATATAAGGAAAAGAATATAGCGGCTAAGGTTAAACCGTACAAGGGAGCGTATTAATAATGTAACGTATACAGTAAAGTGCTATAAGCCAAAGTTGGCTGACTCTCCCTGGGACGAAAAAAACCCCTAGGAGAAAACCCGGTGGGAAAAACTCCTAGAAGGACAAAAACCCTTGGGAGAAATTAATTAACACAGTCTCACCCCATGTCGTCAATATTTGACGACACTTGACCATTCGTCATATGTTGACGCGAAGGGTATACCTTTCGCGTCATTTTTTGACGAACTGGGGACTTCAATACTATTACGTCCGTTGCATTCTCTTTCCTATTTTCTTACCATTTTCGCGTCAGTTTAGGGTTAGATTACGCAAAATTAAACAGTCTACGCGAAATTAAACAGTTGTCACCTGGCGTTGGGGTTAGAGTTAGGTACGCGAAATGAAACAGTTGTCACCTGGCGTTGGGGTTAGAGTTAGGTTTGGGTAGGGATGTCATTATGTAAATCTAACCCTAAACCGACGCGGAAATGGTAAGAAAATAGGAAAGAGAATGCAACGGACGTAATAGTATTGAAGTCCCCAGTTCGCCAAAAAATGACGCGAAAGGTATACCCTTCGCGTCAACATATGACGAATGGTCAAGTGTCGTCAAATATTGACGACATGGGGTGAGACTGGGTTGAATTAATATATATTTATATATATATATAGACACGGTAGGGATAGGAAGCGGGTAAGCGGATTAAACTGGTTCAGCCGGTGGTCGTTGGTCACGCATCGGCTGGGCATCACGTTGAAGGACAGCCAGTAGATCAGTGGTGCGATGACCTTCACAGCAACAGGAACTGGGTCTGTTTGTCTCATTGTCCTCGGGGTCGAGACAGGCTAACTATTGCAGCAATAGTATATTACCCATATGAGGTATGTGAATGCTTTAAAAACACACATAAAAGCTACTATAAAAAATATGTAATAAATACATTTTTAAAATTAATGGAATGTGCTTGGGCGGGCAACTCACAGACTCGTAGGCACCATGTTGGAGACCACAGGGTTAAGATATAGTTTTAACCCACACTGGGTGACCTACTTTATGACCCCTGCAAGTATGGCATTTTCTTATATATATTTTTTTTTGGGGGGGGGGGGTAAAGTGTGTTTGCTAAATGACAGTTGTGTTTCACTACTATCTTGATAAAGTTATATCCAGCTTGTTTAATTTGTGTGTAACTCCGTTTGTTTCTTCAGCTCGGGTGTGTTTGTATCACACAGGGCATTTGATCTATCTGCAACGATTATTCTGGTTAAGTTTAAGCGTAGCATTGGGTTTCACACATCACCCACAATAGTAGTTATTAAATGATGCAAATTTATTATTATTATGAAGAGTCTTTTGTTCTTTAGGGATCTGTTTATGCAACATTTAATAGCTCATTTTAACATCACCAAAATCAATGACATACAATCCATTTAGTTACTTATAACTGAGGAGTTTAAAACCAATTGGATTTGCAATTTGTTACTTCAGAATGATTTGCTTCTGGCTGTAATATCATTAATCCTGTGCTATTAAATGCCTTGTAAAGAGATTGATAGCCTCAGAATCAATGAATCATATATAAGATCTATTATTTATTATCATCTCATTTAAAGATGAACTTCTCATGTGCTGATATTTCTTTTTTTTAAATAACCACATTCATTTCTAGAGTTATTGAATTTTAACTGTGCTTTATATACAGTAGCATTTCCCCCATTAAAGTTGCATTTAGTGAAGTTTTAATAATTTTTTATATTATTCACTGTAGTTTGTTATTACAAGAAGTCACAATGGCCCTGCTCATTTATTTATTTATTTTTTTGCACTGGCTTTTGTGTTTGTTATAAAACAGCATGTGTTGTGTTTTAAGCTCGGCTTTAGCGATGTGTTTTTCTTCTTATGTCAGGATGTCTTTTACAAAGAACCTTTAACACAGCAAGGGATGAGAGGACACTCTACCTGTGTTTCCATGGTTACCTCATCACATTTACACACCTTTTCACTTGTGATTAGGAGCTGTTAGATGCGAATATGACGCGGCCCTAGCTCGTCGTCGCGAGAGACTCGCACCAAAATTCGTGATCTGTCTCCGACTGTCGTGAGTCAGAGAGATTAACTCCAAACTTTTCGTTCTTACATCCATAGGTTACAGTGGTGCTCTTTAGGGATGTAATGAAAGGAGTTTGGGGAATTTTTGTCTGTGTTGAGAGCCGGTGAACCTAGAGGCTCGTGTTTGATATGTTTTGGAGTGTGTTTGAAGGTTCTTTATGAACTATTTCTCAAAGGAAGTGCACCCTCATACCTGGCCTTCTTACCCGCACTTATCTCACTCCCACTATGACAGGTTCAAAAACCACCTTTGATTTAGACTTTCATGGTATTCCCTTTTATTTTACTCTGTGCCATCACATTAAAACTCAGAGTAACACCATTTTGATGCTGCAACCTGGTGTTATGAATCTCATGTAGGCTAATGCTTATGTCTCTTTTTTGTTTCAGGCGTTCATTTGTTTGATAAAAAATGTGTGATGTCAGGTTTTATATTTCGCACCTCTCAGGCTAAAGATAGACCTCTCAACAGGTTATAAAAGATATACAGGTGTGTAAATGTGCTGCCTTGTCACATGTTTTTACAGTTGCCTTGTGAATATTCACCGCCCGACTTGCTATTTTTTTACAAATAACTTTTAAATATATCAGCCATTCGAGTCATTTAATGACTTTATTAATGCATTAAAGTCATTAAAACAATACTTGCATGAACATATATATCCCTTAGTATGCACATGATATATCCAGCATATCCCAAAAATAAATGCGTAAGTCACAAATCTATAAATCCTGAAAGTTTCCCGGTAACCTCGCTCTCACCCGAACGTTGAAAATGTATGGACTGGCTGTCTTCAAGCTTCAAGAATCGGCTTGTGATTGACAACCCATCCTATTACCAAATACTGCCTGCAGGGAATGTCAGTCTTTAAGCTCAATTCC
The DNA here is from genome assembly GCF_030506205.2 of Paramisgurnus dabryanus. NCBI lineage: Eukaryota > Metazoa > Chordata > Actinopteri > Cypriniformes > Cobitidae > Paramisgurnus > Paramisgurnus dabryanus. The sequence goes on from NC_133357.1 coordinate 2,068,680, forward strand.
CTGTTAGCAGACAGGTCTCGGGGAGCACCAACAAAAACAATTCTTGAATAATGGCTTTCTGTGACTCTAGCATGCTCAGAATAATAGCACGGGTTTGTTACAGAATGCAATGCGACAATTAAATCACCAGACTACATCACCAGAGTCTTTTAAAGAGACAGTTCAACAAAAAGCTTGAGAAAAATGATTTCCTCACACTCCAAAAACACGGTCCAAAACCATATGCTGTTGTGCTTATCTGCATTCTTAAAATGCTGGTTATGAAATTTGGTCAATATTGGTCACAAGACTAGGAAATTCCATCTTGGAACCTCTCTCACTGTATGACATAATACCACCAATTAAGAGCCACGATCACAAAAATCGCCATGATTGTTTCACGATGGTAATCTTTCATTTGGGACATCCGAAAATCATTGCCTCCGTAACATGGCTGCAGGAGGCTTAATGATATTACGCAGCAGCCGAAAATAGTCCCCTTGGTAACTTTCAATAGCAGAGGACTATTTTCGGGCACTGCGTAATATCATTGCGCCTCCTGCAGCCATGTTACGGCGGCAAAGTCCTTGATTATTAATTTTCAATTCAATTCAATTTTATTTATATAGCGCTTTTCACAATTTGGTAATTGTATCAAAGCAGCTTTACATAATAGATGTAGTGAAAAGCACAGAAAATCGACAGATAGCATAACATAATACACGATAGCACAAGCAGCTAAGTTTGCTGCGGCTATAAATCAACATTATAAGCAAACGTATTACTAATGTAACGTATAGAAGTTAAGCCCAAAAAGGCTGCCTCCCCGGGTTGAAAAACCCCCTAGGAGAAAAAAACCCCGGAATTTTAGCCGGGGAAATAAAAAAAAGTCCTAGGAGGAAAAAACCCTTGGGAGATATATATATATACACATTGAAACGGAAGGAGATTAAGCTGAGATTAAGCGGGTTCTGCCGGTGGTCTTTGGTCAGGCATCAGCTGGACATCACGTTGAAGAACAGCCAGTAGATCAGAGGCGTGCCGACTTTCACATTTACCGGAACTGGATCTATTTGTCTTATTGTCCTCGGGATCGAGGACGACACAGGGAGAGAGAAACAAAATCTTATTAGCGTTAGGGCCGTTCACATAAAAAGCAAGTGTCACACAGTAATGTGGTTTTAGTCAGCTCGGTTCCGGGCAGGCTAACTATTGCTGGTTAAGTGTATTACATATAGTTGATGATTTTAGAAACATAACTCGTTTGACTAAGGCCAGAGGCCCCACTGCCGTCGTTAATACTAACGTACAGTGGCAAACGGTTCTGTATGACATACTATTTTTAAGGCCATGGGAAAAGGCCAAAATTGCAAACCGACCATATTCGGCAATTAAGACTCAATCGACAACCAATTCAAAGTTTCAGCATATTACTAAAGATTATTAATGACATTTACCATGCTTTGGAGTGTTGACGAAAAAAAGGTTTTAATTTATTCATTAATTAATTTATTTATTAGTTTGTACAAGCTAGCTATTGGGAGATAAGTACTATTGCTAAAACAAACTATGCGAATGCCTTGTTAAAGAGAAAAGTTTTAAGTCTAGATTTAGAGTTATCTACTGTCTCTGATTTTCGGACGTCGGTTGGTAAATCATTCCATAGCTTAGGGGCTAAGTAGGAAAAGGATCTGCCACCTTTAGACACTTTTGATATTTTAGGGATAATTAAGAGGCCAGAATTTTGTGACCGCAATGCACGTGATAGATTGTATTCTGATAATAATTCTCTAAGATATGAGGGTGCTAGGCCATTTAAGGCTTTGTAGGTGATTAGTAATATTTTAAATTGTATACGATATTTAACTGGTAGCCAGTGTAAAGATGCCAGAATTGGGCATATGCGGTCATACTTCTTAGATCGAGTAAGAACTCTTGCAGAAGCGTTTTGAACTAGCTGAAGTTTGTTTACCTGATTTGCATGGCATCCTCCGAGTAACAATAGTCTATTCTAGAGGTCATAAAAGCGTGGATAAGCTTCTCTGCATCTGATGCAGACAACATATGGCGTATTTTTGAGATATTTCTATTACTCCATAATGACAGTATAGTTCCTAGCCATATCTGCCTAGAAAATTGATACTTTTAATTTTCTGTAAGTCTTAGTACACAATGTAACTACAGAAGAGTCAAATTTTAAAAAAGGAAAAATATCGAAACTCTTTGGTTATTTTTGAGCGCGATGCTAATGGTCTGATCAGATTCAATAGATTATGCTAAGCTATGCTAAAAGTGGTACCGCCAGACCCGGAGATCAGCTGAATGGTTTCCAAAAAGGTAAAAATCAAATGTTTAACTCTAGGGAGCTCGAGTGTTGCTTTAAGTCCAGTAAAAGACCAAAAACGTTTGAGTACCTTTGGAGTCCGAATAAGATTATATCTGGACTCGTTCTTGATTGGTCTTGGTCTGGACTCGGACACGAATAAGCTGGACTTGACTACAACACTGAAATTCAGCGAGTGATCAAATTAACATTCTGGCCAGTTTCATTCTTGTTTCAGTTGTGTTTTGTCTTCACTTTTTAAAATCAGATAACAAAAAATGAGGTTAAAGACTGCACATTCTGGATGAGAATACTATGCATTAAACACAAAAACAAATGGTATTAGGCAATTTAAAACGAATATTCCATGTGTGTGTCCAATAAGTTAGGTATCCACAGTGTTGTCTTGAAACTTACATCATTAAAATCCCTTAGCCATGTGTTGTTGTCCGATTTGTCTCGGCACCAAACCGCAAACCCTCAAGTCGATTTTTACACCTTTCCATCTTGTATAAAGCCACTGTTTTAAAGTCTCAAGTAAAGTGGTGGTTTAAATATGTGTGTGTGTGTTTAAAGTCAAAATGGAAAGAGAACCAGACAGGGTAGGAGAGAAAGAGAGAGACAGAGAAAGAGAGAGAGAGAGAAAGAGAGAGAGAGACTGCACTATAGTGAATCTGCAATAGTAACCAGTGCAACGTGATCCAAATCACAGCTTCTCTCAGCAGTAGACTTTCTCTTTCTCTTCTCGTTTTTGTGGTTATTTGGCTGTCCACAGGAGTCATCGGAGCAGAGAAATTGCCTGTTATCTGGGGGGTCGATTTCTCATGCGCCCTTAAATTGCTTTGTATTGACACTCTGTCTTCGTGTGGATCTTGCCGTTAGACTCAACAATCTCCCCGCAGGTGTGTGTTGCACCCCTGCTTAAGAAAGTAAGGGAGCACGGGTGTGTGTTACACTGTTTGTGAGGAGGGGGTAACTAATGCATGGCTAATATGCTTTAAAGTGATTGTGTATCATTTATATGGGTGAATGGACTGTTATTTGGCCTAATGCATTAGACGTTATAATGAGAAGTTCAGAAATCCATATATAATGCTCTCCCTTTATGTGGCTGCATTTACGGGTACTGTTTTCATGATAATGTGAGACATTATACGGAGTGCACACCTGGTAAAGTGGCATGGTTGGTTTTATAAATGTTTAAAAGTCATTTGTGCCAAAATACAAGTAAGCTGCATTACAAATGGACAAACCTTATGAGGTCGATATGAACTATTATACATAGATTTTTTACCAACATGTACCTCTTAAGGTACCAACACGCACTCCATGCAACTCTGAGTTACTTATATTACCTATTTAAGGCTTAAGTATGGTGCATTTTTTACGTATACGTGAGAGTCTGCGTACAGTGCATGTGACACAGTTTTCGTCATTAGAAAAAATTTGCGTTTACTGTACAGATACATTGTACGTGTAGGCTAAGGATGCACCTACAGGAGAATGTAGTATGTAGCCCAGGAGACGCATTGTATTTTGTTGCAATGCGCATGCGTTGAACGTCTTTGTTCACGTATGAGTTAAATAAATTATGCTTCGCAAGGCTATGCGTACAACCGTGCGCGTATGTATGCATACACGTAAAAAACAGACTATACCCTGGGCTTTAGGTGCAAAGGTATACTTTTCAAAAGGGTACTGCCGTTGGCGCCAATAGCCCCATGGTTAGTGCGTCGACATGGTCACTCATGGAGACCCGAGTTCGATTCCCATCTCTGCGTCCCTTTGCCGATCCCGCTCCCCTATATGCACCCAACACTTTCCTGTCTACTCTCTACTACAATACTATCCAAATAAAGGCATAAAAGACTCTAAAAATTATAACTTTAAAAGGGTACCACCCCAGTGACAGGTAGAGACCATATTGATGGATTTTTACCCAACATCATGGCAACCGCTAGCCGTGCGCCTTTGCAAAAGATGATCTGTTCCTCATCGTTTGAGCTATATTACATGCTTGAGAATTGGTGCTGTTAATAGCGATGGTGTCCCAGGTGGATCCTGCGGTTCTCCCAGTGGGATAGTCTGGAGGAACAAGTAAGGCTGGAGCCAATTGGAGTGAATTGATCTCGGCTGCGTGGGCTCCGTTCCAACCTCCTGTGTTTTCATTCTCCTCTTCACATTAGCATACCAAATAAGCTGCCGTTTCTTTTAGTATGCCAGCTTTCATTTGTCACCCCTGGTATAATGCAACACCTTTGTCCCCTAACACACAGCATGAGGTTCTCCTGCTGAGCCAACAGACTCTCCGTGTGTTTACGTGTAAGAGTGAGAAGACATCTATTGATTTTGACACACAAAGGATGTTTCTTCTGAGATCTTAATAAGTGCTTCCATGTACGAGCGTGACTGTGTTTACATGCGCAAGTGTGCGATTGCTTATGCAGGTTTGAGATGTTTCTTCAAAATAGAAATTAGTTAAAACGGAGAGCATAGATGTCTCTCCTAAAGAAAGAAAACCCTGAGAATTTTTAGGAGAAACATCTGAGAGAAGCATTAGCAATTTTCACTTTGTTATTTATTACTCTTCTTTAGAAAACCCACATATATGAGTGTATAAGTCCTTTTGCATTTATAATGCAGAAGACGTCCATTTAACAGGCTACAATCATTCCTCTCCTCGCGAGGACGCAGCATTAATTCACATAAAAGCACAAAGATGTGCTGTGGGCGAACATATAAAAACGAAATGGAAAGAAGAAATCGCAGCACGGGGAGGGTAGCCAGGCTGAGACACAACTCTATTTGTAAAGGTCAACATTTTTAGTGAGAATAAAAAAACTTCCCTGCAGCGCTCTCCTCCCAAGAGCCATGAAAGGATAGAAAAATATTTAGAGAAATACAAACGGTCTTTATTATTTATGTGAAAAGTAGTGTTTAACCGTTCCCGACAGGTTTCGAGAGCCCAGTTCTGCGGGTAAACCCCCCCAACCGGATTGTACGGCTCTTGGCTGCGGCGTACGAAAGGCGGTGCTGTGTGTCACTAGGTGTTAAACGGCTAGGCTGCCGCCACAGCTGTCCCACAATCTCGGTTTGGTCTGTCGGCTGTGCTTTCTGATGACAGACAAATAGGAGATCAGAGTAAGATGCTACATCTGGCGTTGTGGTGGAACTCTTAAAGTTGAGTGCAATTTTGTCTGACAGTGCCTTCGGAGATTCAAAGAAAATATCCTTTTGTTGTCGAGAAGTTCAGAGACAGTACGCACAGAATGAGAGGGCACTCTGGAGACTTTCCGTCTTCAGCATGGGAAGACATCAGCATGCAGTGCCTCTTTAAAAGTGCATTGTGTAACATTTAGAAGGATCCCTCGACAGAAATGCAATGTAATATACATAACTATATTATCAGTGGTGCATAAAGACCTTACATAATGAATTGTATTGTTTTTATTACCTTAGAATGAGCCGTTTTTATCTACATACACCCAGGGCCAGATTAACATAAGGGCTAGGTGGGGCTGAAGCCCAGGGCCCGTGGGATTAGGGGGCCCGTGATTGGCTGGAGGAAATGAGATTGTCAAGTCATAGGTGGTTGATTTGTGTATAATAAATTAGTTATTGGAAAATGTGCCTGACTGATATAATTCACCACCCAATCAAAATAACTCTACAATTTGCGCCATGACGTTGGGAAACACCTCTTTTCTTTATGCTTTCATGTAGAACATTGGTAGGCCTATAAATCGCTCGCTGGAGTTCAAAAATGATGAAAAAAGTGATAGTGGTTCACAAAAAAGTCCTAGGAGGGGAAAAAACCTAATCCTGTTAGAGTAGGGGCCGTTCACAAGTAATGCAAGTGTCACACAGTATTGTGGTTTATAAAATGCTCGGTTCCAGACAGGCTAACTACTGCTGCATAAGTATATTACCCAGATGAGTTATGTGAATGCTTTGTTAAAGAAAAATGTCTTTTACTTTAGACTTAAATTGATCGACTGTTGTTTTATGTGGGATACTAACTATTGTATTTGTGTCAGTTTATTGTTTAAAATGGTCCGCAAATGTGCGTTTCACATATGTTTTCGGTGACCTTTCGACGTGATTATGCGTAAGGTCAAGCTGGCGCATCACACAGCTAGTGCAAGACGAGAAGTTGTGGTTTAAAAGTACTTTTTTGGGGGCGAAAATGATGATCGTTTAGCTAGATAAGATCCTTATGCCTTGGTTGGGATCATTTAGAACCCTTTAAACCTGCATTGAAGCCGAAAATTAAAAGGAAATAAGAAATAAAAATCAGAGAAACTGTTTTGTTTGCAAACGCTTGGCCCGCTTGACTCGTCATGAAGTACTCCCCTTCTTTTAAGTGGGTTCTTTTGACCTGAAAATCATTAAAGCAGCTCTGCTTATGGCTATATGTTCACCACTGCATACGTTTTCAACATTACCCCTTGAGGAAAGGAAGTCACAGACTTCTCAAGGATCTTTAACTCCCTGCAGATGAGTAGGACTTATCAGCTGGCCTGCAGAGCATTGTGCACAGGGAGAAATGTCAAAGAGAGACTTCCTTCCGCATTAATGAATCCAGTCAGGCAAGACTATAAGGAATCGTAGGGCTCTCAGGTACTGCAGGGACGACTGTGCTTTGGCATTTTTAGAGTCAGAAAATGATCCAGGTTGTCATATGGAGGATGTTATACATATATCCTACAAAGCGCTGACTACACAGGTGTAACATAGGCCTGCTTGCCGGAAATCGGCTGTATGTGCCAGCCTTTAGAACGCAAGAAAGGAATCCGTGACGGATATATAAGAGCGAACGTTTATCAAAAAGTTAAAACCCGAGCGCTCTTAACTTCTTCAGCCTTTTGTCGTAGCTAAGCAACTTCAAAGCAGCCGAGAGCTGAGAAAATCAGCCGTTAAAATTTGCGTTTACTCTGAGCTCCTTCAAGCGATCCACCTTTCTGTGGTAATTATTTGCAGCGTGATGAACTTGAGGGGTTGTGTTTTTTTTTCAGGCTGTTGCACGCGCTGATCAAAGCGAGAGGAAGAAAGTGACTTTCCACACAGTGGAAAATGTGCCAGGAGCTCGTACGAGCATCTGCTTGCGTGGGGCTTTGTGAACAAAGGTTTGGGCTCCACGTAAACATGGATGAGGGACTCCAGCCGGGTTTTCCAGCACTGTCAGAAAGATGGTTAAATAACAGTCCCTAGCTGTCAATAGGGCAGTCACCTTTATTAAATGTACCATTTAATGTGTATACCTTTGGGGTACTAGTATGCATTTTTTGGTACAAATATGTACTTCTGAAATATTAATACAAATCATTTTTGGTATAAAGATGTCTTTTTAAAGGGTACCGCCCTGGTGACAGCTAGGGATTTTTTTTTTTGACGGTTATTTCTGACAGTGCGCACAGGTGGTGTTTAGGTCTTGCTGGATGACAGACGTGTGTCTTAAGAGGACAGTTAATTAAATTCACGATAAATGAAGCAGGTGACCTTACAATATTCATTAAACCTGAGCTCGTTTTTGAATTTAAGTAATGAGATCTTTATATACACTTTAAAAAAAAGAAAGGTCAAAAATGGTCCCTAGCTGTCACTTGGCAGTATTCTAAAAATGAAAACTTTGCCACTTTTTAGTACAAATACAGTACTGTGCAAAACTCTTATGCTGCGTACACTCCAAACGCGAAAAATTGCGCTTCTCGCTCTAGATACTTGTGGGATATAAATGTGTGTAATGCGAATCTTTTGCTTGAGTTGAATATTGTCAACTTGCGTGAAGACATGTTTTAGGCGGCTCCCAATTCGCGCCATTAGCATCACCCTGCGTGTTTGCGTCTATTCGTGTCTTTGCATTGACTTTGTATGTAATCTACTTGCGCAAATCGTTGAATTCGTGCTTGGTGTGTATGCCACATTAAGCCACCGTTAGATTTATTATTTGCAATAGTATTGATAATATTTAATTATTTCTCAGTCTCTTTATTAGAATACAACCAGAAAATACATGAAAATTGTATGGCATATTAAAAACTGTATAAAAGTATAAGCTGAAGTTTTATTGCCTATATCTAAAAACCACTTAAGAACAACTTTCTTCAACTTAGCTTTGACTTTTATAAACATTTATAAAGAGATAAAGTGTGAATTCGCCGAGAAATGCTGTGCGCAGCGTGAGGTTGCCAAGTCCTCTGCTTTGTTTGAGTTCAGATTTGGGCTTCTGTTTAAACTGCTATCACAAGTTTTTTTTCTGTGGGTTAAAGATATAAGGATTTTGTTCATTACTTATTGGGATTTTGGCTGTGAATAGTTGTTGGAATGCTTTTTGTCTAGTTTTAAATGTTGATTTGGGATATTTAACCCTGGGTGTGCACTTTTAATAATAGTTTTAATCAGATTGCAATGTTTAAGGTGCATGTAAACTTTATTGTTGTGAGCTTTAATAGGATTAACTCCAGTTGGATTGACAAAATGTTGTGCATGTAAACATATCCACTGAGCATCAATGTTCACATAGTTTAAACCGGATGTTTTTCCTCTTCAGATTTTACATTTTGTGGAAAATGTGAGGGCTTAGTAAGACATCTTATTTAATGCTGGTGATCGCTCGTGGATACTTGCTGACTAAAGTCAAAAAATCCCATCCTACACTCTTAAAATAGCTGGGTTGTTTTTATCCATGCTAGGTAAATATTGGACAGAACACATGCTTGGTTAAAATGACGCAATGCTGGGTCATTGGGGTATTGTAACCAAGGGGAAAACTTGTTATAAGCACCTTTTGTACTATTACCTCCCTGTGACACATCGCTTTATTGTTTCCTAATCTTTGTAAGCACTTTGGATAAAAGCTTCTACTTAATGCCTAAATGTACAATATAAATGTTCCAGCTTCTAATGCTGAGTAAAAGTAATAAACGTCTTGACTTTCAAGCCCAACTAAAGAATTTAACTTGTTAAAGGTGCAGTGTGTAAATTTTAGCGGCATCTAGTGGTGAGGTTGCGAATTGAAACCAACGGCTCAGTCCACTGCTCACCCCTCGCTTTTGAAACGCAAAGAGAAGCTACGGTAGCCACCACCGGAAAAAACATGCCATCGTCAGACACAACTTAGTAAAAAAGTTTGTCCGTTAAGGGCATCTGTAGAAATATTGCAGCACAAAATGACGACTTCCATGTAAGGGGACCCTCGGTGTATGTAGATAAAAACGTCTCATTTTAAGGTAATAAAAACATACCAGTTCATTATAAAAAGGTCTTCATACACTTCTGATAATAAAGTTTTGTATATTATTTTGCATTTCTGTCAAGAGATCCTTCTAAAATGTACACACTGCACCTTTAATTAAGAGAAAACGCTTCCCTGCCAATGACGAGTTTTTCCAGCAATCCGTATTACCCCTTACCCAACTTATAAAACTCGGAAGCAACCCCTTAGGGCAAACAGTAAGAACTCCTTGTATGTCAAAAGTCCTTCACAAAAATGCAATTATCTTAGCTTTTTGCTAAAAATTTGGTATTTTTGAAGAAACCTAACCATATTTGAAAGGTGATGAAGGATGAACAAATGAAGGAAGGATGAAAGTTTTTTTTATCACAGGGGCAGGTTCTTTCATTTGATATATTGTATGTTTATATATTTAAAGAAGAACATTTTCTGGAAGGCATTATACTTCATAAAAATGGTGGCACTGGCTGGCAAGTTAAAAAAAAAACGCTGGCAAGGAAAGAGTTAAAAAACCTACATTTTGACTATTTACTTATATAATTGCAGATGTTATGTTTTGGGAAAGATTCACCCTCCTAATATGGCTGTGAATTAATCTCCTACAGAGTTCTAAACTTTTCATTAAAATGTTTAATGTAGAGTAGTGATATGTTGAAAGCAAATGAAATATTAAACGATTATTTTAAATAATTTAAAAGTCTGACAGACAGACAGACAATTATGACGCACTTCACAGTTTGCCCGGAGAGGATATTGATTTAAATTGGACTCAAGCAAGGTCAGATGTGGCAATAACAATTTGGAGTGAGATTTCAACTGGAAGCTCAGCGCCGGTGGATATGCATTTAATTCATCTCTATCAGTATGTCCTTTATTTAATATTTACAGGAAGGAAAGCTGCAATACCCACTTTGTTGTGAATGCAAATATAAATGTTTTATCTCATGAATATGTTTCCTCTCCATACTGTTTATTCATGCATTTATTCATCCATTTTTCACGCTTATGAATCTGCAGAGACCTTGTTGCCGGCGTTGCATTGTGAAAGTACTGCACAGATAGATACACAGAGCGTTCATGATAAATGTATGTACCATTGCCGCCCTACAGAGAGAGGGTCTTTTACCTCTCTTCTGTGTGTGAACAATAAGAACTTGTTGAGGTTAGAAATCACTCCACTATAGGGAGTGAATATGTCAGCAAATGGCATTTATATAAATAAAAACCGTATGTTTCTTTATTAAATGTGTTGTCGCAGTTGTTGAACAACATCTTTGTGCTGAAAGTTGAATTATTGTCTATTGTTTTACTTTCTTATTGATGTCATAACTTATGTTACCAACAACAGAAAAAAGTGATCCTTGCGACTTTGTTAAGAACTTCAAATGAGTTTGGTGAGTATTTGTTGAACCCGTACAGTCCGGACTCTCTAAAGCTGTGATGACGGGCGATTTTGACTGTACTGATTTTAAACTCATTCACTTAGGGCTGTTAAACCTAAAATTTTCCCTTAACCTCGATCCAGGTTTGCCATTTACTGCGTTTAATAAACGGGTGCTTAAAAGAACATAGTTTCCTCTTTTCAGCAGGATCTGATCCTTTTAATTTTCAAATGAAACCCTGCAATTATCAAATGTTACATTTACCACTAAAACTCAAAATCTCCAACCATTTAAAATGAAAAAGCTATTACATTCAGAGACAGGATGTATTCTGTGAATGCTGTTTTTGCAGGGAAGTGTAAAATTGCCATTTTCATTTGCACTAAAGATCAGAATTGAATATTAAAAAATAAGACACTTTTATACAGTATTTAGTTTAAATTGCAAACTTCACACCGAGGTGAAAAAGTGGCTTTATATTGGTGGATCCCAATCATGGCAACAGGAAGTTTCTGTAGTTTTTCCCTAAACCAGAAAATTTTCCTTCTTCATATATTATGATTTGAGTCCGAGACCGATCAGTTTATGATGTTAAAAATGCAATACAAAGAAATGTACAGACACCAAATACATACTTGTACTATTTTAGGTAATTTAATATAATAAGCACATTTATGACCCTGGACCACAAAACCTGTCATAAGGGTCAGTTTTTTGAAATTGAGATTTATACATTATCTGAATGCTAAATAAAAAATCTTTTCATGCATGCAGGTTTGTTAGGACAACATATTTGGCAGATATACAACTATTTGAAAATCTGAAATCTGAGGGTGCACTGAAAAAAATTATTATTCAATTTACTCATTTTTTTAAGGTAAGTGTTTACCATCAATTTACTTAAGCTACGTTTAAACAAACAAACAAAAAAAATAGAAAAATAAAATAATAAACTTTTGTTTAAATGTAGCTTAAATAAATAGATTGCAACCACTTACCTTAAAAAAATTTAAATTGAATGAATCATTTTTTTCAGTGTGCAAAAAAATTAAAATATTAGAAAATCGCATTTAAACGAAATTTATTCCAAACGAAATCTTTAGTATTCATCTACTTTCAAAAATAAAGTTTGATATATTTACTGTAAACTTTTTAAGTTTGACTTCAAGTAAGTTTTACATGGAACTTTAAGCAATTGCAATTTTTTAAAGCAACACTATGTAGTTTCCATGTAAAAATGACTTACAGCTCCCCCATGTGGTTGAAAAGTGCAACAGTGCCTGGTATCAGACACTCTTCTGCAGGCAGGGGGAGGGGCGGGGCTGTGTTTCCTACCGTCCACCGCCAATTTCAGAGTGTGCTTGTAGCAGCTAGGAGGCTGCTCAGGTTGCAGCAACAGTACAATTTGTCCAGTTAAAAGTTGTTCTATCACTGAAATAATTTTCGATACATTATTTAAAGGTAAAAAAACTTCATAGTGTTGCTTTAAGTACGTTTTAGATTGAATTTTAAGCAATTTAAGCAACTGCTTAAAATTCCATGTAAAATTTACTCTAAAAAGTGGATGCAAAAATGATCAACTACATTTTTAAGTAAATCCAGCGTATTATTTTTTGTCTACTCACTGCTTAGTTAATTATATTTACTAAAATAATTCAAGTAGTTTCAACCCAAAATTATTAATTTAATTTTTAATTACTCTTAATTACTATTTTATTTACTTTTAATTACTATTAATTTAATTACTTAATTACCTTTTTGTGTTATTTTATCCAAAAATTTGGTTAAAAAACAAGAAGCCACTAAATTTACTAAGCCACAAAATATTTTTTACAGTGTAGAGAGTGTACACAATATCTTCATGGAACGTGGCTCCATGCTAAATAGCTAAATATCCGAATTATTTTTGCATAAAAGAAAAATCTATCATTTTGACCCATACAATCTATTTTTTGCTTTTGCTACAAACATGCCTGTGCAATTTTTCAACAAAGCACACAAGACGCTTCTTGGATCATTCCCAGATCATGCAGAGATAACATGGATCATTAGATTTTGCACAAACTTGTGGGGCCCATTCCAGCTTTAGTGCATGATAGCCAAAGAAGTATATACTTCATATTAAGAAAATAGAAAAAATAAATAAATATCATAATGTAACATTTCATTCAAATATTAATAATATATTTTGTTAAAAATTATCAGCTTTGAAACTTTCAAATTTCTTTTTTGACAACATTCAAAATTTTTGTGCTCCACGTTTTTCATTGTTCAAATGGAGGTGTGGCTGGTATGTGTTTGTGTTTATTAATGATTGTATGTTGTTTCTGGCAGCGTGGGATTGTGTGTGAGCATTTGCACAGATGGGCAGATGGACAGGGCAGGTGGGGCGCTAGACATACAGATGGGACACACTCACATACCCACAGCCTGCCTTCTCATTAGGCTATTATTCCCCCAAATTCTTCAACATACACAGCCTATTGCTCTTTCTAAGCTCAACCAAGCTTGAAAGGCGTTTCCACAGGATTAAATGTCACAAATGAGATCTCATAAGTTTCTCAGCGGTTTCTCCTAAGATGTAAACAGTCTCCTGCTTATATTTTTCTAAAGAGAAATCTCACGTGTCACATTGAGAGTTTCATAAGAGATTAATGCCTCAATGACACCAAGGTCTGCAAACGTCAGGCATTGCTCTACATATTAATTTTATAGTTCTATTTTATAAAAAGAGAAACCTCTGAGCAATAAAATTTTTCTCTGGATTGTATTCAACTTTTAAACCACGTGGTTCTGGGCTTCAAAAGTGTAATTTTGAATAGAGTCACCGATAAAACATTAAAGTTTAAATGAAGACTTGAAAGACGTGCTCTTATTAAGCAGCAACAGCAAGAAAACCCGAAACAAAACGAGACACCAACCCATCCTGTGTTTACCGTTTCCGTTTGAGGCTGATGTACATGTGTAAGATTGCAGGCTAACACATCTAGCCACCGAGTGACAGCAATTACTGTGATTTTTTTCTTTTTCTCCAGACTTCTGCTATACCTTTGCTGGGCTTTTCTGTGTGGATAAAGGAAGAAGTTGGAGTGACGACAAGTAATGGAGATGAACTATCTTTGTTGAAAAGGTTAGAGGATAAACAATCTCAGAGTTTCTCCGCATGCTCGTAAAACACTCCTAGATTAAATTCCTTGAAATTCTGTGTTTCCTTGAATAACATCGAGAGGGGTGGTGGATTCGGGCATCCTCGCTATTTCCTACGAGACCTCCCTTTGGTGTGTTGCCGTGGAAACGGCCCCAGGTAAATCAGCCTCCTGAAGGTGTTTTTTTTGTGCTGCTATTTCGCTTCAATAGGCCGTAGACTGTGTATTTCTCCCAGTGCGGGAAAGGGAACGGGCTAAATGAAGTCGACAGCCGATGGTCCCAGGGAAGCCCCGGGTAGACGTGTGTACCAAACTCACTGGGGTGATCAGCTGAATGCAATCCATTAAGGTGTGGCTGATTTGTTATGAAGTAGTACTAATTTATGAATAAATCGATATGACATAAGGAATTAAAGGTAGGGTAACTGATTTGATCCTGAAACATTTTTAGTTATGCTGGTTAAAAGTCTCCTCACATCCTGATAGCAATCACTGTGTTAAGTTGTTTAAATGTATTTGTAGAAATTTATGTCATCTGTGAAAGGCGTAGGACCAAAACATTTTCAACAAATCATAGATTTCGTTCCGAACGGACGTTTCCTTTTTTGTCCCTCATACGTAAGCGTAATTTGAATGCCCACCGCGCAGCGAGTCCACGCAGACACCATACGTCATCGGCGCGTTCACGTGCGCTCACCTCCTGTCTGTAAACAGCGAGAACACCAAACTTTTCTGCTGAATTGACAACCTACACAGGAGGCACAAAACTAAAGACGTCTTTTATAACAACAACAGCAAAAACTGCCTGGATCAGCAAGAACAAAAACCCAAATTAACATCTGTAACTTTACTGCTTTAGCACGAGATGAAAACAGCTGCAGGAGGCAAAGGGTCTGAAAAGGCCGTTGCACTGTTTATTTTGGTAAGGTAGGTACGCGATATGTTTGTATTGAGATGGATTCAGATATTCTACTTGGATGAAACGTTGTGTTGCTTATGAAATTTGTGTTCGTTTACGGATTAGTGTATAGTTACTACGTCTACACAACCGAACGTGTGCTTAAACTAATTTTGATGTAAACCAGTTGTTTATGTTGGTTATTTTGGAAGTGTTATTCGCTTTGTACTGCAAAGTTTTCTCACTGGTGAATGAGACATGAGATGTGAACGTCTGATCTGTGCGTGTTCATGTGTTTTGAAAGAGGCGTGACTTTGGATGGCGATTTGACTTGTGGGTGGGATCGGGATTTCATTGCTAGGCGGCTACCGTTGGCATTTTTCAAAATGTGTTACCCTACCTTTAAGTAGTGATGGAACGATATATCACCTTATCCTCGGTCTTGGCAGATAAAAGCATTTTCACAGTATCGGATATCGCTCAATTGTTTATAAACAGCCAATGATCAGGACAAATTATTTCCTGGCCAAAAGGTGGAAAAACACATCAACAATTTGGTCCTACCTTCATTTGTTCTCTTATCACCTCTCAAAATTGTACAAAATGCTAAGATAATTCAATCAGATCAGATTCAGAACTTACACTGAGTTTTTAGTGTTGAGTAAATGTGTCAGTGTTTAAGTTGGGTAGGATCGCCACCTAGTGAATAATAGCGTTAATATTAATTGGGGGAAAAAATTCTCAGGAAAGCGTTTTCTCTTCGACGAGATAACTAAACAATGTTTATTGACATTTATTTGGATATCGCCATTACTACAATTGTAAAAAAAAAAAATTGATTATAGACTGTGGTGTGGTGCAGCAATAGTGGCGCAGTGTTACTTAAACTATGTAATGCGGTCTGAACTGTTGGGTTTCCGGGGTATTTTATCACAGCTTAGAACGTGTTTCAACCTCAATATTCAGAATGAAGGACCAGATCTGCCTGTTTTATAATATAATTTTATCAATTTTAATTATTATTATTATTGTGATTTTATTTTATTTGTTGAACACATGAAGGAAACTTAAAAAAACATTATGAACTGAAGAATATTCATGATGTTGTTATAAAACTATTTGACAGAGTATAAACACTTAATGACATTTTAATGATAAATTACATTTGTACCACTGTAGTTGAGGTCAAGAAAAATATTCATGATGTTGTTATAAAACTACATGACATAATATTAACACTCAATGACATTTTAATGACAAAATCTATTTGTATTCTGATAAAAAGTGGTCTTGGTATTGACAAGTTATGATGTATTGGTTAATGTCAAGTTGTCATAACAAAGACATCTTAAACAATGTCATCTTTGCATTAAAAATGACATGCTTGAATGCATTGTAAGTTACCTTGGAAGTATCTGCTAAATATATATAAATGTAGTACACATTTCTGGTTTTATAATATGACCTTTCAAAGGAATAAATGCTTGTTTTAGTAATATGTAATGTTAAAATGTATCCATCTCTGTAATAACTTAGATTTTTGTCTGAAATCAAACTCTCTTGCATTTTTGTAATTTCACCTTTATTAAAATCTGGCTAATATTGCGTTCGAATGTTCTTCGTGTGATTCGAAATCACACCTCCCGCATTAATGTGTTAAGGCCCATTCGCCAGACCACGGCATTTATGACTTCTATTTCTAGGAAGTTAGCAATTAGTTGCCCACAGACTGCCAGGTGTGACAGGAGAATATAAATTCTTAATGCAATAAATTGCATTTACCGTAAATTTGCTTCCAGCGTCACACGGTCAGACTCCCCGAGACATATTGCATAGATTTACAGAGAAACGTCGGCCGAATGCAACCCCAGGACCGAACGCACGGTTTGTCTCTCTGCGTGGCGAGTATGTGTCTGTCAGGCCTGTCACAATGGCCCCGCAGCTGTGTGACTCACTGCTCTCCCCAGCACCTCCCCTGAGACCTCCGCATGTCAGAACAGTCAATAAAGCCAGCACAGCGGTGCCAAGAGCCTCCGGTGCTGCCCGTGGTGGAGTCATTAATGGACCTGCATGGAAATGGTCTGGAATTTGGTCATGCGTTCGTGGGAGCCTCCCTTGGGAATTGTTAGGGACCCGGAGCAGGCCTCCAAAGAGCTTGCATTGGCAACCTTGAGGATGATGAGTTTTTAACCCACAATTCATTGCGCAGTCAGGTCGCGCTCCACGGATGGGCTTTGGTCTGCTGTGCCAGCCGGCTCATGAGTGAGCGGTGCACTTCAAATGGTTGTTTTTGCTCTGTACATTTCATCTTTTGTTTGGATCACTTTTGACTATTTTGCCAGCGGCGATAGTGTTGCAATGGCGATCTTTGGATGTGAAATAAGACAAAGTCACATTGCCGTGAGCACATCCACTGAGATAAAAATAAAGGGCTGCGGAGGGGGGCACAGAGAGAGAGAGGCGAATACGAACAGACAGAATAAAAAATGTCCATTTGATCCCCTGTCAAAGGATGAGTTCCTTCATCTCTGTTTAGTATTCGGAGGTAATTCGAAGGGTTTTTTCAAACATTTCTACTGCATGTACTGCAGTCTATTATAATTTTCACTTTTATTCATCTGCATCTCACTTTATATTATGCAGATTCAAGTCTTACATGTTTATTAGCGAGGAGTGACAATATCACCCTTGCATTGCATAATGTTTACTTTGCATTAAAGTGTTAGCGTCTAATTTTTTATTTATAAGCATGTTTTTAATTTTCAAATATTTAAAAATTGCAGTGGCACATTTGGCTTCCCCATTTCTGCCACACATGTAAAAAAATATTTGAAAAAAATATTTATTAAGTGCATAAATTGTAATCTTGCATAATGTGCGAAGTGGGACAGTCGCTAGTCTGTTTTTGGACATTTATACGAGTTGTCTCAGTGGCCTGTCAAAGTCCTCACACCTGTCTGAGTTTTGGAGATGTAGTCTGGGGTGCCTACTGATGTGCATGGCCACACAACAAGTGTGCCAGTACAGATCGGTGAGCTGTGAGTGGGCTGAAATCTGCAGACGGCCAGGTGTGAAGGATGGCCTGTGGGACCCCAGTAAGACAAGGCGTGAGCTCACAGGTGCACAAGACGGACAGATAAAGGGAAAGTGACATGGAAAGTTTTATAGCCCTATGGAATGAAGAAACTGTTACAAGTAAGTAGTTTTAAAACAACATGATGTCACGGATATCGTGTTATAGTCACAATTTCATGCACGAAATTCAGCTTTTTTCATGACTTGTAAAACTCACAAGTAAGTGAGTTGCATACATGGCCATCTTTTATCTTTTGTTCATTTCTCCTATTCTTTGCTGGTGTCGCCAATGTAAGCTGTGACTTAAACTAACGAACCCCTCCGCAGCTGAGTAACAGCTGAGTAAGCCCGGGTTACAGATCTTCTCTGTCCCGACCAGATTAACTGTTCACAATGTGACAATAATATGACTGACGTGAGGTGCAGATGAAAAATCTGATCACGCATTCAGCGAGGCTCATGATTGCATAGCAGCGAAAGACGCGCAACCTCTCATGCACTTTTGAAAGAAAACAGCGCACTGACGCGTAACACGCGCTTTTAGACGTCACATGTAAGCCGCCCCGTAAACGTTTACATCAATAATCAAACGAATATACAACTAAGTAAATAAAAATCTTTGTGTGGGCCGAATTATGTTATATGTTTGACAGAAGACTTGCGCTGAAGGCGGAGACTTACGCCACTTAATAGGGACTTTAAGCAACAGCCTCTGGTGGAACGGCAACGGCATTCTGGCGTTGTATTGCGCATGCGCGAATTTAACTGCTCCTTTGCGACGTTCTACTGTAACGGTCTACTACGGGAGAACAGCTGATTTGCCGTAGTCGCTACAACGTGAGAGATTATGTACATAAATATTATGTTTTATGGCATATGACATTGTAATTGCATCCGTTTATGATTGTACCAGTATTTTATATAATATGTGTTCGAATGTTTTAAATTTAAGCTAATTTTAAAGATTTTTAAGTATTCAACATTTTCAGTATTGCTTAAATCTAGGTTTTTAGACTTATTTACATCATACAATAGTAAAAACTCTTGTTCTGACAAAAGATTGTCATTTAATGCCAAAAGCAATCCTTCTCTTGCTTTTTTAAATGACATATTTTTGCATCTTAATAAATTAATTAATACCGCGTTGTGCTGTCCTGTTTACGTTTGCTCAGTGATTTTTACGTTCTTGGCTACGGTGGTCTGACAGCTTACTTCCGGTCGCCGTAGTCGTTCCATTCCCAGCTGTTGCTTAAAGTCCCTAATATGTTCGTGTGGAAACACCGAAATTGACCTATGTTCCGCACACAAAAGATTGCATTCGGCCATTCGATGCACATGTGCACCGAAAAGCCCTGTCCCGAAACGGTCCGGTACGAATACACCCCTACTGGTCAATCAGGGACACAGTGCTTTTCAGATCGATGGGCTTTGTACAAAATCAAAGCGTTTGAGGAAGGCAGAGATATCTGGAGCTACAAAATTTTTTTTGGAAAATAATGTATTTTTTTACTATAAACCATGCAGACCCCACGTTCATGTTTTATAAACCTTTTTGGTTTTAAAATGTTTAAAATCTGGATAAAATGTATTTGGTTTGACGGGTTAAATAATAGTTTGACCCGCCTTGACTTTAGCCAAGTTATTTGAAAAGGCTGAAAATGTATGAGTAATTGTAAGTGTAGTTTTCCTTAGAAAGAGAAACTTCTTTCACAAAGCGACTGTTGGAATCCATGAAGGTCTTTGTGTTCAGATTGATTTCTATCGACCTTGAGAACTCAATACATTCTGGTCTATAGCTCGTTCTCCACCTCCAGAGAACTTGAACAATTACTAAGGCTTGTGTGGAGCAACAGTTTCATTGAGTTCTTGGTATAGTTATTCAAATCAAAATAATTGAAAGTAAAGTCCTCTACCTCTGATTGCCACTGCATGAAACAATTAAATACCTTTTAAAAACCATAAATCAAATGGATTTGAAAGAGTGTGAGTAAATTGACTCATTTTGGGCTAAACTTTTATCGCTGTCTACAGAATTTCTCTTAAGATACGAATAATACAGTGGGTCCACTAGACCCACAAACATTGTCTAAGTAACAGAAATATGAACACCACACGAGGGTTAAAGGAACAGTTGCATGCATGCTGACCTTTCTCTCTCTCTCTCTCTCTCTCTCTCTCTCTCTCTCTCTCTCTCTCTCTCTCCCTCTCTCTCTCTCTCTCTATCTATCTCTCTCTCTGTGTGTGTGTGTGTGTGTGTGTGTGTGTATTTGTCATTTTTAGAAAGAGGGTGGCAAGCATCAAAGGGCAGGAAGAGCAAAGATCCCACACCCACTGTGCTAACATTTAAACTCCATCCAACCCCACCAGGAACCAAAGGCACTGCACTGAAAGAGAAATTAAACCCAAAAATATGTTTTAAAAAGTACTTTCTACTGCTTTCAAAGAGTTCAAAGAGACAATCAGATTTCATCAAAGGGTTTTCTTCTTCACGTTTACTGGCCTGAAGAGACCAATGACCTTCTCATTTCAAAGATTTATGTCATTGAATGACCAATACAGGGTCTCTTTGATCTACCTATCTGTCTGTTTCTCTGAATCTCTCTCTCTCTCTCTCTCTCTCTCTCTCTCTCTCTCTCTCTCTCTCTCTCTCTCTCTCTCTCTCTCTCTCTATATATATATATATATATATATATGCTATATAATATAAATATATATATATCGCAAAATGCGATAAATCCATGACAAGTTTTTTTTTCAAGATGCTATAAATCTATTGAATCAATATATAAATGTGCATTCATCTTTGCCATGTTATATTCATTTAGTTCAGTAATTCTCAAAGTGTGGTCCGTGGACCACTAGTGGTCCGCCAAACCCCCCCAGTGGTCCGCCAAAAGATGACCTAAACTAGGCAAGTGTTTATACAATAGTCATTTATTTAAGTAGATTAATGCACTTGTGAAACTGTGATATCAGTTCTTGTCTTCCTGTTTTAATAACATAAAAATGGATCGGTGGCTAAACCAAAGAGGGTCAAAATAAAAGATCAAGCGTCAACTGAAAACAACTAAAATCCACAGATCTATTAGTTTTGTAATGTACTAGTTTTTGTTTCATGTGTAAAATCCCTGTAATTTCAGTGATTTTGGACATTAAGGGGAATTTTTTTTTCAGTATTTTATTGTTACCATACAGTAGTTACAACATAGACTTCATATACCCACCACCTCAGTTTTAAATTAATGGCTTTTTTGAATGACATTAAGTGGGACCTAGGCTGTTACAGTATGTTTAATTGCATTTCTTTTTCACATGTGCAGTTTGTTGTTCATAATAAGCTGCAACTCATTTCACATTTACTTTTTCAAATGAAATAAAATTCATATAATAATTTTTGAACATAGCATTGCTTTTGTTTTTAAAAAATTAGTTTTTGACTTGAAACAGTTGCATATTAAACTTAAACTTAGCTTATGCTTCCTATTTTGTTGTTTTTCAGGGAGTGTTAGAGTGGTCCTCAGAAAAAAATTGGAAGATAAAGTGGTCCTTGGGCTGAAAAAGTTTGAGAAACACTGATTTAGTTGAATTTAGTTGGTATAGACTGATTTAAAAATAGAGTGCCTCTCACATAAATTTTTCGATTTTGATGGCTTACGTTTCTTCCCCGCCATGCACAGAAAACCACCATAGGTTTATCAATGCCATCAAAAGTATTATTTTGTTTTTGTTTATTTGTTGATCAAAAAGTACAAAGTAGATGAGGAAAACTAGGATTCTGCATATTCAAAGTGCCGCCATTGTTGTTTGCAATATGTGGAATTGTGTGCTGTGATTGGTTAGGCGTATTTATTGCATTCTGCAGAGAATGAAAACTGCCGTTTGTCGCGGTTTAAAAATAAAGGGAGAAAAGATGACAGAATAACACGTCCGATATCGGATTTTGCGTAAAATAAAGAATTTACTTTTAAAAACACAATACTGATTATGGCTGTTTATGACATTTTTTTTAAATGGCATTTATTGCGTTCTGGAACCAAACTCTTCATATATTTCACAAAAATGTATTTACAATATAAAGAATAATTTTATATAGAAGACAGTTCATCACAAAAATATGACTTTGGTTGGGTTTTCACTAGCCTGATCTCACAAAATACTTGAATAGTCGCGCATTATTTTGCTCAGTTCTGCTGTGTCACGTATTTCCACCATTTTACGTGCCCCTGCCACGACTTTCTTTTCCATGACAGTTTCACGTAGTTTTTCAAATTTTCTTACAATTGTCGCTCCGGTTTGGGGTTAGAACAACTTTCTGTTACATAAAATGACATCCTTACCCAAACCCAACTCTAACCCTAACGTCAGGCGACAATAGTTTAATAGCATACGAAAAATAGTATAAACCAATACTTTAAGTGACATCGTAACGCAAACCCCAAACCGAAGCGACAATTGTTTAAAAATAGGAAAAACAGTTTAGTACGTGAAACTGTCACGGAAAAGAAAGTCGTGGTAGGGGCACGTAAAATGCTGGAAATACGAGCAAAACTGAGCAAAATAATGCGTGACTACTGTACGAAAATATGTGAGATCAGGTTGGTTTTCACAGACATTTGGTGCGACTTCGAATGCACAGCAGTGCCTTCGTGTTAATCATTCAGTCAACGGAAAACCGCACAGCCGCTCAAATCCCTTTGCCATGTTAAACACATCTTGTGTTCAATGACTTAGTCCGTGATAAATGTTAAGTTCAACACCCTTTGTACACCACCCAGACAAGGATGAGAAATGATGGCCTTAATTGATTCTCATTTTCAAAGGATCTGATTACAGTGATGGGTGCACGAGTCAGGCAGCTCCTTTAAAAGCCTAA
This sequence comes from Paramisgurnus dabryanus, assembly GCF_030506205.2. Taxonomy (NCBI): domain Eukaryota; kingdom Metazoa; phylum Chordata; class Actinopteri; order Cypriniformes; family Cobitidae; genus Paramisgurnus; species Paramisgurnus dabryanus. The sequence goes on from NC_133357.1 coordinate 2,091,590, forward strand.
TGAGCTTAATCGACGACGTCTGACGATCCATTTAAACCCGTACAACCACGGCCCACCATCCCGAGAATTAAACCGTTAAAAGACAGCCTTGAACTTGACATTCAGCCTCTTAATCTCTGTAAATCGGACTAATCCAGCATTGCAAAGATCTGGGATTTAGAGAGAATGGCTTTAGAGAGCCACTGAACAGTGCAGTAAGTATTGTGTAGCATATGAGGGGGAGTATGCGGCTTTTATGCACCCATTCATATGTTTATGTGCATTGAGTTAAAGGATTAGTTCACCCAATTTTTTTGAAAACATCTTTCTATAGCATGGTTGGTAGAGCATTGCAAAAGCAGCACTAAAGGTGATGGGTTCTTCCCAGTGTGCACACTTTCGGACAAAATGTATAACTTGTAATTCAATGTAAGTTGCTGTGCCAAATGCATAAATCAAATCCAAAATGCAAAAAGTATGGGACATACATCTTTAGTCTGTTCCTGCACCCGCTTTTTATGATATGGAAGATGGTTTGGAGTGACATGAGTGTAAATAGATGATGACAGAATGAAAATTTTTGGATGAACTGCACCTTTAAAGTCAGAAGTCTCTCTTCTTTTACTGTTTTTTCTCCATGCCCTGCGGGAGAACAGTGTTTATTGGCTGCCTGAAATACACCCGTCTTTCCACCAGCCCCCGGCTAGCATTGTCTCAACAAAGCCTGTTACTTGATGGTTCAATAGGGGCTTTTGGGTGTGATTTCCCTGCTCTCTCGCTCTCTAGCTGCCGTCTCGGCTCAGGAGCATGGCGAATGTGATCAGAGGCTACCAGGCTCACTGATAAAGATGAAGGGCAAATATTGAAGCTTTATTGTTTGTTTAGCTCCCCTGTTTCCATCTCAGCCGTCTTTTACTTTCTGATTTATATTCACCTACTGTAAATTCTCACATTTACCAGCTCGCTCTACCAGTTCAGGCTTATTCTTCAGACGCAAACCTTTGGAGACCATATTGTGATTAATGTCTAATGCACTTAAAGGAAATCATGCTTTACGTTTGGTGCACTAACTTGTATACTGTATATTTTGTCCTTTTTTCTTTCTGGTCCATGCCATCATGTAATTTCTTATGAATAGTGGGTTTTCTGTGCCAAGATCATACAGTACAAGGATTGGAGATGATTCTACAGTTCAGTTTTTGTAGTGTGAGTTTTATAAATTATATCAACTTTCGATATGTACCTTTTAAAAAAAATACAAGGAGGTGCAGAAGTTGTGCACTGGGGTCAAAAGTAACAAAAGTAACACTTTACTTGAAGGGGTTTCATAAGACGGACATGACACATTCATAATCATGACATGACACATGTTATGAACATGAAGAAAATGTCATGCGCGTTAATGACAAATGTCGTTAAGTGTCATTCGTTAATTATGTCATTTTTGTTGCAAAGATGACATTGTTTGAGATTTCTTTGTTATGAGAACTTGACATAAACCAATACATCATAACTTGTCATGACAACTTGACATTACCAAGATAACATAACTGACCACTTTTTACCAGTGATACAAATTGATTTTGTCATTAAAATGTCCTAAAGTGTTAATACTCTGTCATATAGTTTTATAACAGCGTCATTTTTTCTTGACCTCAACTACAGTGGTACAAATATAATTTGTCATTAAAATGTCATTAAGTGTTAATACTCTGTCAAATAGTTTTATAACAACAACATGAATATTCTTCAGTTCATGATGTTTTTAAGTTTCCATGTGTTTAACAAATAAAATCAACCATTCAATAATAGCAATAATAATAATAATAATAATAATTATTATTATTATTATTATCATTATTGTTATGATTATGATTATATTTATTAAATTATAAAATAAATTATATTTTAATGCATTTGTGAGACCGTTGTGCAAAGTTTATTACATTAATTATATTAAATTAATCAAATGTTTTGTTAGTTTTTTCTTCAATGTCAGAAAATTTCAGAACCCTCTGTGTGAGGAAGAACAAGTTCTGTTAGTTGTCAGTTTTTATGCATTGTGCACATACAAAAAGTTAAGTTTAATATTTTGACTGGTCTGTTGCATTTTGTTTAGAGTATTTAAAATGATTAGACATAGTAATGACATGTAAATGACAGTTCAATGTAATGTTAACCCATAAGGCTAGTTTGATAATTATTCTGCTATGTCATGTTTATGACAGATTTATGACAAGTTATGATGTATTGGTTTATGTCAAGTTGTCATAACAAAGACATCTCAAACAAAGTGTCATCTTTCCATTAAAATTGACATAATTAAACAAATGATACTTAATGACAATAGTCATAAATGTGCATAAAATCTTCTTCATGTTCTTGACACGTGTCATGTTTGATTATGAAGGTGTCGTGTCAGTCTTAAAAACACCCCTAAAGTAAAGTGTTACCCACTTTTGTACCTAAAAGGTGGCTATACATCAGTGGTCCACGCTGGTACCTTAGAGGTACATACTGGTACCTCAAAGGTATGTCTGTGCCAAAATGGTACATATTAGCACCCTTTTAAAAAGGTACTGTGCCAGTGACAACTTTTGTACCTTTATTTCTGAGAGTGTGGAGGATTTACTGTTTTCTACATAAAATCATCCTACATAATTTAAAGGACAATTTGTAAAAATTCAACCTTGCTGTCTTTAATTTTGACTAAAGCAATGATTAAAATTAAACTTTATGCTCTCACAATTAGATGATCAGACTTAAGCCTGGATTTCACAGACAGAGAAACATATTCAATAAAGGTAGGGAACTGAATCTTTATATTTATGTCATGATTCTTTTCAGATAGTTTATTCATTCATTACATTCATCTGAGCTGGACAGAGTAAAGGCCTTTTCTCCAGGCTGGATGTGTCGGTCTGGGTCATCTCCACAGCGAGATGCTCATGGTCTGAGAAGATCACCCCCAGGCAACGTCTGGAGCTCTGACAGATGGTGCCAATACAGCCCTGCATATAAAGAGAGAGAGAGAGAGAGAGAGAGAGAGAGAGAGAGAGAGATGAATGAGATAATAATAGAGAGAAAGAGCAATCAAATGAGACAACAGGAGAATGAGGGACACTTGTCTTGGTGAGTCACAAACAATGAACTCCTAACACGTCTGTCCTTGGTGTGTGATGTGAATGTTGACTGGCTGCAACGAGAGCTGGAGATCTATTGGTTAATGCTGAATGAGAGGGGCGTGGCCTTAAGCAGTACTTTTATTGCTATAATTTAAACTTCTGATAATGTTTGATTTGTGTGAACCTTATTGATTTATATTCTTGACAATCCAGACTAAAGTCGCAAAATCTAATAATGAGATAAGGAGCATCAACGTTTGATTAATTTATTTCACAATCTTTGACATGACTTTACATTATGTTGGATGCTTTTTGTTCAGATACTATACAAAAGAAATTGTATTTGTTCATTTATAAAAAAATGCATTTAAAATCCTTGTAACCCGGAAGTCGCGATCGACTTTTCTTCCATGTTGTGACGTATTTCCGAGTGAAAACGAATATCTTGTGAAAAAAATAGTGAGTATGGCTTATTTTTTCACTGTGCTTTGATTGGATATAGTAGCGGTTTCATTCAGAAATGAAACTGGCATCAGACAGATGGAGGGGCGGAGTTAATGGATGCTCCTCCCACCCAAACCGTCTCGCTGACATCATCAGAGGATGTTCGCCACAAGAGGACGAAAGTACATTTTGAGATTTTGATTAAAGTTTATGAGTCATTTTAATAATGACTTATACAGATAAATTGTTTGTAATAAACACTGTAATATTATATAAAAATATGTTTCATTTCATTGTGATTTTAAGGAATACTATTTGTTCATATTCCCTGATAATTGAACCAGTTAGCTTGCTATCACTAGTCTCATGCTTCGCCAACTGAGCCAGTTAAACTTATTTCACACACCAACGCTATAAAATAACCTATAAGTCAGTCATATGGACCTTTATGGCACATTTTAGGTACTTCAATGTCCCTTTAAGAGCTTGACAGCATTTGTCCCCATCCTCTTGTTCGGAAAAGACAAACATCTTTTGTGCTCCACTCTGACACTTTTTTCATTTTAGTTGAATTGATTCTTTAAAATGTTTTCTTCCTGTTTGTTTACATCCAGCTGCTTAAATCTAAATTGATCTAGATGTGAAGTGTCTCTGAAGAGTGTATGTGTCACATCGGGTAGCATTTCCATTTCGTGTTAGCCGCAGTCGCAGTCATTGGTAGCTGACCTGCTGACTACACAGTTTGGATAACACGCATTTAGAAACTCGTCGACCATTAATCAAAATGATTGACAGCTCACTTCACCCTGTTTGGACATGTTTATTGCCACCTCTGTGATGTATGTGTGATGTTTGTAAGACCCACTGTCGACAAGAATAGAATATTGATATGAAAGATAGAGATACTTCCTCAAATTACTCGCCGTTAGATCTAAAACGCATGAATAATGTTTTGTAAAATACATAAATAATGTTTCCCCGGAGACCCGGGAGATTTTTGTCACGGCGCTAGTAAAAACTTGCCGTTTTGAAACTCCATCATTCGGAAACTCGGGAGATTCACCGACTAATTAGCCTTATTTGTATTCAGAGGAATGAGGCAATTGACAGTGTACACCGTCGGCCAAAAGAGAGAGAGAGAGAGAGAGAGAGATGATTTAAAGAAGAGAAATCCCTTCTTCAAACACACCCACACGTTAACACATACATGTTACATGTAACCCTCTTTTAAGGCTCCATACCCATGTTGCCCTGGATACATGCTTGTCACCTCTCCAATTCAAAATCGGGAAAGTGATAATTACCATTAACAGCTCTATTTTAGGTTTAACATGCTAAAATGAAATATGTAGGAAGCCGAGCATTGTGGGAAGGATTTTGATGATGTAATGGCTTTCTGTGTGCTTTGACAATGCCAGCGTAGTTTTCGGGTGAATATGGGAGACCAAAGCATTCATTAATAAACCTAAAGAGGGATTTTCTAATCCTCCAATAACATTTGCTAGCTTTCTGTAAAGAGTTGACCGAAATATGAGTTGTTATTCTCAGAAAATCTATAGTAGTTCATGCTTCTGTGCCCTTGCAATACACGGCGAACTTCTAGCGCAGTCGTAAAAATATAAGTGGATGAAATAAATCCAAGACACTTAGAAACTGAAAATTAGACCTCATGGGGAAGCCCAGACAAAATCTATGCACTTGCGTTTTTCTTACTGATTTTCAATGAGAAACCTGCAGAATGAACTTGATAATGGCAAGGTGTGTTAAACAAAACTAAGTGTACTGTATTCTTATTGATTCAACTATTAAAAAACACTCTTATATATATACAATTGGAATTTTGTTTCTTGCTTACTGGCAAGTTGACTTCATTTTTCGAGGGCGCACAATGCGAAGTTCGTCACAACAACATGCATGTATCCCGTTATGTGTGTGGTTCCTAATTTTACAATATGCGATCGGTGCGTCGAGTGAACCTATGTGCATCACGTGTCTTGTCATCATAATTACCTGCTGCAGAGACGTCTAAAGGGTTTATGATAAAAGAGATGCTCGCGTTCGCTAGATACTGCATAACCTCATGTGTAATCTGAGTTTACTTTTAAGGGAGGGTTTTGCGTGTATTTTCTGAATGTCTCTTTTATCATAAACGGTTTTGACGCCTGTGCAGCAGGCACTTATTTTGACAAAACATGTGATGCACATGGTTCACATGACGCAACAAACACATATTTTGAAAACATGAGCAACACACACAACACCCTGAACACATATTTTGAATTTGTGTCCCGCGGAGTGCAGTCACGTGCCGCCACTGCTGCTGAGAATAGGGTTATGGTTTAATACATTGCTAATTAGTCGCTTTTAATATAAAGGTTCAGCTGCAATCTTATTGATTCTTCACTTTGCTTATGCTTACTTCACTTTTATTAAAGGGGACATACAGGGTATCTGAGTTTTTCCATGTTTAAGTGCTGTAATTGAAATTTGGCTCCCATTATCATGTCAGAACAAACCAATCAATTTAGCATTTTATAAGCTAATATGTATTTAAAGGACCCACCAATTTTTGTCACACCTACAAAGTGCCAATTTTAACATGTTATAATAAATTATCTATATGATATTTTGAGTTAAAACTTCACATGTGTACCCTGGGACAACAAAGATTTATTTTACATCTTTAAAAAATCTTGTGAAATGTCTCCTGTAACATTTCAGGTTTAATTACCAATTCTTCATACAGTTTCATCGTACGCACGTGCGGTGACGTGATACGCGTCTGGTCCAAACTTTATTTCCGGTTTCAGTTTTTTAATGGACTGACTCTTTGCTAAACTGATCTCTTGATCAAATACCTAGTCGAAAATAACAAATGTTTTGGTTTCCTATGTAATCTTTGTGTTGTTTATTTTGCATGTTATATAAATAAACTACATTTAAAGTACCTTGTTGTCTTAGCCGAGTTTACCGGAAGTTACGTGTTGACCACGAAAGCCGCTTGTTTGTGTTGTTACTGAAAACGTCTATACAATAAATGTCTTTAAAGGCGGGTTGCTTAATTTTTGGAAAAAAAACTCAGGAAACGGGAGTCGGGTCGAGTACCAAAACACACTTGTAGCCAATCAGCAGTAAGGGGCGTGTCAACTAAACAACATTGTTGCCTGAGTTGCGTATGTGTGGGGTGGGTCTATCAAAAAAAGATCCAGATTATATTGGGGTGGTGGTGTGTTTGTTTAGGTGATTTCAAATGTCAACAAAAATTGCAATGATACCATGAATTCTTACAGTATATTTGACAATTTTCTGTTTTACCTTATGTCTCTACTATCTGTATTAAAGGGATAGTTAACCTAAAAATAAAAATTCTGTCATAATTGTCTCACTCTCATGTTGTAACAAACCTGTATAAATATTTATATTCTGATGAACACGAAGGAAGATATTTTGAGGAATGTTTGTAACCAAACAACCTTATTCACTTCCATAGTATTCTTTTTCCTATTATGGAAGTAAATGTGACTCATGATTGGTTTGGTTAACAAACATTCCTCAAAATATTTTGTTTTGTGTTCATCAGAACAAAGAAATGTATACAATGGGAGTAACATTTTTAATAAACAAACACAAAGAAAAGATTCTATGTGATTTTAAATAAAAATGCTGAGCTTGCTGTTGTTTCTCTGGGCAGAGGCAAGATGTTGGCCTGATCAATGATATTGATATTATTTTTGTGTATGAGATCATCAAACCAAAACGCCATGCAGAGAGCGATGACATCACCAAGCACTACAGTCACCTTGAGCCGAGAGACTCATGGGAGGTAATTGTGCTCTGACAGAACCCGTGGTGCTACGGGTGAGGAACCCCCTCCATACTCACACATACACACACACAAATTCAGACCTTTTCCCTGTCATTAAAGCAGGAACCCAAAGCCCCCTCAGGGACGAAGATGGATGACATGTCACTCCTAAAACCTTCCACAGAGATACCAAAACCTGTCAGCTCAACCAAACTGCTCCACAGCCAGCCACAGGAGCTTCACGCCTGGCACGTGGGCTCTCGCCATCAGCTTTGGCTGGGCTTCAGAAAACTCACAGAGCGAAGAACGAACAGAGCGGCTGATAGACCCGGACAAAAGCATTGGCTCAACAGAAGTGAGCCATCAGGGAGGACAATAGGAGGCCAATTCATCAATTTCAAGTGGAGCTTCACCTTTAGTGCAGTTTAAGGTAAACTCACCGGAGTAAGGGAGGGGAACTGGGAGACATAGACTAAGAGACACTTAAAGGCTTGGAGAGATTTATTGTAGGGAGAGTGTTTGCTGGCACAAGTACTTCTTATTACTCCTTTGTTCGGCTACTTTTAGGTTTTTGCATTTTTGGAAATGTTACTACTGTTTTTACTCGATACAATTTTTGAACATGCAATATTTTGTCTAGAAGCAAAAAGTTTAACCACCATATCATGCATGCAAGTATGAGAGTTTGGATGACATCGTCTGTCCAAAGTCATTTCTCTGTGTTGTATCCACAGTTAGCAGACCTTTCGCAGAAGACGCGCACAAGGAGTGTTATCTCGCTGCTGGACGTCAGCCCTTGTGTCAAGCCATCTGGAGTGCTGTTTTCAGTGTTGTCTCATCATGGAAATGATTTTCCTTTGATAAGGTTACTTGTTGCTATAGCATACAACCAAAAAGTTAAAACCTTGTTAAGATGTTAATGTTAATTTGAGGAGAGAGTTAAAGGAACAATATGTAAGATTTTTGTATTAAAATATCCATAAACTACTAGCACAGTGTCATATATTGTTTCATGCACTGCAAAAAAGATTTTCAAGAAAATTTTTCTTAGTAATTTTGTCTTGTTTTCAGTAAAAGCATCTAAAAATTCTTAAATTAAGATGCTTTTTCTTGATGAGCAAAACGCCCCAAGAAAATAAGTCTAGTGTTAAGACCAAAAATATCAAATTTAAGTGATTTTATGCATAAAACAAGCAAAAAAAATTGCCAATGGGGTAAGCAAATTTTTCTTGAATTAAGTGTGTAAGAAAAATGTTCAAGATTTTTTTGCTTACCCCATTGGCAGATTTTTTTGCTTGTTTTATGCACAAAATCAGTTAAATTTTATATTTTTGGTCTAAAAACTAGACTTATTTTCTTGGGTCATTCTAAATTTTAGAATTTTTAGATATTTGTACTGAAAACAAGACAAAAATACTAAGAATTTTTTTTCTTGAAAATAATTTTTTGAAGTGTACGTAAGCAAAAATCTGGAACTTTTTTCTTAAACACTAAATTCAAGAAAAAATTGCTTACCCCATTGGCAGATTTTTTTGCCTGTTTTATGCACAAAATCACTTAAATTTGATATTTTTGGTCCAAAAACTAGACTTATTTTCTTGGATCGTTTTGCTCATCAAGAAAAAGCATCTTAATTTAGGAATTTTTAGATAGTTTTACTGAAAAAAAGACAAAAATTCTAAGAAAATTGTTTCTTAAACAATTTTTTTTTTGCAGTGTACATTATCCCAAATGTTTTCATCAATGTTTGAATTCAGAGAATTAGCAGTTTTAAGAAACGTTCCTCATCTCTTCACAGGGTCGTTTGTCAGTAGTGTCATGTCTGGGTTATTCTCTGTTTCTGCTTTTGCTGCTGTGAAAACCATAGGTGTGTTTGACTTCATTGCAATGTGCAAATTGATCGGTGTATGACATCAAACTATAACGAGAGCAGTGGCGGCCGGTGACTTATTTTTCAAAGGCGCATGATGCAAAGCTCATCACATCTTGTATGTGTGGTTCGGCACGTCATGTGAACCTATGTGCATCACGTGTCATGTCAAAATAAGTGCCTGCTGCAAACGCATCTAAAGGGTTTATGATAAAAGAGACGTTCGCGTTTGCCAGATACTCGCATAATGGACACGTGATGCACATGGTTCGCATGACGCAACAAACACATATTTTGAAAACATGAGCAACACACACAATTTGCACCCCATTGGAAGTGCAGTTACTGTACCAGCCGTCAATGAACAAGAGTATTGCTGTCAAATTGCTCTTGTGATAGGTCGATGTCGTAGGCTGATCGGTCTGCACAGTAGTAGTAGTTACAATATTAAGCTACTCCCCAAAAAAGTAACTAATTGTGTTACTTAGTTACTTTTCATGGAAAGTAATGCTTACGTTACTTTTTAGTTACTTTTGCGTTACTTTTTCTTGGCTGAAACCTTCTGCATTCAGAAATTGCATATCTCATCACAAAAATGTCGAGCTCTGGTCTGCCATCTCAGTTTCTGACTCAAACTGTTCCCAAACAGATGCGTATAGAGTGCATAATTCTGTGTGTCTACGTTCAGTTCAGTTTAATTTAATACTTAATTTTTTTAATCTACTTAATTAAACTGAAAGTAACTCATTTTTTTTAAAGTAACCCAAAAATTTATGTATTCATTTAAAAAGTAATGCTTTACTTTACTCGTTACTTCAGAAAAGTAATATTATCGCATAATGCACGTTACTTGTAATGCGTTACACCCAACACTGGTTGCGGCCACTGTGATGGGCTGTTGTCACTGTGACCTAGGTGTTGGTAGCTTCAGACACGCCCTCCGTCAAGCGTTAATGCTGACACCGATTTGAATGTACCTTAACAGTTATAAAGCTTTATTTCAATACATCATCCCTAAACATGATTCCTGTCAGATCGATTCCTTTCAATGTGAAAGGTGAAAACTACAATTAAAATCATTCCAAAATCTTTAAAAACGTCCCAAAAAAGCCCTAAAGTACAGTCTTGTTCAAAATAATAGCAGTACAATGTGACTAACCAGAATAATCAAGGTTTTTAGTATATTTTTTATTGCTACGTGGCAAACAAGTTACCAGTAGGTTCAGTAGATTCTCAGAAAACAAACAAGACCCAGCATTCATGATATGCACGCTCTTAAGGTTGTGCAATTGGGCAATTAGTTGAAAGGTGTGTTTAAAAAAAATAGCAGTGTCTACCTTTGACTGTACAAACTCAAAACTATTTTGTGCAAAAAAAAAAATTTTCTGGGATTTAGCAATCCTGTGAATCACTAAACTAATATTTAGTTGTATGACCACAGTTTTTTAAAACTGCTTGACATCTGTGTGGCATGGAGTCAACCAACTTGTGGCACCTCTCAGCTGTTTTTCCACTCCATGATTCTTTAACAACATTCCACAATTCATTCACATTTCTTGGTTTTGCTTCAGAAACAGCATTTTTGATATCACCCCACAAGTTCTCAATTGGATTAAGGTCTGGAGATTGGGCTGGCCACTCCATAACATTAATTTTGTTGGTTTGGAACCAAGACTTTGCCCGTTTACTAGTGTGTTTTGGGTCATTGTCTTGTTGAAACAACCATTTCAAGGGCATGTCCTCTTCAGCATAGGGCAACATGACCTCTTCAAGTATTTTAACATATGCAAACTGATCCATGATCCCTGGTATGCGATAAATAGGCCCAACACCATAGTAGGAGAAACATGCCCATATCATGCTCCATGCTTCACTGTCTTCACTGTGTACTGTGGCTTGAATTCAGAGTTTGGGGGTCATCTCACAAACTGCCTGTGGCCCTTGGACCCAAAAAGAACAATTTTACTCTCATCAGTCCACAAAATGTTCCTACATTTCTCTTTAGGCCAGTTGATGTGTTCTTTGGCAAATTGTAACCTCTTCTGCACATGCCTTTTTTTTAACAGAGGGACTTTGCGGGGATTCTTGAAAATAGATTAGCTTCACACAGACGTCTTCTAACTGTCACAGTACTTACAGGTAACTCCAGACTGTCTTTGATCATCCTGGAGGTGATCATTGGCTGAGCCTTTGCCATTCTGGTTATTCTTCTATCCATTTTGATGGTTGTCTTCCGTTTTCTTCCACGTCTCTCTGGTTTTGCTCTCCATTTTAAGGCATTGGAGATCATTTTAGCTGAACAGCCTATCATTTTTTGCACCTCTTTATAGGTTTTCCCCTCTCCAATCAACTTTTTAATCAAAGTACGCTGTTCTTCTGAACAATGTCTTGAACGACCCATTTTCCTCAGCTTTCAAATGCATGTTCAACAAGTGTTGGCTTCATCCTTAAATAGGGGCCACCTGATTCACACCTGTTTCTTCACAAAATTGATGACCTCAGTGATTGAATGCCACACTGCTATTATTTTGAACACACCCCTTTCAACTAATTCAACTAATTGCCCAATTGCACAGCCTTAATAGCGTGCATATCATGAATGCTGGGTCTCATTTGTTTTCTGAGAATCTACTGAACCTACTGGTAACTTGTTTGCCACGTAGCAATAAAAAATATACTAAAAACCTTGATTATTCTGGTTAGTCACATTGTACTGCTATTATTTTGAACAAGACTGTATGTGTTGTTTTGAAAGTATGGACATTTGAGTGCATTAACAGAGATGGGCCATACTAAATCTAATTTTGAATCCTATTGATAGCATTCGAATTGGGACGCAGGTTATGCCTTTAAGGGAAATTTAAAGAATAACACAAGTTGCCATGGTCTCTTAATGAGCTCCTGTCAGTTATTTTTATTCAATATTTTTATTGCTTCTTGACAAGCAAAAATGTAAAATCAATGATGCTCTTTCTCCTGAAGTGGTTTTCAGAAAATAGCATTTAGTTTAGAAATTGTTTAGGAACCAAAAACTAAGCAATAATGCTATTGATTTGCTAATTGTCCACCATCTAAATTCTTTGTCTCTTAAGGTGATTCTTACTGCGTGCATGTTTTTTTTACTACAGATTGTTCAAAAGACTCCTACGCTTAACATCAAACAATCTGAAAGTATCGACTTGCTGTGTCCCTTCGGAAGAGGTTTTCATTTAACTTTTAAGATGAAATCACACACACTTCTTCTTTTATCATCATCCACAGGATGTGACTTTCTTGGCACCAATGCCGTGTCTGCTGGCCTCCTTGATATTTCGTACAGATGACTTTGATTTCTAAGCATACGGGGATCTCCAGGGACTCTGCCGGACAGAGGAAACTGCCGTGCTTGCGTCAGGTATCATTTCTGGATCTTTAAGACGCTGCTGTGGTCCACAGGGTCATCTCAATATGTCTATTATTCTCTCAGCACCTGGGATTAAGCAGTGTCTCTAAGTCTTAAAGGATTTGAAGAAATCATAAAGGGCAAGTCCGGCAAGACTGCACTAAAACCCGGCTATGGATTCAGATAAGCCGACTTATCTGTGCGTAGAGCAACTTTACTCCGTGCAGTTGAACAGCTGCTGTCTATAAGCTATGGCTTCATGTTGGCTGGGCTCATGCTGATCTTAGCACAGCTCCTGGCATCCTCTCGTTCTTGATTCTCAGGGGTGGAGGCTTTGAATAGCTCTCCACCCCTCTCGGTTTCCTCCGGTGTTCTGGCGACTCTGATTCAATGGCTGTTGGGAGCTGACAAAGCAAAGACTATCCAGAAAGCCAGATGCGACTGTATGTGTGTTTAAATGTGTATGGAAAGACTTGATCGCTTTTCCAAACAACATTTGAGTTACAATTTTTGACAGAGGACATCTCTGACCTCTAAATGGGCTGTGTAGTTTTTAGCACCATGTTTGTTTTCCGATTGTGTGCATTGAAATATGAAAACATTATTTACATTTGATAAATAAAGTATTTAATTAAGATTCTTGGTTCAATATTATAAACTGTTTCATCGCATGTCCACAGTTACTCACCTGGCCCAGAGTTACTCACCATCCAAAAGGGATGAGCCAAGCCGTTGGGTTAAATTTACCCAGAAAATGTTTATATTTGGCCCAGCAATGGGTAAAATCAACCCAGCTATTTAGGTTGAAACAACCCAGCATAAGTTAAATTACAACCCGGTGGGTTGGGTTTGTCCCATTCTGACCCAACGCTAAGACCATAAGCGTTTTTTAGAATGTACCATGTTATGTAAATATGGTAATAATTAATTATTATGGAATAGCTTTTGGGGCTAGTTGTCACAGATAATTCACATTGAGGCGATAAAGGTATAAAAGGTATGATAATTTCATTTAAATTACTTTTATGGCACCCTTATTAAAGGGACACTCCAATTTTTTTGAAAATGTTCTCATTTTCCAGCTCCCCTAGAATTAAACATTTGATTTTTACAATTTTGGAATCCATTCAGCTGATCTCCGGGTCTGGCGCTACTACGTTTAGCATAGCTTGGCATAATCCATTGAATCTGATTAGACCGTTAGCATCGCCCCTAAAAAATAACAGAATTTTGATATTTTTCCTATTTAAAACTTGACTCTTCTGAAGTTACATTGTGTAGCTACTAAGACTGATGACAAACTAAACATTGCAATTTTCTGGGCAGATATGGCTAGGAACTATTCTGGTATAATAGGCAGCAAAGTCCTTGTAAGACGCCACCCACAAGCCCAACGACAGATACAAGTGGAGTGGGTGAAGGGGTCTCGTATTCGTTCCTTCCGTAGCGCTTCTAGAAGAGTAATTCCATTTATTTAATTGGTTTCTTTGACCTCTGTGGTTAAATAATAATCTGACTCCAATTTCTTAGTTACCAATACTATTCTGATGCTGATCATAATTTATAAAATTATTATTATATTTATTTAGAATGAATTATATTCACATAGGGAATAAGGTGTAATTCTGAAGGTGCTAAGGCAGTTCCATACAGCTGGGCATAGAGGCATTCTCCTTCTAACTTAAGTTAAAGTTAGAGGTTTCTCCAAACACATTGAAAATAAGAGGATCCATCTATGTTTTAGGTTGAGGTTACTCCATCTAACCTTAAAACGGGGAGGCAATTACTCCAGTAATATTTTCAATAGAGGCAATTCTCCTAATCTATGCCCCCTTCAATACATCTAACTTAACCCCTGAAAATATAATAAAGATTTGACAAGTTGTAGAATGAATAAAGATTAACAATTTATTTTGCCAGGCAGGTTACACTTAAATCAATAATTTGGTTATTCGAATCCATCAAAAATATATCAAAACATTCACTTAAAGATCAGCATAGAAAAATGAACATTTCACAAAATACAAAGCATACCTGGCAATTAAAAACACACATAGTGTGGTCTAGGAAGATTCTTGTTAAAGATTTCTTCCATTATGTTTTAATACACACACAAAGTGTGGAAGCTCCTGGTTACAGGATCCTCCATAAGGTTTCAATACACACATAGTGTGGGAGCTTCTGAGTACAGAATGGCTCCTAGAACATCTAGCCAGGCCACCTTTTATACACAGCGTGAGACAAAGACATCGTAAAACTACAAAGTCCAGTTTGACCTGCACCAAATGTTCCTAAAGAACATCTGGTCAAAATAGCCAGAGGTGTCCTGTCAAAAACCCCACCTCTTAAAGAAATGCATCTTCTATCTAAACCCTTGAACCATCTTATTTTAGATATATAGAAATGAGACCTTTTTACTCATCGCACCATGACCTTTAAAATAATATTACACATGAATATGTATGTAAAACACAATCTTAGAACCCCATAATATGTATACATTACATTTCAGCAGATACTCAGTGATGTGAGCCAAAAGGCTAACAGTTCAAAAACCTTTGTGATGAATAGATTAACACATCAAAGAGTTGTATATCTGAAGACCTCTTTCATCTACGGGTCACATTTGGGTTCCCAACACCCCCTAAGGTTTAATTGTTTTACAGTGTCTTTTCATAAATAAACTTAGTTTATCGGGTTAACAACACCATCTGAGGTTTAATTGTTTTACAGTGTCTCTTCCTGAATAAACTTAAAGTTGATGAATTATAATCCAGTACTACAGTCCTTCCCTGGCCCTTTGGGGCAATCTCAGAATAGTCCCTAGGGGCCATTTACTGGTCATTCAAATCCTTGTGCGTTTTTAATTATTGTAACAGTCTCTGTATGGCGGGCACTTGTAGGGGACTTAGGGTGATAGCAGCATTGGCAGATGTCCGTAAAGAGCGAATTGTCGATCTGAAATACCAGCATTGAAGCAAAGAGAACATAAACACAAGTCCACTGCCAATCACACACCCACGAAACATCCAGTCCCACCAAGTGTACACATACTGTGCAAAGCGAATAGATGAAACTTGACAAAATCTTTGCTGTTCCTTTGGCCAGGTTTGTTTCTACCTTAGCCTGGTTGAGATGATACACAGTCTGTAGAATCGTCTGTTGCACCAAATTCATGGTGTCAGTCAATGACTGTGTGCTGTGTTCGTTGAAAGTGTCTCCCCACCACGGAGAGACGTGTGTCTAGCGGGATCCTTCCCTGGATATTTATCTGACATTTTGAAAAGTCCTCTGTTACCTATTGGCAGAAGGTATTTTTTGTAGAATAGTCAGACCTCCGTAGGTGAAGGAATTCCTCACACTTGACAATGCACCACTGTATGTGGGACATCTGAATAACATCATACACATGATCATGCAATGGCTGAACACTGAAGAACTTGACTTTCATTGGAAGAAAATGGTTGTCAAAGATTACAAAAACAAATGACATTATTAGAAGTTTCATAATAGTAGGTGCGAATTGTAAAAAGGTCTTATTTCTCTTTTCAAAGTAATTTCCCATAAGATGATCCCATTTAAATACCAATTTCTTCTCTATTATGAATCTCTTGTATAGAGTGGAATTTTGATATAATCTGTGTATTTTAAAGGAAGAGTGGCAAAATTGAATTTAACTGGCATATTTACCAGTGGTATACATCATTAAAACATTTAATAACAATACCATTCAAATATAATACAAATACATGCAATTATATGTATATAAAATACAGATATTTATACTAAGGTATATATAATATGATATATTTATAATTTTAATAATCCTAGAATTATTCAGAACCTTTAAATGCAAGTTAACCAAGTAGATCCAAGATTTCAATTAAGTAACTTAAAACATACCCAGAGAACTTAAACCTAAGTCAAATAATTTCTGAATTTCTTATTTATCCATTGTCAACAATTCTTTGCATGTTATCAAATAATTCTGTACATATATGTTGGTTTAGTCACATTCAATGGTTATGAGTCTGATTGGGATTTATGTGATTGATCTCTAGAAGTGCCAGCACTTCAAATATAACCATTTTGTAAAGTTTGAAATGTTTAGACATGTCTGCAGCCATGCTAGCCATTTCATTCTTCACTTACTTATTTTAATCTGAAATAGGTCTTATGTAATCAATTAATAGTTTATATTTTACCTGTATTTGTACAATCAGAGACAAAACAATGGATGTGTGACTATAACCATACATATGTTCTATGTACCCTGAAATGTTTCACATAATTCAATAGAAAATTGACCCAATAGTTTATATTACCATGAAATTAAAATCATGAGTAGACCTTTAATTTTCTCTCCTATGTGTGAGATGCTGTTGTATGTATGACAAACTCTAGTGATTGGTTTCTCCATTAATTATCATACATATGTGTGGTGTTTTAAGCCTGGATAGTTTTAAAACTTATACCAGGTAACAGTGTTATGTTGTTTCAATGGTGAAAATGTGTGCACTATATGTTCAAATCTGGGAGACAGGTGGATTATAATCTATAAGAATTTGTGTTGCACAATTTTAATTCCGATGCTACATCGGGAGGTCATATAACTAGTTAACTACCATCATAGTTTATTACTGTGAGATGTGTATGACCCCTTACATCATTATCACACCCATCTCCTGTATTTCAGGTTTGTGCCTGAATTTAGGCTCAGACACCCCTCTGGCATCTGGACTCTTAAGGAGTCACAGTGGTCCACCTGAAAGGAAAGATGTTAAGATAACAGAGAGAAACATTCATTTCTAAAATGTTGGCCAATTTGCATTAAGACATGATATCATTTTTTGTTTCCACTGATGATAAAACCAATAAGTTGTCAATGGTAGCATTAGTAATCTAACAGGGTTAATGACATCAGTAAATTCTTCATGTTAAGAAGATATGTATTATTACCTTTTGCAAATTCATTAACCGAGGCCAGATTAAGTTTGAAATAGTTTGTCAAACCAGATTAAATTGGGGAATTTTTGGCAGTCTATATGTCTCAGTAAAGGGAAGGGTTATTTGGTCTGCTATCTTGTGGCATAATTTTCAGTGTTCCTGCAAAGCAAAAAACAAAGCAACATGCAAAAGCACACACAATCATAGACATACACATACCCCCGTTTGGCACTAGATAGTTGACCAATTAAATTTGAATCTAAATATTCTCAATGTCTTTTGGTGGGTCTGAATCATTTACGTTTAAAATGCATGTAGTGTTATCACTTTTCACCATCTGAGGCCTGTCTGGCCATTACAATATAATGTATATCATAATTTGATTACAATATAAATTACATTATCTTAAAATAATATTTATTAAAATAATAATTTTATAACTGGTCTCAAGGGCTTCTAGTAGGACTTTTTAAAATCTGCAAAATTAAGAACACTTTCCTCTACATTGACCCTAAGGTAGCAGCTGCATTAACATCTGCACTAACAACAACAGCTCTCTGTGGTTTTAAACCACAAACACATACTGAGAGACTCCACTCTTTCCTCAGCTGGAATTTTTGAAATTGGGCACAATTTTCTCATGTTTTAGCTGAGATCTCACTAAGTGTTCTTTAGATGTTATTCAATTTGAATATGGAAAAGGAATAAAGGAATTTTAAGCAGAGTAGGCACAAATGCTGTTTTCTATTTTAAAGGCTTTAACTTTATTCTAGGTAAAGACATACAGAGGTGTAAAAGACTTTTATTTGCTCCACTGATTCGCTTTAATCAGGAATTCTGTATTCCTGTGATGATTTCAGGATTAGGCTATACACTTTATTTTTATGAATTTCACTACCTTAAACAATTGGGCATCAAATTGTTCTTTAACAATTTCTACAGTTTTATAGAGAAACTACAAAGACTTAGCTTCGACAATTTACAGAAAACTGGGTTACATTGTTTATTTAACAATTAACACGGCATCATAAAGAAAGGATTACGCCTATAACTTTTAATAGTGCTGACTACACAGTACTGTATATCATGATGTTAATTATGGCATTAAATATCACTTTGATTGATTTACAGAAAATAATGATGCATTTTATTTGTTACAACTTAGCTAAACATCTCACTTGAAACAAGGAGAAACAGCACATATTTTCTGAGAGGGGGGTTAAGCCCTTTTAATCTCAGTGGTGATTCTTTCTCAATGAGATAAGATCACATGTGTTTTATTGACCATTGTAAAAACAGTTTCATCATTATCTTTCTTGTGCATCAGTCAAAGCTTTAGCTCAATTTGCCTCATATCACCATTAGGGAATCCTGCAATAATTTAGGAGTTTTAAGATTTACTTTATTCATTGTACACTTATCCAATCCTGAGTGTTCTTTAGGAGATTCACTCACAATCCTTATTAAATCCCTACTTTTGCTTAATACCAATATTTAGTTCCACTCTGCATACGCTGAATCTCTAACTCCAACAACGCTGCCTTCAATCATTTATACACTTTCATTTATCTTTCATTCCCATAATTACACTTATCTCCTTAACTCACCAGGTATAGTTAATACACTGATGTTTGCAGCATTTAATGATTCAAAAAGGAATTAATATGAACCTTTGCTTTATTTGTGCTATTGCCATATCAATCTGCTTTCCCAAATTCACTTCTCATATACAAATACATTAAATTGCACTGTAATTTACATTTATCCAACATCCTTTATTCAATTGTTAATTCTTGCTCAGAGGAGCTTGTTATTTAAGTGTTGCACATGTGATGTGACACCATGAATAATCATATAAAGGATTTACATTTAGTCTCTAATGTTTACCCTTAGCTGAGAACCAGAATAAAATTTGGATGTTACTCCATTTTAAGTTTATCTTTAGTTGCTTTAACAAACAAAAGATCTTTGATTTGCTATCAAAAGGAATTTATCCTTATCTACACTGCTGTTGTAATGCTGTGTATTTCCATGTACAGAGTTATTATCGCCTGTTTTGCGCAGGTTTGTTTACATACATGGATGCATCGACTTGGGCACGGAGTTTTCTCATTTCATCCGACATGACTTTATCATTCACGGATATTCGCTAATACTTCACGGGTTTCCGATATAGTTGCGAGATCATTCTACGAAGCAAATAGATAATCGCCACGGCGATGCTTTTACTTTTAGACTCAAATTTACGACTTTTCGTAATGTACCGCGATAACATTTAGTCATTAGTCCATGTAATATTCACTCCTTCTGAGTTTAACGCATGAGAAGATGTTTGATTCGGAGCGCGAGTGAATATATTATTTCAATTTCTGCACTGCCACAATTATATCACTGACAGCGGTGTTGTTGTTTTAATGTTCATGCCTATACGGATTTCTCCGGACTTTCACTGAGTTTACCGATACCGTCCATTCTACAACATACGGGTGACTTTATGCTCACCCTGAACATTTCTAATAGGCAAATAAAATTAACTTACCAACACAGCCGAAGATAGAAAGTAGACGTTTAAACCTCCTATTTTGTGATGAATGGAATCCTCTGTTATGGTTGAATTGTCGCGCTGGAAAGCTTTCTGAAGTACCACGTCACTTTTTCGGGTGTACTACGTCACCAGAATTACGTCACCTGTGGTATACGTCATCACGTCGGGATCACCAAGCTGTAAGACGCCACCCACAAGCCCAACGACAGATACAAGTGGAGTGGGTGAAGGGGTCTCGTATTCGTTCCTTCCGTAGCGCTTCTAGAAGAGTAATTCCATTTATTTAATTGGTTTCTTTGACCTCTGTGGTTAAATAATAATCTGACTCCAATTTCTTAGTTACCAATACTATTCTGATGCTGATCATAATTTATAAAATTATTATTATATTTATTTAGAATGAATTATATTCACATAGGGAATAAGGTGTAATTCTGAAGGTGCTAAGGCAGTTCCATACAGCTGGGCATAGAGGCATTCTCCTTCTAACTTAAGTTAAAGTTAGAGGTTTCTCCAAACACATTGAAAATAAGAGGATCCATCTATGTTTTAGGTTGAGGTTACTCCATCTAACCTTAAAACGGGGAGGCAATTACTCCAGTAATATTTTCAATAGAGGCAATTCTCCTAATCTATGCCCCCTTCAATACATCTAACTTAACCCCTGAAAATATAATAAAGATTTGACAAGTTGTAGAATGAATAAAGATTAACAATTTATTTTGCCAGGCAGGTTACACTTAAATCAATAATTTGGTTATTCGAATCCATCAAAAATATATCAAAACATTCACTTAAAGATCAGCATAGAAAAATGAACATTTCACAAAATACAAAGCATACCTGGCAATTAAAAACACACATAGTGTGGTCTAGGAAGATTCTTGTTAAAGATTTCTTCCATTATGTTTTAATACACACACAAAGTGTGGAAGCTCCTGGTTACAGGATCCTCCATAAGGTTTCAATACACACATAGTGTGGGAGCTTCTGAGTACAGAATGGCTCCTAGAACATCTAGCCAGGCCACCTTTTATACACAGCGTGAGACAAAGACATCGTAAAACTACAAAGTCCAGTTTGACCTGCACCAAATGTTCCTAAAGAACATCTGGTCAAAATAGCCAGAGGTGTCCTGTCAAAAACCCCACCTCTTAAAGAAATGCATCTTCTATCTAAACCCTTGAACCATCTTATTTTAGATATATAGAAATGAGACCTTTTTACTCATCGCACCATGACCTTTAAAATAATATTACACATGAATATGTATGTAAAACACAATCTTAGAACCCCATAATATGTATACATTACATTTCAGCAGATACTCAGTGATGTGAGCCAAAAGGCTAACAGTTCAAAAACCTTTGTGATGAATAGATTAACACATCAAAGAGTTGTATATCTGAAGACCTCTTTCATCTACGGGTCACATTTGGGTTCCCAACACCCCCTAAGGTTTAATTGTTTTACAGTGTCTTTTCATAAATAAACTTAGTTTATCGGGTTAACAACACCATCTGAGGTTTAATTGTTTTACAGTGTCTCTTCCTGAATAAACTTAAAGTTGATGAATTATAATCCAGTACTACATCCTTGATTATTATGCCAGAAGCATAGTATAGTTCCTAGCCATATCTGTTTAGAAAATCGAAAATTTAAAATTTTACGTCAGTCTTAGTACACGATGTAACTACAGAAGAGTCAAGTTTTAAATAGGAAAAATATCAAAACTCTTTGGTAATTTTTAGCGCGATGCTAATGGTCTAAAAAGATTCAATGGATTATGCTAAACTATGCTAAAAGTGGTAGCGCCAGAGCCGGAGATCAGCTAAATGGATTCCAAAATGGTAAAAATCAAATCTTTAACTCTAGGGGAGCTTGAAAATGAGAACATTTTCAAAAAAGTGGAGTGTCCCTTAAAAGGCAAAAATAAAAATAAAATAAAAACACTGTGTTCTTATACAATGAGTGCTAAGATCACAAAGCACTCCCACCACTATAATTAAAATTTGGGTCGGTATGTTATCAGTCTCGAGCGCAAAACGAAATAATGAATTAAAAGACCTTTATCCTCAGATGAGAAACAATTACAGCAGAATCGGATTAAAATTGCCCATCGTCCGTTTAATCCACAATAGCATAGCATCATAAACACATTGAGAAGCAGGTGGATGCCACATCCAAGCCAATTCATTTACACAATGCGAGTCTCACTCGCCTTGATGAGCCATTGTCTTGGTTTCAAGGGATTTTTTAAAAACAGGACATAACTGGCACATACTGCCCGATGCTCGCCATTTGGGTGTTAAAAGGAGCAGATATCACATGGTGGGCCGGGGCCAGTCTTCTGGCCTTGAGTAATAAGCATGGTGTTCACACCATCACTGAGCAGTAACAGCAGTGCGTATTGAAGAACACATCATACACGTGCTAACATGTACACGTGCGCACGTTGCTATGTGCTTCATGTGAAGGTAAAAAGAAAGACATTATCCGTATTGTTTTGAAATTGTGAAAACTTGTAACTTATAAGCACTTCTTGTATTATTGCCTCCCTATGACAAATCGCTTAATTGTTTCCTTATCTTTGTAAGTTGCTTTGGAGTAAAGCGTCTGCTAAACGCCTAAATGTAAATAATGTAAAGAATTTTTTTTTTACAGTGCACCGATCATATCAAACATGAGCCCTTTTCACACAGAAATTACACAGAAAATGCATCTGGGATTTGTCCAGGATTGTTCGATTTTTGGGTCATTCACACTGCCAATGATTTTCCGGAATCTGTGCATGTCTTTACACACATACCGTAAAGATCTCAGAAAAGGCATGTGACATATTTTTTCACAGCGTCTGAAGTTTGCTAATTATCCATAATTTCTCTATGAAAAAAACATGCACGTGCATTTTAGTTTATGACAAGATCATAAGGAGCGTGTGATGCACTGTTTTGTTATGCTGGCGAATGATCTCAGCTTCAGCGTGGATAGTGACGAGCTTGCTGATCTCTGCTTCCGTCCAGTTTGCCGACATTTCTGGACGTGAATGTTGATCTGTGTTTAAATCAAAGAGCTGAACTATAACTTCTGGTTGCAACGACACACACATTCTTACTACTGCACACCCCCTATGGCATTGTTTATGCGTCTTGTTCACACACAATGCTTTCCGTGTATGTTACGGCAATGTAACTAGGTCCTCTTTATGAGACAGGGCTCGCAAAATCGCTAGCCGGACGTCCCTGGGCTATAGTGCCTTGCAGTTGGGCTACCAAAATGCATCTCCGCACCGCGCATCAGACTATCTTGACTTATAGGGAGGTAAAATTTAAGGCTCATGCATTCTCTCACAGATTTGGATGGGTAATAACGGTGTACGTAATTCAGGAATAGGGTATAAAAATCGCGTTTGAACGCATGCTTGCGTTTACGAATCCACAAACTGTACAGGAAGCAAGCAGTACTTATTTGTCATTGACGATCTGGATCTGTTGCGCAAAATTTCCTCCAACGTCGTCCTGTCAGTCATTACTCGCCTCATCTAAAAAATGAAATTTCCCGCAGCAAGCTTTAAAGTGATATAGATTGCTTATGCAGTGAAGACAATTGCGAAAAGGCTAAAGGTAATGTATGTGACTCCGTGCAGAACTCGCTCTTAAAGCGACAGTAGCCTCTATTTTTTTATCGAAAAAAATCATCCAATCTGTAAGGTGATCCAAACTGTGAGTTTTGTGACCATTGAACCACTATTAAATGGTGAGTTTATTTGAAAATATTTGTATTGATGATTGTAATTTGATTATCTTAAAGGTGTTATTTGTAGGGCTGTCAAAAGATTAATCGCGATTAATCGCATACAAAATAAAAGTTTGTGTTTGCATAATATATTTGTGTGTGTATTGTGTGTAATTAAATACACACATACATGTATACATTTAATATATATATATATAATATAAAATATATCAACATCTAAATAAATATTTATATATGTGTAAATGTTTATTAAATAATATCTGCATGTATGTGTATTTATATTTACAAAATAATTACACACAGTGCATACATATATATTATGCATTTTGTATGTGATTAATCACGATTAATCTTTTAACAATCCAGTTTGTGTTTTGATAGATGTTTTGTTTCAATATTCTACATTAATGTCTTTTATATTCGGGCTACTTGCATTCATTTCGGGCAACCAAAAAATAAAGAGTGCCTGCCCAAAGGGCTACCAAAGATTTTGAAATTTTGCAAGTCCTGCGGGAGCAATCCCAGAACATGTGCTTTGTGAATATGGTTATGGTGATTATATCAGGAATTTCACAATAGTGTCAGCTACAGAACTAAAAACTTTCCTGGATTGTAATGTACTGCATGTGCAAAATAGCATGTCTGCATGAACAAACTGGATGCATCCAAATTTGCATAATTTTAGTAAGTAAAAAGAATTTGCACTGTGCTGATGATGATGATGGTGAGATATCAACTTTTAAGTAAGTATTAAGTAAGCCAGTATGGCACTTGTGTACCATACAGTTTACTATCATCTCATCTCCTTTTAGGGTGGAATGCAACACTTTACTAATGATAATGTAGGCAATTACAGAAAAGTTGCAAATGAGTATAACATGCGAAATAATTATCTCAACAGCTGATTGCTAGTTATTTAACTTCGACTTTTGTCCATTTGGTAGCTGTTTGGATCAGGGGCACATGTGCTGTGAGAGATTCATAATTAACATGCTTAATTCCATTGTGGTCTTGCACATTACAGCTCTTAGCAGCAAGTTCTGCCATTGCTGTGGCATTTATTTGGAAATCTATGGGGAGAGAAGGAAAAACATATTTTCTGCTCCATTTACTCTTAAATGAGTGATTTTTTTCGACTGATCTGCAAGCACGCTGGCTGAATATAGTCGACAGTATCTGGACTTGTGAAGTATGTAGTACATTACATTCCGCGTTTGCACATTCGTCAGACACTTTAATCCAACAGTGCATTCACTGCATGCATTTTATCAGAATGCAGATTTTTAACAAGCGTGCTTGCATTCAATAAAAACGTATGCAAATGCACGTTCAATTCCTGGGATTCGAAGACGGGATTATTGCGTCTTGTTTTTTTAGATTGTGGTCTGCCCATTTATCATCATGAAATTTACAAGGTTACCATGGAAACGAGGGTACACTAGCTGGGTGAATAATGAGTAGTCCCACGCAGTAGACTAACACAATACACAAACAATGATCTTCATCCAAAACTTAATTTGGGTCAGGATCCAAACACAGGTCCGCTAGTTTAGTAGCAGTGATTTATACGGCTTTGTTTTAGATATAGTTTTGTTTTAAATTGCATAACAAAGATCACCAATTAAAAGCGCATACACAGTTTTCTTCTGTAAGACAATATTGGAAGCTTATGTCTGTTTATTATCTCCTGTCTCTACTACTCTTTCTTCAAAGAATAGAAAGAAGTTTATTTGTAGTGTATTTTTAGATTAAAAAGCTTTACATGTTTTTCTTATTACATTTGGTAGATTAAGACTGGAGAGATTACATTTTATGTGTTAAATTTTGTGTCTCTTTGCCAGCATTTCAGCTTTAGTTTTTGTCTCACCTGTGTATCTGAAAAATATATTTCTAAAGAAAACTAATTTGGGGAACTATGATTGATTTAGAGACGCTCATAATATGCAAAAATATAAAATAAAATACTTTAGTGTGTTTAGTTGAATGGCACTAAAAGGATTTAGAAATAGTTTACTTTTGTATGTTTGGATGAGCTATTCTTGTCTCTATGTGGACCATACACACAAACAGCCACTGCTGTATAAAAACAAAAATGCATACAAATTGTCAACAACCCTAAAGGCTCAAGTACAGTATACTTATTTTATTTATGCGTACGCAAGCATACCTTTACAGTCGAACAGCCTTGCAAAGTATATTTAGTTTGACTCTTAAGCTAGAAATATCGTTCAGTTTTTACGCATACGTGAGGGTTGCACACACCAATGCTTTTAGATTATCATAATAAAAAATTATCATTACGCAACATGATATTACATTAAATATATGCTTTTCAAACGTAAGTTTCGGTAATGAGAACTAAAAAGTTGTCTAGGTACTATATGACAAACAAAATTTTAACTTTTATCTGGACAGAAAAAATAAAAACTGCTTATTTTTTTTAAATGTTAGTTCCTTGAGGTCTAAATAATGATTGAAAATTGTTGCGGAGGATAAGAAAATTGGTCTTGGACACATTTATATTCCTTATTATTGTCTCTTCATTTACCAATGATCACCAAATACCACATGTTTCTTAATGTAAATGTTTAAAGTTTAGCATGCAGTGAAGCTTTTTATTTTTTTAGATTTTTTAATTATAAATATTTCCATGTCAAAGAACCCAAATCCAGTCATGGATACGTTGCGGTAATGAAACTTTTCCCCTTAAATGTGGAAAAAACCTAAATTGGTTTGTATGATGTCATTTGAAATCATGTGCAAAATATTACATGAAGAGATGTTTGTAACTGTATGCTTCTTATTGTGATACTCTTCCTTTGCATTTATAACCTCATAAGTCTAATTTCGTGAGAATCACCCATATTTGTTTATCCTACTATGGTATCGTAAGCTGTGTGGTTACCATAATTTATTCAAAAATCTTTTGTACCTAAGAATAAAGAAACTCCTACAGGTTTAGAACAACATGAGGAAAATAATTTCATAATTTTTATTTTTGTGTGAACTACTATCCCTTTAAGGGTTAAAAACATTTGTAATCTCATTACTGTAGCTTTTAAATTATCATCTCGTATTTGACAGCCCCTCATCTTCACGTACACCTTCCCCCGGGTCTCCTTTGCCTCCATCACACCCTCAGCATCAGTGTCATGCTTAAACATGTCTCATATGCATCTTCAGATTATCAGGGTTACGAAGGCGTGAGATCGTCTGAACGTGGCCCTCCCTTTTTGTCATACCTAATCACCATCTCTGCCCTGCACTCCAGTATGAAGTAATGGGATGCTTGGGAACCTTTGATGTCAGGAAACAGATAGCCAGAGGATGAGAGCTGTGTGCAGACATCTAGTTAGCTGAAATCCAGAGGCAAGTTAAAGCTCTGCAATACAAATGTTAGAAGGTTATGCAAGTGCTATTGACTCCTAAATTTAGTTTACTTAAAATTTAACCTTATCAGAAAGACATTTGGACACTAATGTTTGACAAATCTGTCTACTTGATACTAGCATTCATACACATGCATGGCCTTTCTACTGAATACATTATCATTTCCGCCACTGCCATCACTTATATAATATAAAAACATAATATAACCTTAAAGTCTTTAATATTGACTAAGGTCATGTCAAAGATTGAAATAAATGTAAAAACAAATCAAACACTGATGCTAATTGGTAAACTGAAAAACACTGATGCTAATTGGAGATAAGTTTACAGACAGGGTCACATACTGAATATAAATATATATGAAGAGTTTGGTTCGAAAACGCAATAAACGCCATTTTAAAAAAAAGAGTTACTGCCAAAATCAGTATTATAAAACGGGCAGTTCTGGTTCTTCATTCTGATTGGTTGAGACGCGTTCTAAGCCGTGATAAAATACACCGGTAACCTCACGGTTCAGACCACATTACATAAGTATCACTGCGCCACTGTTACTGCGTATTGATTTATGAAAATAAACACCACAGTCTTAAATCATATTTTTAATTTGTCTACAATTGCACAATTAATGGCGATATCCAGATGAATGACAATAAATATTGTTGAGTCATCTCGTCGATAAAGAGAAAACGTTGTCTGAGGATTTATAACTCAAGTTCATACGTCCGCTATTATCCACTGGGTGGCGATCTTACCCAACTTAAACACTGACGCATTCACTGAAAACACCGTGTAGTACTGTTCATGGCTCCGTCTGAATCTGATCTCTTACTAAAGTTCTTCACAAAAATGGAATTATCTCCGCTTTTAATAAAAAAAATTGAGAGGTGATAAGAGATCAAATGAAGGTAGGATGAAATGTTTTTTTGTTTGTTTTTGTTTCAAAGCGGATGGTCTGTTCTTTCATTTGATATTTTATGTTTATATAAAGAAGATAATTTTCTGGAAGGCATTAAACTAAAACTGGGTGGCAACTTAAAAAAAAAAACGCTGACGGGGAAAGAGTTCAGCATGCTTCCAAGCATATTTGATCATCACTTCAACAGTTGCACGATATAAATGTTAATGTATAAATTAGATAATTGGTGATTTATAAAATAAACACCACAGTCTTAAATCATATTTTCATTGTGTCTTTGCTGTGTCTGTGTTGGTTGGGAACTGCGCTCTGTTTCAGTCACACTTGATTCTGAGGAACTACTTTGTTTGGCGGAAGAGTAATATTTGTACTAATATAATTACAACTTTTTTGGGTTTTATTTTATAAAATCCCGCTAACGTTATGCATATGAAGTAACCGTTTTATAAACGCAATAAACCCCTTGAAGCGTTGGGTTACCAGTGCATTTTATAACAGCTAAGGGGGTTTAGGCACTCCGCTTCGCGTCGTGCCTAACAACGCCCCTTAGCTGTTATAAAATGCACTGGTAACCCACTGCTTCTCGGGGTTTATTGCTTTATTATATCAGGTCAGTATTTAAAAGTAAATTCTTAATTTAACGCAAAATCCAATATCTGCCATGTTATTCTGTCATTTTTTCTCCCTTTTTTCCCAAAACGCAATAAACGCCACTCCTCCTTTTCTACAGAATGCAATAAATCTGCTCCACAAATCACAGCGCACCATTCCACGCAATGTAAAAGAAAAATGGCGGCGCGTTGAGTACACGGAATCCTAGTTTTCCTCATCTACTATGTACTTCGTGATCAACAAACAAACAAACACGAAATAATACTTCAATAGCTTTGATAAACCTGTGGTTTTCTGTGACGGGAAAGAAACTTAAGCCATCAACATCTAATAATTTACGCAAGAGGCACTAGCATCTAGCTTCTCTCGTGCTAACACATTGACCCCAGGGGATCTTATGAAAAACTTTCCATAATTTTACCCAAAGTCAATGAGAATCACAGCTGATCGCTGTGAAAAATGTTAAGCTACGACGTCAAGTATAGCCGCGCAGCAATGACAGTCATCTTAATATGACAAAGTAAGTGTTTGATTAATGCCATTAATGTTTATATTTTTAATCAGTGTGTACAACTGTTCAACTAAATGAATATAACATGGCCAAAATGAATGCACATTTATACATTGATTGAATAGATTTATAGAATTTTGAAAAAAACTTTTTGTGGAAAAAATAATTCGTTTTTATAATAAATCTTTGAAAATCAAGTTATGGATTTGAATTTTTTATGTTTTTATAACCTAAAGATGCTATGTGAATGTTTGTAACAGAAAATAGTGGTTTTCATCTTGTCACTTTCTTGGTATAGAAAACACGATTTTTCCGAAATTTGTCAAAATGCACTTATTGCGTTTTGGAACCAAACTTTTCATATATATATATATATATATGTATATATGTATATGTGTATATGTATATGTATATATGTATATATGTATATGTGTATATGTATATATGTATATGTGTATATGTATATATGTATATGTGTATATATATATATATGTATATATATATATATATATATATATATATAAGAGTTTGGTTCCAAAACGAAATAAACGCCATTTTTGAAAAAAATGAGTTACTGCCAGAATCAGTATTATATCAGGTCAGTATTAAAAAGTAAATTCTTAATTTAACGCAAAATCCAATATCCGCCGTGTTATTCTGTCATCTTTTCTCCCTTTTTCCCAAAATGCAATAAACGCCACTCCCCCTTTTCTACAGAATGCCATAAATCCACTCCACAGATTACAGCGCACCATTCCACGCAATGTAAACAAACAATGTCGGGGCTCTGAGGACACGGTGTCCTAGTTTTCCTCATCTCCTTTGTACTTCGTGATCAACAAACAAACAAAAACAAAATAATACTTTAATAGCATTGATAAACCTGTGGTGGTTTTCTGTGACCGGAAAGAAACGTAAGCCATCAATATCTAATAATTTACTCAAAAGGCACTCGGGAGATGGGTGCTTGTTTGCCCGGGCCGACAGCATCAAGTTTCTGTCATGATTTGTCCCCCAGGGGATCTTATGAAAAACTTTCCATAATTTTACTCAAAATCAACGAAAATCGAGCAGGACCAAAACATTTTATAGCTGATCGCTGTGAAAAACGTTAAGCGACGACGTCAAGTATAACCGCAGCAATGACAGTGTTCTTAATATGACAAAGTAAGTGTTTTGATTAATGACATTAATGTTTATATTTTTAATTAGTGTGTACAACTGTTCAACTAAATGAATATAACATGGCAAAGATGAATGCACATTTATATAGGCGATTGATTCAATAGATTTATAGCATTTTGAATAGAAACTTGTCATGGATTTATTGCATTTTGTGGAAAAAATAATCAGTTTTTATAATAAATCTTTGAAAATCAAGTTATGGATTTGAATTTTTTATGTTTTTATAACCTAAAGATGCTTTGTGAAAGTTTGTAACAGAAAATAGTGGTTTTCATCTTGTCACTTTCTCGTTTTTACCGAAATTTGTCAAAATGGATTTAGTGCGTTTTGGAACCAAACTCTTCATATATACTCTTATCTAACCACAACTATGTCTACAAGAAGTTCATCATTCTCGAATTCATTTTTCACCTGCTGTATGTGATCCTGGCACCGTCCTGACATAATTTATGAAGCTCTGCAGAATCGTAGCACTAGCGCAGGCTAATTGGTGAAATAACTATTACCTCGCAGCATGACATGCTTTTTTTACACCCTCGGGCTGCTCTGTAGTCATCTATTACAGTTAGAGCTGAGTCAGTGACTGCCTGAAATACAGCTGGGTACTTGTTAGATTGTATAGGGTGATAAAACTGAACTTACAGTGTTTGTATACTGTATAAGTAAGATCGGTCTGTAAAATCCAATTAATGCCAATTTAAATGATAGCTGGTTTCTTGACGGTCATCGTTGTACCAGAGGGTTCAGCAGCTAGACCACTAGTCATTAGCTGGGTTTCTATCACACTTATTTTATGCCCATTTTAAAGTACCGCATAAGAAACAAGTGATCGAAACGCCAAATTTCACATAAAAATCCATTAATTAACAAAAAAAGTTTTTACGCTCGCATGAGGTGGTTTTTGACTTGTGCAAAAAAGAGTAATTGTGAATAATCTGAGATGAAAACGAATTATGACCTAGTGAACATTAAACCCATGTGACTAATCGTCTTGCTGTACTAAATGCAGTCCTGTCTCCATTTTCTAGGCATGCCTAGTTTTATTTACAGTACGTGCACACGGGGTGTAAGAGTTAACGCTTGTCATTCACTTTTAATGGTTGCCGTCATGCGTTGCCGAACTGAATTGTGGATCCGTAGGCATTGCTCGTGGCAGAATTTGAAAATTTTTCAACTTTTCAAGCGCCAACCGATGGGCAACCTTCCGATCTCTCTGGTGAAGCCAATACGGAAGTGACTTAAACTGCAATTCATCGACTGGCCGCTACAGGCTGACTCCAAAAGGGAGTCCATTCCCAGAGACCCCCATGTCAAAAATAGTTTTTGGTCTGTTAAGCTAAGTTTGCCCTTCATGACAACTGTGAGGTGGGTGAATTTTTTTGTAACTCCTCCGTTTAAATTATATTAAGCTTTAAAGTTCTGCATAATTGGGGGGGGGCACTTGAGTGAGGTGTGAACAGCCACTGCGGTCACTAGAATCGAGCTAGGCGGGCGTGATTTCAGCAAACCAGACACCTCAACTTCAACCACATCCTGCCTCTTTACCCATTTTCGGATATCCGCGAGTGATGCGCAACGACGCATGGCCAAGATGGCGACGGCAGGCAACGCCTACTTTAAGCTTCAAAAAACGAGTCTTAAAGTCTATGGTGGCAAAGCATGCGTCAGCCATTCAGATCACCTTATGTTAATAACCTAGGCAGAACGAGCCAATTACGTTTATGGAAGACTGGAGCATGTGTAGCGGCCACTGTGATTGGCTGTTGGCCACGCTTCAGACAAGCCTTCCTTCAAGCATTAACCCTTTTGTCCCGTGTGAATGTACCGTTACTAGCAATACCATTGTCATTCACTCTAACAATTTGATGGACAGGCACCTAATTCACATTTGTTCGTTTTTCTTTTTTTGTGCATTTTGAAAAGATTCGCTTCATGTTTAGATGGAAACCTAGCTACTGACATCAAATTTTTGAAAGATAGTGTGAGATTTAACGCTTTTGTTTTGTGTGAATGTACCGTTACTGTTGGTTACTAAGTTACCAATACCACCGGCATTCGCTCGAACAATTTGATGCAAAATGCACCTAATTCGCATTTGTTTGTTTTTCTTCTTTTTTTGCAAATTTTGTAAAGATTCGCTTCAGGTTTAGATGGAAACCCAGCTAGTGACATCAAATGTTTGAAAGATTGTGTGAGATTTGTACAGTATAGGTTCATGTTAAGGGAGCTCACATGGTGCTGCATTGCATTAGCATGACAAAGGTCGTGGGTTTGAACTAACTGTCGAATGTGTATTGAAATAAGTTTGCTTATTAAGTAAACTACGTAACTGCAAATTTGTAATAACGTTGATCTCATGCGTATATGCATGTGCAAGTATTACCAAAACAACAATGAGGACTGTGCTGCTCAAGATACCGAGTTTATTAACGCTACTCCAACAAAGTTTACGCAATTGTGCAACTTTATAGATGACTTTTGGTAATAAACCTAAATCATTGTCCATATAAACAAAACTGCTCGATGCTTTGCCGTCTTGACTGTTTGTATTATCGCTCTGTAGAAGTATGCTTATGTGCGCAGTCGTGTAGTGTTTCTTTACAAAGCAACATCACCATCTACTGGTCTGGCATGAGTAATACAGCATTTTTGTCATATAAATGCGGTTCTTTTTGACAGTGTGGCTTCATGTATTTGAAATTGTTCAAAAACGCAAAGAAAACAGTTTCGTTGTTGTCGGGTAAACTTAACCTAAGTGGGATTATAAGACTGTGTCAAGCCACAATAGACTTAACCAACCTACCCATTCTAGTTTATTTTCTCCTAGTGGCCTTGTTGGAGTGTAAAGGATTTATGTAGATGTATTAGGAAAGATAATTGTATGTGCTTGGGCATGGCATCAAGGTGATTAGCCTAAGGCAAGACCACAGGCCAGTAAAACCAATACACACCCATTCACAACCTGTGCATCACAGACAGGCTTACTGTCAGCTGCCTGCTGTACCTTCTTCATTATCTGTCCATCAGCTGGAGAGAGAGAGAGAGAGAGAGAGAGAGAGAGAGAGAGAGAGAGAGAGAGAGAGAGAGAGAGAGAGAGAGAGAGAGAGAGAGAGAGAGAGAGAGAGAGAGGCAGGAGAGGAGACGGAGAGACAGATCATATGGAGATATAGGCATAGTTAGTTCTTTTTTGCCATATACCATTAATACAATGTTATTCTTTAAAGCACCCACTTAATACTATGGTATCAAATACAGTAATTATTCAGTACCATGGTAAATATTAAATTACAGAGTTTTGCCATTACTGTACCACAGTACATTCGGTTTCTTTTTACACCGCAGGGGTCGAGCACGATCGGTTCAAGTCAGAGACCATTGTGATTCCTTTACCAAACGCACACCCAGATCTCCGTCGGTGGTTCAAAAGACATCTGATCAGAATTCACTGAAGCCCCAGAGAGTGTGTGAGCATCACCCATCGACACCAACATCACCCTCCACCTGCCAGTCAGCAGCCGGGACCAGAGAGAGGTAAATAAAGAAGATAATGAAGAAAGCTAATCGGATTGATCAAATTTCCTGTCACTAATGAAAGGAAAAGTGCGTCTGGTTTCTGCTCATGTCTGTGATAAAGATGATTAAGTGCGAACATCTGATAAACCTCGGGCTCCAATGAAAGCACATGAAATATAGAGGAAGCTACTAAGAGGGAATGCGTGTGTTGGAGAAAGTCTCTCTAATTTTGGGTTTGGATCTCATCAGAGTGAACTAATTTTGTGGTTTGTGCCTTACTGGACTGTGTATTGAGGTGGTATATTGTTGGTTGTGTGTTTATTTTGTGTATGCAGTAGACGTGAAGGTAGGTTTTTGAGCCGGGTATAAAAGTGTCTCTATTGGCATCTTATGCAATAAAAAATTAAAACAACATCATCCAGATCTTCTAAAGAGGTTCGTCACACCTGCAGGCAGTGTTTTTTGTGTGTTTGGTGAATGCCCCCCTTTTTCCATTGATTCAGAACCTTCAAACTTGTCGCTATTGGCTGTTAAGGGCACCAGAATCTCAAAAGGACCACAAAATCTCTGTATCAAAGGTAGCTCGAACAAGGGCACAGATTGCTAACTTGCCTCAGTCAATGATTGAACAAATGATCCAAGGCTTTGTGGAAATTGGGCAGCTGTCCCCACTGTCATCCAGGTGGGCAAGCATGGCTTCTCTCTTTGCTCACACACACACCCAAAGATGCAATCCTGCTTTTTTTGAGACTAAACAATACAATGAAGTCCTTATGGTAGCGCAAGGACAGAGAAGGGTTCCTTTGGACCTCTCATGAATATCTAAATGTGTAGGATAACACTTTATATTTGTGCTTAGACGAAACAGAAATGCAAGAACATTCTTGGTAGTTATTATGTACTGGGTTATACCAGATACATACTTACAGTGTAGGTATACTATAACTAACAAGAAACACTACTGTACTTACAAATAAATATACAATATAAATATTTAGTACTTACATGTAAATGTGGGTTAATGAAAGATACTTATAGGGCCCTATCTTGCACCAAGCGCAATTGACTTTGTCAGTGACGCATGTATCATTCGTATTTTGCACCGGCGCACAGCGGGTTTTTCCCCTCACATACGCACGTCGGCAAACTAGAGAATGAACTTGGCTCCCTGGGCGGTTCAGTGCAAAAAAGGAGGCGTGTTCCGGCGAAAACCATCCCTGATGCTATTTTGCAGTTTCAAAAAACAATTGCGTTGCGCGTTGTTCATTATGCTATTTTAAGGGCGCATGCTTGACCATAATGTATAGCGTGCACTATGCGCACACACTTTGCTTATCTAATCTACACAGATGCAACAGTTATTTTTTCAAATCATAAATTGTTACAATAAAAAATATTAACACATGAGATAAGGGAAATCATTGTGGTGAGCATTGTGCTGATAGTTTTTATTTATTTTGTGTGGCTGCGTTAAAAAATTATCATGCAAATAACGATTAAAATATTTTCATGAGTTTGTTGTGTGGCTGTATTATGTTTATTTTATGTAAATAATAATTAAAATGTTTTCATAAGAAACCTTAATGTATGTGAACTTGATTTGTAAGTGTACTTTGGGGTTGGACTGCTTGCGTTTCTTGGCTTTCAGCGGTGAGGGTGGACGCAGCGATGTCCTCTGCTGGCGTCAGGTCATGTGTAGAGGCAGATCCACCTCGTGCCCGATTTATGCTGGCAAGCTTGGGATTCCCCCGTCTCCTGACATCATTGTAGCACTTGCGGCGCAACGTCCTGGGGATGCCAGATGATGAGACAATTGTGGCTATTTCCTCCCACGCCTGTTTAACCGACGCTGTTTTGGGCAGATTTCTCCCATCCCCATACAAAACAACTTCTCTGTCTTTGACTGCTCTTACAAGAACGTCGATCTCCTTGGCTGTGAACCGCTCCTGGCGTGCGCCTGGTAAATCTGTCATAATAATAGCAACCCGTCATGGAACTTGCGCACTTGCGTTTAAAGGGAATGTTGGATGACGTTCTCTTTGGTTTATTTGACGTTACGCCCAAACCACATCTATGAATAATGAACCTACTTCAGACCAACCCCTTATTGATTTGCGCCTGGCACAAGAGTTATTTCTCCCGCCGGGAAAATAGCAACAGCGCCCAAGATCCGCCCACAAAGTCACTTGCGCTTTGCGCTTCGCACTTGCGTTTCAGATCGTTAAAATAGGGCCCATAGTGTACATATGAACAAACACTACTCTACTTACAAATTCTTTATACCTGGTAAGTGTCTAGTACTTACATGTCAGTGTAAGTAAATGAAAGGTACTTATAGTATGATAATGCCATTTTTGTATTCAATATCTTTGTCCTTTATTGTACTCTTTAAATCCAAGCATTAAATACTGTACACATTACCTACTGGCTGCATTCAGTAGTAACTGCATGGAAACAGGACTGTAAAATAAAGTGTTGCACTTTACATAGTTA
Source organism: Paramisgurnus dabryanus (assembly GCF_030506205.2). Classification (NCBI taxonomy): domain Eukaryota; kingdom Metazoa; phylum Chordata; class Actinopteri; order Cypriniformes; family Cobitidae; genus Paramisgurnus; species Paramisgurnus dabryanus. The sequence goes on from NC_133357.1 coordinate 2,128,063, forward strand.
TTACACAGGACCTACCACCTAAGTTATAGCATACAGTAGTATACATAGTATACATGAGGCAACCCCAACCATTAAATACTACACATTACCTACTAGGTACATTCACTAGTAGGTCCATAGTAAGTACCGCCAAGGTCACTTTCCCGAAAATAGTCCCCTGCTATTGAAAGTTACTTATGGGACTATATTCGTCTGCTGCGTAATATCATTTTTCCTCCTGCAACCATGTTAAAGCAGAAAAGTCTTTGATTATTACGCTGGAATGAGAGTATAGTTCCTAGTCATATTGGCCTAGAAAATCGCAACTTTTAATTTTCCGTCGGTCTTAGTACACGATGTAACTACAGAAGAGTCAAGTTTTAAATAGGAAAAATATCGGTTAATTTTGAGTGCGATGCTAATGGTCTAATCAGATTCAATGGATTATGCTAAGCTATGCTAAAAGTGCTAGCGCCAGACCCGGAAGTTTGCTGAATGGATTCCAAAACGGTAAAAATCAAATATTTAACGCTAGGGGAACTGGAAAATTTGAATATTTTCAAAAAAAGTGGAGTGTCCCTTTAAGAAGAAACCTACGTGTTCATTAACCATTTGAACCCGTATTACAATTCGCCTCTATATTTGTACCTAAATAAGATATTGTAATAAAACAAAACTAAGTACCCTGACAACCACATGTGTACTGCATAACAGGAATAAGTCTTAATATAGCTCACAACAATGGCAACATCTCTAATGCTTTCAGACATAATCTGATATTCGAACACATCCATTCCAACACAACCCTTCCTTCAGGTCAAGGCTTCCTTTTGTGAACAGACACATAAATGTTTCAGTGCATTTAGAGACGGCAATCTTGCGTCTTTCCATATAGCCCTAATGGAATTACACGAGAGATAGTGTACAATCTGCATCACCCATCAAAATCAGATCTGCATGTCGTGTCCCAAAGCAGCCCTTGCCATTTTCCTGTAATTGGATATCCGTGGTCCGTAATGAAACAGCTGTAAAGCCCGAGAGCTCAGATAGGGCGAGTGTTTTCGCACACAAAAAGAACTGCTGACTGGAGGAGCGTGAGCAAGTTGTGTCCCCATTGTAAGCTTCTGATGCAATTTCCCTCCCGTCATTGGTAAAATACATTCAAAAGAACTTTTAATTAAACTTGCAATTAGGGAGAATCTGATAGTGGTCTGTCCAAATGCATTCTGGTCTTTTTAGGGCTCCCAGAGACTTTCCTTCATCTTCTCTTTGTTTCCATTTGAAAGTATTAAGCCTGTTATATTGCATGTATCAGAATTACCTATTTGCAGTAATGATGAATCTGCCATGGTGCAAGAGCAACTGGCTTTGAAAGGGAATGGGAGATGAGGCCCTGATGGGTTTTTGCACGTTACGCATAAAACACAAATACATTTTTTTTCACAAACGTATGTTTATTGTGCATCTCAGACGAGCACGTTGAGAAAAAGGGGGAGATCTTTTCGGTTTATGAAAGCCATCTGTTTGCATGGGAGGCAGCGAAGGGAGTTGTCCCTGGAGCTTTGGGTTCCTTGGGTTGCTGTCAGTGAGTTTTGAGACAGTTTGCTGAGTTTGAAGTTTCCCAGAGGAGATGACCATTGTGGGCATTACACAGAATAGTGCAAGTCTGAGTCCTCCCTGCTAATTGAGCTCATTAAAGCTTCTCAGAGGGGTTTCTAATGAGCCCCTAACAAGGCTTTTTTAATTGCATACTTACTCATTTACCCATGCAGTCACTAAACTGTAGCTCAATCTCGCTCTTATCAAACTGTTTGATTTTACTGGGGGAATGCCAAGGTTTGCCAAAGAGATGACCTGTGGGTGACCGCAATGGTGGTTCGCATCAATATCAACAAGTGCACATTTCTGAGACTGTCTTTCATTAACCTTCAAATTTCGCAAATTGAAAATTGAAAATACAGTCAATGGAAACAAGTCAATTTTGCAAAAACTCCAATATATTGAAAAAAAAAAAAAAAAAAAACGTTACACTCGCATGAGGCAGTTTTTCAGGCAATTCGAAAGAGGCGTATTTCGGAAAATGGCAATGGAAACAGTTTATTCGCTGTCCCAGTTCATCTGATTTGTAAGTCAGTCACATAATCATTATTTGAAGATAACGCATTATGTACTAAAACCTCCCAGAAACACCTCCCAGAGACACGTATCTGCTCCCAAGTATACTTTGGCTTCATCCAAAAGCTCTAAAGGGCAGCATTCCGAGGCAGGAAGGCATCAAGGCATGTCTTAATATAATGTTAGGTTTACTTCCTGCCTCCGGATATATCTTCATTGTCCTGTCCCACAATTCTATGTATGGGCGCGCACAGAGAAGGTGATTGGTCAAACCTGATCGAGTTCTAAAAAAATAAAATGGCAGCCAAGGAAACGTCTGGAGCACAAATTTAGTTTGAATAACGTAATATTTGAACTTTTTACACCTTTTAATTGCATTTCTAGAGAGAAATTAGTATTGTAGTTTTCAAATCCATTACACTGCCTATGAAGTCTGTACGAATGCGTTTCTCGAGCTGCTTTCATTCCTCCAAAGTCATAAGGTTTTGGACGCATCGTGTCTCATGTCAAAGTATGTGTTTGCCACATCATGTGAACCTATGTGTGCATCACGCGTCATGTTAAAGTGCGTGCCTGCTGCAGACGCATCAAAGGGATTTATGATTAAAGAGACGCTCACGTTTGCCAGATACTCACTTATGATCGAATTTGCAGTCAGAAATTAGGGTTAAGTTAGTGTCTTGCGAGTATATTGTGAACGCGAGTGTCTCTCTTATCATAAACCCTTTCGACGCGTGAGCAGCAGGCACGTATTTTGACAAGATGCACATGGTTTATGACGCAACGAACATATATACATACATAACAGCCTGATCTCACAAATTTCCGTGCTATAGTCATAGAATATTTTGCTAATTTATCGGTGTCAATGTCACGGATCTCCACATTTTTCCGTGTCCTTACCACGGACTTTCTTTTCTGTGTCAGTTTCAGGGAAAAGAAAGTCCGTGGTATGGACACGGAAAAATGCGGAGTTTCGTGACAATGACAAGGATAAATGTGACCCGTCACGGAAACCAGGGGCACAAGTCGGCAGCACAAGTTTCGAGAAAATGAGAATCGAAGTTTTTTTTTTCAAAATTTGTGATTTTCGTTTTATTGCAGAATCTGTTAGTTGAGATCACGAAGAAGCCTCTCCATGTTTGAGATAGCAGTTTATGAATATTTAAAAGGGTACATTTTGCGGTTGAAAAAGGCTTGTTTTTCCAGAGATTCTAGCGTGCAGCGGGGGGCGTCATTGTCTGTGTGTATATTTACATACTGTATAAGCTTGTGTTTTTGCCTCCGCCCCCACAGGGAACAGCGTGACTACTGAATAAGGATAGTTCGCCCAAAACTGAAAATAATGTCATTAATGACTTACCCGTATGCCGTTCTAAACTCGGAAGACCTCCGTTCATCTTCGGAACACAGTTTAAGATGTTTTAACTTTAGATTTAGTCCGAGAGCTTTCTGTTTCCTCCATTGAAAATCTATGTACGGTTTCCATGTCCAGAAAGGTAATAAAAACATAATCAAAGTAGTCCATGTGACATCAGTGGGTCAGTGAGATTGTGGTGAAGCATCGACAATACAGTTTGGTCCAAAAATAGCAAGAATTACGACTTTATTCAGCATTGTCTTCTCTTCCGGCTCGAGCGTGAAGTCACGTGACTTGTAGTGACGCGCTGCCCTGTTCCTCAGACATGTTTGCTTAGTTTTATTTATTTTTTCAAACTTGTAGCGTGCGTCTCCCCAGACTGTAAATGAAGCTCGGGCGCACAAAACAAAAGAAAGATAAAAGAAGCTGGGGCGGAACAAATAACAGTCAGCCGCATCGTACATCAGCCGCGTCACTGACTTTATGGGGCGGCGCAGTCGGATGACGTCAAAGTACCGCGAAATCTTACTGAGTAGTTTAATTTCGACTCGCTCTCGGGGTACTTTGACGTATTGCAGCGCAGCATGAAGTCAAACTCATAAGTTACACAGAGACCCTATTTTAAATACAAAATTTGAAGGTGGGTTCATGTGTTTAACGGAACGCAAATACCGGACTGTAATCTGATATACCCTTACATGTTACGATGTAAATAGTCCTCAGATTGTATATTATATTGTATTAACAGAAGTTCATGCGAAATCTGATGTAAACATTAGACTATATATCTATATTTCACGCATTATACGCATTTGTGGACAAAAATCATTGGATGATTCACACATCTGAAACAGACTGGATTCGACTTGTGATCCCCACAAAGGTAAAAGTCCTGTTTATTTTTGCATGTTGTACATTCGGACTTCTGTAATAAAATATTACATATGATGCTGGAACATCTGTAGCCTATCTCAAAACGGCTTTACAGGGGGTATGTCTTAGCTAAATGAGATGTAAATGAGCCCTATTGTCTCTCCAGCCAGGGAAAAGGGAAAGTGTTAACTTTTTTCTTTCTCAAATTTCTCAGCATTCTCCTTCTTGAATGTGTTACATTCAAATGGCCACAACTTCTCCAAATCTTATCAGATTTCCATGTGTTACACATCGTTAGAAAGTTTAGAAACTGCACTTTCAGAATCTATGAATAACTCAAAATGCTCCAGATCCGACTTGTGTCCCTACTTTCCGTGACTGGTCACAAATGAGCAAAATATTCCGTGACTAGTACGGAAATTTGTGAGATCAGGTTTATTTTTAATTTGCGCCCCTTAAGTCACCGGACACCACTGGCCAATAGTGTCTGAAAAACACTCCTACATCTCTTTTAAATTAAAATATTGTACTATTACCTCCAAGAAACACCTATACGTTGTGGCTCCTAAGTATAAGGGGCTTTAATGTTTGGATACAACTCTTACATAAAGTAATGCCGTTACGGTGGATGTGATAAAAGTAAACATATCAACATCAGTAATCAGTGATGTTTGGAATGACTTATTGTTGAGAGGAAAATATGTTTCAGTCGCATATCATCGGTAAATGGAAATGCTATCATTTCACAATAGTTTTTTGTCGACATTTAGAAAATATCGCTAAAGTTTTGCGCAAATCTGTAATGAAACGCAGCTTGTGAAATCCAGGTTAAAGTCTCATAAACCAACGAAGAGATTATCAAAGTTTGATTTTGAAGTCATTATTAAAGATATTAAGATTATATTTTCAAAAATATTTCTTTACATTATGTAGAAATAAAAAAAACTTCATCACAATGCATATGACATCTAGTGATGAGACTGCCGAGAAACAATGATAATTGTGCCACCATTTTGACCATACACAGCTTACAGTGTTGTTTATGTTTGCATTTAAAGGGGACATCTCACAAGACTTTTTTAAGGTAAAATAAATCTTTGGTGTCTCCAGAGTACGTATGTGAAGTTTTAGTTCAAAATACCATATAGATAATTTATTATAGCATGTTAAAATTTCCACATTGTAGGCGTGAGCAAAAATGTGCAGTTTTGGGTGTGTCCTTTATAATGCAAATTAGCTGATCTCTGTACTAAATGACAGTGCCGTGGTTGGATAGTGCAGATTAAGGGGCGGTATTATCCCCTTCTGACATCACTGGGGAGGCAAATTTCAATAAGCTATTTTTTCACATGCTTGTATAGAATGTTTTACCAAAACTAAGTTACTGGGTTGATCTTTTTCACATTTTCTAGGTTGATAGAAACACTGGGGACCCAATTATTGCACTGAAACATGGAAAAAGTCAAATTTTCTTGATATGTCCTTTTAATGTGACTTATTGATCTCTAAATGAAGTCAAAATACATTGTTTTCTCTCATAAACGTTTTGCTTTTCTTCAAAAGGCACCAGAGTCGTATGGATTCCTTTTCTAATGATGGATGTGCTTTAAACACGCAAGCAGAGTCTGGATATTATTTATTATAACTCTAAATGTGTTCGGCTAAAGAAATTAAGTCATATACACCTAGGATGGCATTAAGGTGAAATTATGAGGTAATTTTTTTATTTCTTTATTAGTTTAACTATTCATTCAAGGCTTTATACAGAGGATGCTACTTTGTACTGCACTGGAAGATTATTATAAAAAAAGCAAAAAAACAATTTAAAACAAGTCTGCCAGTGCAGTAATACAAAACATCATGAATTTAAGTCTAAATATACGAGTCAATATACATGACTTTACAGATATTTAGGGTATAACAAATCCCATACATTGCAAAAGTAGCGAAATAGCTAAGCCTAACATTAGCAAACACTGCAATAAAAGCACAAGAAATGTATAATGGATTCACATTGGTTTTGTATAGCATTACTACCTTATGTACTGTATGTGTGTAGATGTACTCATATATCAGATAGAAACCATGACAGTTATAAAACATTGCTACAGTGAGTTCATTGATGTTTTTTTTTTTTTTTTAAGAAACTAAAGAGACTAGATCTTGGTTTATGATCCATTTGCATTCAATTTTCCTTTGTCAGTCCTGTTCAATCAATGCAACTTAGCGAAGTTGGTTTTAAATCTTGTTGGTTACACAAACTGGCTTCGCTGACAAGTACCCCAAGCCCATATAACCATCAACCCATCCCAGCCTGACCAATAGCAAATCGTATGATGGCCAACAAGGACTACCAAGCCACCATAGGCCGGTTTAGATTTCCATCTGTATAGTGAAAAGCCGCAAAATGGAAATAATGTATTCTTTAGAAAGGTATCTTTGAGGAGGTTTATTGTACTGTATGTTTTTGCCAAGATTTTTACACCTTTGCATTGAGGCCTTTCCAACTATAATATAATAGAAAATAAACAGCAGTTCAGGCGTATGCATAAGGCTATGTGTTTATCATTTCCCACAAGACTCTATCAATAAGCAACTTAATAGTGCAAAAGCCTTTGATGTTACAATATTCGAACCCACCAGGAAACCCATAGCGTGCAAAGTGCAAAATAAGGTCTCGTATTAATGAGGGCGAAATACAGTGAGGTCTGGGTGAAATAAAGGCAGTGTCTGGGGACTGCAGTGATCTTACAAAAGTCAGTTATACTATGGTAATGAGGTCTCAGAGAAACCACGCTATTTACAAAGACAAAGAACCTCGCTGATGCATTAGGAGCAGGTTTACTTATAACAATAGATTCATTGCTTTACTGAGATTTTTATCTTTTTTATTTGTGTTGAGCTGCCTCAGTGAGAGCTTAATTCTAAAGGAAACTTAAAAGAAATAAGAGATACACTGTAAAAAATACTTTGCTGCCTTAAAATTTTTTTGTTGAATCAACTCGGATTTACAAGTCATTTCAACGTACTATTATTTATCTTGACTAGAGATGAGTTGTTATAACTACAGGTGAGTTATTATAACTTATAAATGAAAGTTGATTTAACAAAAAATTTTAAGGCAGCAAAGTTTTTTTACAGTGTAGTAGAATGTTCTATCTTTCTTTCTTTTTTTCTTAGTTTGTTTTGCATAATAAAAATAGTTATTTAATTTATAAAAAATAGGAGCATAAAGGAGATTCACTTCAATAGTACACAAGTCATTGATAGTTTTGGCCTTGGAGGTCTAGTATTGCAGTTATACTGTGACTATGAATAGTTAATCGTCTTAGTTTATGCAAGTTGTTTACTTTCTGGATGTTCCCTGTGACACTGAATGAATTCCTCACAGGCAGCCTTGAATTTTGATAAAAATTTTGTCTGAATCATGCTTTCAGTGGACCTCATCACAATTTAGTCTCAAATTATTGGCAACAACAGAGCATGCCTCACATAAAGGGTGAAGTCTTGTGTTGAATGATTGAAAGTTTAACAATCTTAAATAGTTTTTTTTAGTAGGTTTGATAAAAAAATTATTCTAATCTAAGGGACATTAAATAAATGTACCAAAACAAACAATTTCTATAGCATTTACAACTGAAGATTCCTTTCTGAGTTTTCATATCAAAATGATGTGTATATAGTTTTCAGAATTCTTATTAAGGAGCACCATTTACCAACAACCAATACTACAGTTTGTTTGTTTGATAACCATAACCAGCAAGCAATTTTGCATTTAAAATACATAGCCGTCCAAACACAGCCCAGATGTCTAGGCTTAAACAAGACACAATTTGGGCTGTCAGTGAAAATTGAATAGACTTCTAACCATAACCCCAAAATAAATGAAATAAAATAAATGAATAAATGAAAGCAAACACCTTGTAAACACTGTTGACTTTGCTTACATTATGGAATATCATACTTCTCGCAAATTATTTTGGCAAAAAACGACAAGTTTATTTTGACTAAAAGTGGGTTTATATATGGCCAGACTAAATCAAGTCTAGTTAACCTAGATGGTGAAATTATGGCTATTGCTGTTGGGTAGTCTTCATTAAAAGCAATTCACATCTTTGTTATAGATTTTTGTAAATAATAATGCAGTAAAAGTAGGACTGAAAATAGGGCGGAATGCAGGGGATAGAATCCGGTGAGTAAATTTTGAGGGGAATTAATAGATTTTTTTTAAAGATTTTTTCTCTTATTTAAACATCCATTAACTAAATATCTAAAATGTCACACTCTTCAAAAAACTGTAATGTTATTAATTATTTTAAAGCCATCCAATATGAAATCAAAAATTCCCCCCTCTCCGAACTTGTCCCCCAGTGAATGTTTTCCATTTCCAAAAGTAAAAGCATATTTGGTGTAGGACTACTTTGTCATTATTAAATGTTCTTCATTTTAAGTTTATATCACCTTTTTGAGGCCATTAGTCAACATTTTTTTGTAAATGTTACGTTTTTACTCAAAACTGCTTCTAATTCAGTGAACATTTTAAAGTAATGTAATTTTTACCCACATTTTTCCAATAGGAAGACATTTTGAGCAATGTTTGTAACCAAATAATTTCTTAGGATCATTGACTTCCATAGAATTAGTTTTTCCTACTATGGAAGTCAATGGTGCTCCTGTTTTTTTGCTTCATTACAAATAGCTCCCTTTCAGCAGTGCAAAAAAAAAAAACATGTCTGTAACTACTTTAGGGTTATTAAATGATGACAGAATTTTTGGGTGAACTATCCCTTTAAAGGGGCATTCCACTTTTTTAAAATATGCTAATTTTCCAGCTGCCCTAGAAATAAAGATTTTATTTTTACCATTTTGGAATCAATTCAGCTGATCTCTGGGTCTGCGCTACTACTTTTAGCATATTTTAGCATAATCTGATTAGACAATTAGCATCGCGCTAAAAATAACCAAAGAGTTTCAATATTTTTCCTATTTAAAACTTGACTCTTCTGTTGTTACATCGTAAGACCGACGGAAAATTAAAAGTTGCAATTTTCTAGGCCGGTATGGTTAGGAACTATACTCTCATTCTGGCGTAATAATCAAGGACTTTGCTGCTGTAACATGGCTGCAGTAGGTGCAATGATATTACGCAGCAGCCGAAAATAGTCCCCTTAGTAACTTTCAATAGCAGCTTTTGTTGATGACTATTTTTAATTTTCCGTTGGTCTCAGTACACGATGTAACTACAGAAGAGTCAAGTTTTAAATAGGAAAAATATCGAAACTCTTTGGTTATTTCTGAGTGCGATGCTAAATGGTCTAATCAGATTCAATGGATTATGCTAAGCTATGCTAAAAGTGGTAGCGCCAGACCCGGAGATCAGATAAATGGATTGCAAAACGGTAAGAATCAAATGTTAAACTCTAGGGGAGCTGGAAAATTAGCATATTTTCAAAAACAGTCGAGTTAAGGATGATTTGCAGAGTATTCAAGAAAACATTACCGCCCTCTCGTATGACTTTTCATTCATATTTTGCCCCTTTATTCCACTCCTTCATGGCAAGCTTTAGGAAAACTGTGTGAAAACAGTCCAAGCCTGGTTTGCATAAACTAACAAAGAGAAGACAAATGAAGAAAACATTCATAAATGAGCAGCATTATTTTTAGCGTTTATTTGAACTTCGAAAATGCTAATTGTGGCCTTTGTGTGTAATACAAATCTCTTAAACCCTGTATACTCCAAGTCTGTTCCAGGTCTCTTGTGACATTTAACCATTTCCCCATTGCCAGTCGGACAATTACATCAATTGTAACAATTAGCCTGGTTTAGATTGTGTTACGGCTGTAAGTGCCATTTAGCCACACAATGCGTTTCAGTCAAATCAATGGCCAAGCAGAAATCACATTGATCTTAGGAACGCAATGAGAAAATGTCTCATCTTGCAAAAAACACCATTGTGTTTAATAGCAGCCCAGTAAGCCTCTGTGCATGGCGTCTCTGTGGCCGTTGCGCTAATTTTGCTCCTTTCTTCCCTACAGAGATGAATAGATTGAGTCTTTCATTAGGTAAATGGTACCCAGAGAGTTTTAATGAGGGACGACAACTGCAACTAGCTGTCTTGTGACCTATTATCATCTGTTATTGCACAGAAATCTCATTTGACTGGATTTTTAATTAAACTGATGCTAAGTAAAAGGGCATGTGTATTTTACAGCATTATTCAGGGCACCCACCGGTAATCAGAGATTGCAGGTAACTTTTAATCATTCCTGGGTGTCTTATGGGAATCGCGCTGAAATGGTATATTTGTAAGTCTGGGATCTTTTCTGAATCCTATAGTATATGTATATATAGTTCATGCAAAACCCTGTAAGTGCGTCTGACATGTTTTCTTTTTTTATTATCAGGCTCTTATGTTTAGATTCAGTAATTTCACTTTCATGGCAATGAAAAAGTTATTAGTCAGTAATTGAAATGCCTTATTTGCACCAATAGTCATTTCATTAAAATGTAATAAAAAATGTAGTCAACATTTCATTTTGACTGTCTTTCGCTGCAAAACCCTCTAGGTGCATGCAAGCTTTTTTGGCAAAAACCTAAAAAAAATCCTTTTCTTTGGACAAGACCTAGTAAGCGATTGCAAAATCACTAGAGATGCAACTAGAAACATTGCAAATGATAAAAGTCAAAATGTAAATATGAAGAAACTTAACCACACATTGGGGGGTGCTGTGATACACGTCACTGCCACATACAGGTGAAGTCAGGTCCTAGTACTTACATGTTTAAATATAATCTATGGTTGTTTTGCATGCTGTCATTCATGCAATTCATCTTTCGTGTACTTAGAGGACTTTGCTGAAAAAAAGTATATGCTGTTTAGTGGATTATGCCAATAAAGCAGTGTTTCTGAAGGGCCTGAGTCCTGGATTAAGCGAATTTGAATGAAGGTTTTTGATTAACATATAATATATGCCAAGAGCATCTGGTTAATACTATCTATATTTTGATGGAGGTGGAATTTAGCGGCTTTTGAGAGATTCTTATTTGTATACTTTATGCATATATGAAATAGCCAGACTTTGTTAGAAAAAAAGTGTTATTTCATTCATTTATTCCTTTGTTTTATCATGGTTAAACAGGCAGTTGTACAGACTGCGCTGCTGTATTCAGATTGGATTGTGTTCACTGGCTGCCTAACTTTTAACTTCATGAACCCTGAATCCCTACAAAAGATAAATATATGCAAATATTAGGCTAAGAGACCTTTTTTAAAAACTCATGGTAGCCTCATTTAGGTTATATGCTGGTTTCATTCGAGCACATATAGGACTCTAGGGAGCTGCATCCACCAAACTGACACCAAAGTCAATTTTTCTGCTTGCTTTTCAACTGTCTGCACCTCGGGTCTCCTGCTGTTTGCAATCAGGAGCTCGCACAAACCGAGAAACTCTTTGATCCGTGTGATGTCTCCTTCCAACACTTTTTCACTATGTCTCTGCTATTCTGTTCACGTTCTTTCTCCGTTCTGTCCTTCAGTTTGGGAATGGTCCTATTCTCACACCAGCTGTTTGTTTTGCATTTTCAAAAATGAAATGAATTTGGTTCATCCAAAAATGAAAATTCCTGTTAAGCCCTTAGTTTTTAAAAGGAGGAATCTGCCCGTTTCTCTTGTTTTCATCATACAGTATGATAGGATGTGGATTACACCAAAGTCACGCCACAGGCGGTCATGTTTGCAACGTCTCCGGGCAGTTATTTCAGTCATGCAAGACTGAAGTCCTATCTACTTCAATGGGAAAAGATGGATATATCTAAAATCATGTTAAAATCACAATTAAACTACATATTAGAGGTCTTCACAGGTCCACTTAGATTTGAAAACCTGAGGTCCTACCCGTGTCCAAGTTTCATGTGTGCCTTGGACACGGGTCAGGTATAATATTAGTGGCATCAGGTCTTGGGAAATCTAAAATGAATGTGTTTTTGAAGAATGGACCAGAGACGACAAAAACTATCTTGCGTGTGTGCGTCAATGTCTTTTTCAAACCCATCCTCTATTTGCCAAGAGCGCTTGCGACATCATCGTTTGGCTGGCGGTTAGTTTTCATTGAGAGACACTTGTTAATCAATTTTTAATGTACATTTCAATGGTTACCTTGGTGTCGTCATCAGAGAGCAAAGGAAAATAAATGGATCAGCGAGCCAAATTTTTTTTCTGTCTGACTGGTGCGTGCGAGACTGCAGAATGCACACAAGTCAGTGCCATTTACATTTGGGTCCAGTCGGGTTAAAAGAAATTGCCACTGGTTCGGAATCTGGTCTTATTTTCTCGGGTTTGTCTCGAGTCGGGTCTTTCTTTAAAAAATAAAAAAATATTTATGCACATAGGTTTCAGGTAAAAGGTTTTTCGGAAAATTAAAAAGTTGGCCGATATGGCTAGGAACTATACTCTCATTCTGGCATAATAATCAAGGATTTTGCTGCCGTACCATGGATGCAGCAGGCAGTAGCCATGTTACGGCAGCAAAGTCCTTGATTATTATGCCAAAATCGCAACTTTAAATTTTCCGTCAGTCTAATGCTGCCAGGCAACCTGTAACCCGTAACTCACGACTCTGAACTGGGAGTACATCGATCTAGTACGAGTTCACGGGTGGGAAGTCACGGGTTTGACTGCCGTTCCAGTGCACTTTCACTGGTAGAAGGAGGTAAAAACACGAGTTACAGGCTGCCTGGAACGGATAAGGTCGTGAGTCGTGGTTTTGAAGTCGTAACTCACGGGTTTAAAAACCTGCCTGGAACGCAGCATAAGTACACGATGTAACTACAGAAGAGTCAAGTTTCAAATAGGAAAAATATTGAAACTCTTTGGTCATTTTTGAGCACGATGCTAATGGTCTAATCAGATTCAATGGATTATGCTAAACTATGCTAAAAGTGGTACCGCCAGACCCTGAGATCAGCTGAATTGATTCCAAAACTGTAAAAATCAAATGTTTAACTATAGGGAGCTGGAAAATTAGCCTATTTTCAAAATAAGTGGAGTGTCCCTTGCTTGAATTAGCTCTAAAGGACACATTTTTTTCGAGGATGTTTCAGCTACTTTGCATGCACACGTAGGCAAGTGCCTTATATGACTCTATACAGAGCCCCTCCCCCAGAGAATCCTCAGTCTTTATCGATTGATGATTGGTTCGTTTAACGGGACTTTCATCACCACAGTGGCCATACTGAGCATTGCATTGTCCCCTATTTACAGTAATAGGAGTGCTCAATCTTGTTTATTTGTGATTATGCTTAATGTGGTAAGATGTATATTTAGGTACAATAGCTAATTTGTTTTGCATTTATGTTTTGTGTTATTCCTGCCCAATTTTAGTTTACCCAATACACGGATGCACGCACACACACACACACACACACACACACACACACACACACACACACACACACACACACACGCACACACACACGCACACACACACGCACACACGCACACACACACATTCTGGTTTCCATGTTTTGTGGGGACATTCCATAGACGTAATGCATTTTATACCATACAAACTGTATATTCTATTCCCCTTACCTGCCCCATTCCCTAACCCCAACCATCACAAAAACCTTTCTTGTACCTTAGATTTTCAAACATCATCTTGTTAGATTTATAAGCTTGTTTCCTCATGGGGACATCAAAATGTCCCCACAAGGTCACAAAAACACTGGTATTCCTATCTTTGTGGGGACAATTGGTCCCCACAACGTGATAATTACCAGCTACACACACACACACACACACACACACACACACACACACGCACGCACGCACACACACACACACACACACACACACACACACACACGCGCACACGCGCACACGCACACACACACACACACACACACACACACACACACACACACACACACACACACACACACACACACACACACACACACACACACACATACACATATATATTCACCACTTGTGTAGCCACAATTCTCTCTTTCTCTCTCTCTCTCTCTCTCTCTCTCTCTCTCTATCTCTCTCTCTCTCACTGTGCATGCAACAGTTCAAAGTTTAGTATTTCAAAGCAGCTTCTTTTTGAAGGGAAGAGAATCTCTGAATTATGCATTGGCTGTTTAGAGCGAGCAAAACTAGACTGGCTTTAACCAGGGAGAAACAGAGGCTTTAGAAATCAGACGGTTAATGTAAAGAACCTCTTTCTTTTTCTTTCTCTCTCTTTCTCTCTTTCTCTCTCTCTCTCTCTCTCTCTCTCTCTCTCTCTCCTCGGTGCTGAACTAGGCCGTGGGTTGCTGCGTCTTTCTTCACATCACTTGGTTTCCACGCAGTTCTGGAGGAGTCAAGACGGCATTTGTCGCATTCTTTACTCCCACACAACCTAAAATGCCTGTATGTGACTTTAGCACATGCACATGCGTTGGAGCTTTTATATGCGTGCGTGCATGGATCTGAGGTGAAGTGGTAATTATTTTTCTCATTTGATAAGGTGGAGTAAAGATGAGAGAAGGATGTGGAAGAAAAGGTCTGTCAGATGTGGCGAGACAGGCCTGTTTGGTGGCACCTCCATCTGGTCATATGGCAAAACTACAGCAAAATATTGCATAGAGTTAAAAAGTCCTTTATTTCAAAATCACATTGCACAGATTCAGTTGTATAACTCTGAGAAATATACAACCTCAACAACAAAAGTCACACCAATAGCCATTCTCCATAGGTTATTCTTTTATTTTTTTATAAAAAAACTTCAAAAGGATCTAAAAATGATAGACTGGGGTTGGGAAACGTTTATTATTCTCTATTACTAAATAGGTCCAAGGGTGTAATGGTTTCTTTTTCATACAGGATGATTGGGGGAGCTTTTCTGCATGTATTTCGATAACGCGTGAAATATATGGGAAAGATCATCCAGGAACCCGTTGAATCCCAATAGGGGGTCTTTTCCACCTCTCTTTCCCCCATCTTCTATTTCATTCTTTCCAAATTCTCTTTTCAAGCACACGCTTCATTATTCACACTTATTATCAATCGGAGGCTTTTCTTGCTGCGTCGGTTCGAGTGAAGGAGAAAAGGCGGCGATCAATAATTTGCCGGAAAATAATCGTTTCAGTTCTAAATTGTTGCTCAGATCAGTCATCACCCCTTCACCGTGAACCGAAGACGCAGATGCTAACTGCTCACCTGCGGTGGCAATCGATGACGAAGCTGAAGAAAATGGGACCGATCTCCTTCACCTTCTCATCTTTTCTCGTCTGTCTCACTTTCTTTGAGGTTTCGATTCATTGGATTTCAGCGCTGTGAAATACAGTGTCCTGTTGGAGATATACTGGGTGAGGGAGTTTATAACAAGGACTACGTACCCCAAGGAAACTAGTGAGGCACACAGTAAAATCTGTAGGTAATTTACCCGAGTTTGAGTTAAGACTTTGTCATTGTTTACTCACCCCCATATTGCCTTAACCCCATAGTATAGGGCTGTAACGATAAATCGCGTGTCCTATTAAAAAAACCTGTCTAAAATCGATTCTGAATCGCAATGCTGCGATTCTGTGTTTCATGCGTAGCTTGTACGTGTACTATGGCGTTTTGGTCAGAAAGAAGTCCTTCTCAATCTAAAATCATTATGAGTTGGATTCGTTTATAACGTGCATTTAAAAAGCAACACTCGTAAAACACAATCATTCAAAATATTCTTTATTATCATGAAAATACCTGAAACAATCAACCGGATCAACAACACAAAATTATTGAATATATCTTCATATATCAAGCCACTTCTTGATCTCATCTTCACACTGGTCCATACATGGCAGGTGTAGTTAATATAAACTGTTTAAATCGTGTTTTATCTGTGCTCCCACTACACTTTTTCTACCGGCTGGCTATTGAACCGGAAGTCTAGGCCCGGAAAGGAAATACGTCACATCACTTACTTCCACGTTCGAAAAAAAGGTGGATAGCAGTGCTCAATCTTGTTTTTTCAATATTTTTGGTATAAATTAGCAGTTATCATTAAATACTGTTTCAATTTTAAATGATGATATCACTTGTTATGTTTTAATTTCAGATTATCATGAATATCAAATATGGAGCGAATTTTGTGCCAAAATTTTACAAACAAATCCAGCATTTTGCAAACAAACTCAATCTGCTTTGCAAAGGGAAAACTTGACTCGCAAACAAACAGAAAATGCTTTGTAAATAATAAAGGCAATTTGAGAGAAAATGCAGAGGTGTTACAAATATGTACTGTGTTTTGTAAATGTGACCATGATTTTCTCACAAATGTGACCATGATTTTCTCACAAATGGGACCATGATTTTCTCACAAATGTGACCATGCAATCCAAATCAGCAGATGGCGCTGTTTCAACTTTTTTCAGGCATTTTCAACTAGTCTCCCTGAAAAGCCCTGAATTTTAACTTACATATCACCCTTGACAGTGCCAACAACTGAATGAAGACAAAATTAATTTTTCGGGGTTCATGTTGTTAATCTCTGGAATTATTGAAAGTGTTGATAATAATAAATGTCTGTTAATAGTAAACACACTCTGTGTGTAAAGACATTGAATTCCATCTGAATTCTATACATTTGCAATTGTCAATCCCTATTCCCCGTCTGATTCTCTAAATTCTCTGTCTCTGAAATTCTCTTCTTTTGGTGATAAGAAACTCACCATCACTGGACTGTTTTAAGTGATCCTTAAAGACTTATCCTTTTACAATAGCTTACTATTGCTAAATGATTATTACTAACTTGTTTACTGTTGTAAGTGTATGTTCCTGAGAATCTCTTATATTATGGTGCTTTGAGTTCTAGAAAGTGCATTATAAATAAAATGTATTATATTCCCTGCACAAAAATAACAGCTAATACCAGCCTATGCCGGTTGACTGGTTCAAGATGGTGTTCCAGCCTGGTTTTAGCTTAAGCTAGTATTAGAAGGATTTTTGCTTTTATACTGTAGCTGGTCAGGCTGATCACACCAGCCCAAACCAGCTTGACTAGGCTGGAAGCTTTGCCAGCTTGGCTAGGGTGAAAGAAGCTGGTTTAAACTGGGACTCCTAGCCTGACAAGCTAAGACCAACTTTAAAAGGATTAACATTTTGTAGAAGTTTATCTTGTTCAAAGTGCTCAAATGACTATGATCCTGGTTGGTTGGTTACTGTTGTTTGAACTGGCCACTCTGTCCAGACAGCCGATGTTGGGTTTATTATGTCCTTACCACACACTTTCTCCAAAGAGTTTCATTTATTATCCTGCATCTTTTGATAAGCATTGCAAGTTGAATTCAATGTCTTGACACACAGAATTTGTTTACTATTAACAAACATTTATTATTATTAACACTTACAATAAATTCAGTGAGATTAACAGAACGAAGCCCGACAAATGAAATGTCTTTATTCAGTTGCTGCCACTGTCAGGGGTGATATGTACGTTAAAATTCAGGGCTTTTCCCCTGGGCTTTTTTCCAATGCCTGAAAAAGTTGAAACAGCACCATCTGCTGTTTTGGATTGCATGGTCCCATTTGTGAGAAAATCATGGTCACATTTGTGAGAAAATCATGGTCCCATTTGTGAGAAAATCATGGTCACATTTGTGAGAAAATCATGGTCACATTTGTGAGAAAATCATGGTCACATTTACAAAACACAGTACATATTTGTAACACCTCTGCATTTTCTCTCAAATTGCCTTTATTATTTGCAAAGCGTTTTCTGTTTGTTTGCGAGTCAAGTTTTCCCTTTGCAAAGCAGATTGAGTTTGTTTGCAAAATGCTGGATTTGTTTGTAAAATTTTGGCACAAAATTCGCTCCATAATCAAATCCTTATGGACAGCTTAATACCATAAATCCTATGTTCTTAATGTTTGCTTTGCCTTGGTTCCCTTTCAATACGGTTCACTTTGCATTGCGTCAGTTTGCTGACGCTATGGGGGGAAACTCCTGTTTACTCCGTGATTGAAGCCTATTGGTTAACGTCTGTAGAAAATACAGACCAATGACGTTTGAGCCCGCGCGGGGGGCGTGGCACACGTCCCTATATAAGCCGGTGAAATACGTCAAGAGCTCATTACTTTTCTCCTTCAGCGCGAACCTTCTCGCTGCTCCGAAGAAGAAGCCCTTACTCGCCGTCGATCCAAGCACTGCAGCGGACTACAACACACCAGCGTGTTCCCCTGCCGCTTTCCGGTGAGCCTAAAAGAGAGTATCTAAAAGAGCAGAAGCGCGTTGAGATAATGTCGCTTCGGCATTGCGGCTCCTGCCGAGCCCCTTTGCCTGTGGAGGATTTCCACAAGGAGTGCGTCATCTGTCTGGGTCCTGCCCACGCCGAGGCCGTACTCGCCGAGGCGGGCTGCGCCCACTGCGAGCTCCTTCCTATCGCGGTGCTGCGCTCCCGCCTCGAGATCTTTAAACGGAAGGCTTCCCGTGCTCTCCCGCCTAAACAGCAGCGGAGCCGTGAAGCTGGAAGACGCCCTGAGACCGAGTCCACGCCGGCTCATCCCCCGCGTGCTCTGTCTCCCCGCCGTCACCCTGTCACCTTCGCCCATGAAGACCTACGCCCCCTGCCGAGTGCTAGCGGCATGGTTTCCTTTGGGTCCGGTGACAACTTGGAAGTGATGTCATCCTCTGAGGAGTTAGAGGATTGGGCGGCTTCGGATGACGACGCCCACGCAGCCGCCGCTGATGAACCTACCGAATCGCGTCCTCACGACTCTGAGCTCATCCGCATCTTGACACAAGCTACGACGGAGCTCAACATCAAGTGGTCGCCGCCGTCAGAGCCTCAACTCAGCCGGTTGGACGAGTGGTTTCTGCAGCCCGGGCGCCGTCAATCGTCCCGCCAACGGCAGGCGCCGTTTTTCCCTGAGGTCCACCAGGAGCTCACCAAATCTTGGCGTGCTCCCCACTCCACCCGAGCTCAGAGCGCCGTCTCCCACGTCCTCTCCGTAGTGGACGGCGCTGATGAACACGGCTACTCCAAGATGCCGCCGCTCGAGGAAACTGTCGCCGCCCATCTCTGCCCGTCTTCAGCCGGCGGATGGAGGGCTAAATTGAACCATCCGTCAAAGCCCTGTCGCCTGACATCGACCCTGGCGTCGAAATCTTACGCCGCCGACGGCCACGCTGCATCCGCTCTCCATACGATGGCGGTGCTGCAAGTATACCAGGCAAAACTCCTCCGTGACATGGACGAGACAGGTCCGGACCCGTCGACCTTTCAGAACCTGCGCAGCGCGACTGATCTGGCCCTCCGCGCCACTAAAGTCGCCACTCAGGCTGTAGGAAGAGCCATGGCCAGCCTGGTTGTTCTGGAGAGACATCTGTGGCTGAACTTGACGGAGATAAAGGACACGGATCGGGTTGCCCTTCTTGACTCGCCCGTGTCACCGTCGGGGCTCTTCGGCTCTGCTGTGGAGGGGTTCACCCAGCGCTTCACTGAGGCACAGAAATCGTCGCAGGCTATGCGGCATTTTCTACCTAAACGATCTGCCTCAGCGTCTGAGACCGGCCGCCCAAAACCGCCGCCAGCTCAACGCCCTAAGCCAGCACCAGCTCAGCCCCAGCAGAGAGCTGAACCGGAGGTCAAGCGCCAGCGTCCTGCACGACCGGCTGGCCCGCCTCGACGCCGCGGTCCCCGTCCTCGGATTACGCTGGACCCGACGCCGGCGCCGCCTCCCTGAAGAGAGTCTGAGGAGGAAAAGAGGCTCTGGTCCCGCTTCGGCCGGCCCGCCCTCGAAAGTTCTGCGTGTTTCAGTCCCCTCGGGCGCTGGACACACCCTCGCTGTAACAGCGAAACACAAATTTTTACCTTTTCACAAAAAGAGCAAATTTCCTCCTCTGTACACACAAACACACACACACGGCTTAACGTCCATAGGCATATCGACGCTCGCCGTCAAATTTCACGTTTGGCAATCCACCCCCGGTATGCCGGGCTGGATTCTAAACGTAATCCAACACGGTTATTCACTTCAATTCGCACGGAGACCACCCCGGTTTTGCGGCGTTCTCTACACCACTGTCCCAGACGATCGTATGCAGATCCTCAGGGAAGAGGTGCGTTCTTTATTACTAAAAGACGCGATAGAGACGGTCCCGGCGGATCAAAGCGAATCAGGCTTTTACAGTCGTTATTTTCTCGTTCCAAAGAAAGACGGCGGCCTCAGACCGATATTGGATCTACGCGTTTTGAATCGTGCTCTTGCCAAACGGCCGTTCAAAATGCTTACAGCCAGACGAATCATGGCGTTAATTCGACCGGGCGATTGGTTCATATCAGTGGATCTGAAAGACGCTTACTTTCACATTCCGATAGCCCCACGTCACAGGCCGTTCCTAAGATTCGCGCTCGACGGGACAGCATACCAGTACAAAGTTCTGCCCTTCGGATTATCTCTGGCACCACGCACATTTACCAAATGTGCGGATGCGGCTCTCGCCCCTCTCAGACAGAGCGGCATCCGCATATTGAATTACCTCGACGATTGGCTTATTCTAGCACAGTCAGAGAGGGAAATTACTGCGCACAAGACCGTTGTACTCCAGCATTTGGAGAATTTGGGGTTCAAAATCAACCTCCAGAAGAGTTTGCTCACCCCCACGCAGCGAATCGCGTTCTTAGGCACGACGCTCGACTCATTAAAGATGCGGGCATGGCTTACACAGGAACGCGCGCTCACGGTCAGACGCGAGGCGGCATCGTTCAAAGCGGGTTCACATCTCCCTCTCAAACGATTCCAAAAAATGCTGGGTCTGATGGCAGCAGCATCCCCACTAATACCGTTGGGAATGCTGTTCATGAGGCCGCTTCAGTTTTGGTTGAAAGCGAAAGTTCCGCCCCGTGCTTGGTTGTCGGGCCGCTTATTAATCAAAATCACGTACAGCTGCGTGAAAGCGCTTTCGATATGGACATCCCCTCACCTTTTCCTCTCGGGCACGGAGCTCGGCTCCGTGAGCAGGAGGAAAGTGGTGACTACGGATGCGTCTGCGACGGGTTGGGGCGCTCACTGCGACGGCGAGCTCGCCTTCGGTGCGTGGAACAACCAGTTGTCTCAGCTACATATCAACCACCTCGAGATGTGGGCGGTTATCTTGGCGCTACGACACTTTCGACCGAAACTCCAACATCAACACGTTCTAGTGCGGTCGGACAGTATGACGGTGGTTTCGTTCATAAACCACCAAGGAGGGCTGAGATCTCGCTCCCTATCCAGGCTGGCGAGACGGCTTTTATTATGGGCTCACGCGAACGTACGTTCGTTAAAAGCGACTCACGTACCGGGTGTAGCCAATACGGGTGCAGACATTCTCTCGCGCAACGGTCCGCCGCCGGGAGAATGGAGACTGCATCCTCAGACGGTCGAGAGAATATGGACCGTCTTCGGCCGGGCGGAGATCGATCTGTTTGCGTCAGACGAGAACGCGCATTGCCCGATCTTCTTCTCGAGACACCACGATGCCCTGTCGCAAGCATGGCCGGCGTGTCTTCTGTATGCTTTTCCTCCGGTGGCTCTGTTACCACAGGTCCTTCAGAGGATAAGAGAGACGAAATGCGCGATAATTCTGGTCGCCCCGTTTTGGCACAATCAACCATGGCTCCCCGACCTATGGCAGCTGAAAACATCAGCACCATGGCCAGTACCGCTGAGGAAAGACCTCCTATCTCAGGCGAGAGGGACGATATGGCATCCACAGCCGGAGCTATGGAATCTACACGTTTGGTCTCTGAACGGCAACCATCACGCCTTTCAGGACGGGTGTTAAATACTCTAACTGAAGCTAGGGCCCCATCTACCAGGCGCCTTTACGCTCAAAAGTGGTCTATTTTTTCTGACTGGTGCACGACGAAAGACTTAAACCCAAACACCTGTGAAGTGGAGCATATTCTCTCCTTTCTGCAGGAAATGCTGGACAGCGGTCGCGCGCCCTCGACGCTTAAAGTGTATGTGGCGGCGATAACGGCGAATCACGCCCTTATCGCCGGTCGCACCGTGGGAAAACATGATCTCATCATTAAATTCCTTAGAGGCGCTCGCAGACTAAACCCACCGCGACCTAACACGGTCCCGTCTTGGGATCTGTCCACGGTCCTGAAAGCGCTGCGCGGTCCCCCTTTCGAGCCCCTCGAACAGGCTGACCTGCGCGCTCTCTCGTTTAAAACCGCTCTCCTCCTGGCGTTGGCATCGGTTAAACGAGTGGGCGATTTACACGCGTTTTCAATTGACCCGTCGTGTCTGGAATTCGGTCCTAACGATAGCAAAGTGATCCTTAGACCGAGAGCGGGATACATTCCTAAAGTTTTGACCACGCCATTTAGAGTTCAGGTGGTTTCACTTCTCGCCCTTCCGACGGCGGACGGCGAACAAACCCCGAACACGCTCTGCCCCGTCAGAGCGTTAAGAATATACACGGACCGTTCTGCCTCATATCGCAAGTCAGATCAGCTGTTCGTAAGCTTCGCACAACATTCCTTAGGTATGCCGCTCACTAAACAGAGGCTATCTAAATGGATCGTCGAAGCCATTGCTTTGACTTACGCCTCCCTGAATGAACATTGTCCAGTTGGTTTAAAAGCTCACTCCACGAGGGGTATGGCTTCATCTTGGGCTTGGTCTAAGGGGATTTCTATCGTTGACATTTGTAACGCGGCCGGCTGGTCCTCGCCGTCTACGTTTGTCAGATTTTATAGCCTGGATGTACCTGCCTTACAAGCACAGGTCTTATCGGCTTAATGATTCACGCGACTGCGTTTCTGTATGCCTTCACGGTGCGTTGCTAGCTCACCGTCATGGCTACCTATTAATAATTCATGCACAGCTCGCGGCGCGCTCAGGGAACCCGCCGTCTCGTGCTCTATTGTATATGCATCATGGTGCGTTTAGTAACTTCACTGTATGCGTATTACTGTCTCATATATGGTGCTTACACTTGCGCTCGCTAGAGCTATGTATATGCTGGGTTAGGGCCACATGCAGTGTCTCTCCGGTAAGGGCACCTCAGTCCGTTGTGTATGCACGGCGGGATGGGATTACGTTCCCCCATAGCGTCAGCAAACTGACGCAATGCAAAGTGAACCGTATTGAAAGGGAACGCTTAGGTTACTCACGTAACCCCGGTTCCCTGAAATAACGGGAACGAAGCATTGCGTCGCTGGCCGTGCTACAAACGTCTACGCAGCGAGTGTTATTCGGCTGCGCGCTTCAGTCGAATAATAATGAGCTCTTGACGTATTTCACCGGCTTATATAGGGACGTGTGCCACGCCCCCGCGCGGGCTCAAACGTCATTGGTCTGTATTTTCTACAGACGTTAACCAATAGGCTTCAATCAAACTGACGCAATGCTTCGTTCCCGTTATTTCAGGGAACCGGGGTTACGTGAGTAACCTAAGCGTTTTGTAACACACACACACACACACACACACACACACACACACACACACACACACACACGCACGCACACACACACACACACACACACACACACACACACGCACACACGAGTCAGCGACGATTTGGTGTTTTAATTTAGTACTGAGGGTCAAATTAATTATTGGCTTATTTCAGTGGAAACCAATATGACAGAACATATCACACCGGTTGTATCGCTCGCTGACATGTCAAATGCGAAATTAAAGTGTTTTGCAAATGGATTCCAATAATATCAAGTGTGTTGCAGAAAAAAATGAAGAATTTAAAGTAATGAATTGACTTTCCTGACTTTATGGTTTATGTCAACAAGAAATCCAGAACGCTTCCTAATTAAATTCATGATAGAAGCTTCCCGCAGCGATTTATTCAATTCTCTCAAGTCAATGACAGCCAAATAGTGTAAAATGGACAAAACAGATACAGTTAGAAGATCTGTTCAGTTCCATTATCCATCATCAAATTCCAGTTTAATCCTAGTGCCGAAATGATAGTTTTCCATGATGACGTTAATCTTCTCAACGCTTGTCGTTTCAGGGCCACCGAGCTGCTACAGGCCGGGCGCTGTTTAACAGGCAAACGGCCATGTGCACGTCTGGTGAGCAGAAAGGTCAGGGTTATTGAATATCTCACTTCTTGCCCTTTCCCCAAGCCACTGCACAGCCAACAAGATAGAAACATTAAGGAAAATTTCACCGCTCCGACAGGCAAGGGTCACCTCACCCGAGAGTGACTGCCAATTTTCCATTTGAAGAAACCCTCGACGCCTTCATCTGCCTGCGAGGGTGAGAAAGTGGCTGTTGTATCCGGAGGCACGGCCATATTTTCAAAATTCATGTTGGAGTGTTGAGTTAGGTGGGTGGATAATGCAGGTTATGGGTGTTGCTTGGATTTTTATATTTATTTTATTTTTCTACGCTGGACATGGCTGCAAGCACTCGATAGATATAAATCATTACAGTGTGATTAAAATTGGTAAGTTGATTAATTTTATGGGTTTTACACAAAGCGGTAAATACGTCAATCATTCTGTCAGGTTTGGTACGCCTTTGCGTTTCTGTGGTATTTTTGTTTCCTCTAATTAACCTTTAACCTCCATTTCTCATTTTAAACGCTGTAAATACCTCCGTACGGTTCGATAAAATCAACCCGTGCTCTCAGACAAACTATGGTACATTTGTTGCTTTTCTGTAGATGAATGAGAATCTAATCATGTGTTTTTCCTTCAAAAGAGAGCAAAGCCAGCTGTTTGAATGTTTATTCAAATTCCGATCTTATGAAGTGCGAGTTACTGTAGATATGAGGACAGTTTTAAAGAGTGGCTGCTAATGAGCCTGGTGTCGTTTCGGTGGCTCTCATGCAGTAGTTAGCACTTCACCACAGTGTTTATTTCACTCTCAAGTGTCAATTAAACCAAACCAATAGAAGTTCTGAAAAGCAGTAATTTTCTCTACTGGATTAGCTGATAAGGAACTTTTTTCACAATGGCAACCCATTTATAGTCTAACTCAGAATATAGTCAAACAATTGTACAGAGAGATAACAAATTTCTCATGTTTTCCTATCAGAGCTTCTTTCATTTAAACTGATTTTCAAAGAGTTATTCTGTTTGACTGTATTCTTCGATTTCGATTTATTTTTTTTAAAAGGTGCAATGTGTGACTCTCTTGACAGAAATGCAATATAATATACCTAACTATATTATCAGTGGTGTATAAAGACATTACATAATTAACTGTATTGTTTTTATCTTAGAATCTATTTACTATCTTATTGTCTCCTTACATTAAAGTCGTTGTCATGTTTCTACAGTAGCCCTAAACAGATAAAACTGTTCTACAGAGCGCGCTTTGTCCCTACATTGTCTCAGACGAACACATGTTTGACTTGTGGCAGCTACTGTAGTTTCTCGTTGTGTTTCGAAATTGAGATTGGTTGCAATTTGCAATCTTACCGCTAGATGCCATTAAAAAAGCCACACTACACTACACAACAGCTCACTACACAACAGCTCATCATGAGGTTCAATAGGTTTAAAGTGCATTTCTTTGCTAAAAAAACAACATTATTTTGTATATTTGGTATAATACAATGTGTTCGCGTAGTTTATGGTTAAAACACATTATTTTCCACATACCGTAAATTTTTGTAGCTTCAGATTTCACTTTTTTTCCTGAAGCGCACTGATTTTGAAAAAAAAAACTCATCGTACCTCTGACGTCAGCAGGAAATGTGACGCTCCTTACCATGTTTGAAAGATTCGCTCACAATGCAATGCTAACAGGAGTTAACTTACAGGCTGTGAGTCAAGCGGGAGGAATTATGATATTGTTGGTCTTTACACATCACCAATCCCAGGAAGTAAACTTTTGCTTACAATCCGTGTGTTTGTTGTAGTCCAAGAAAAGAGATTTACGTTGGAGGCAATATCGTTTACATTGGGTTATGAACCTTTTGCATATCATTAACATGTAAGGGAGAGCGGGGAACAACCTAACGCTTTTTGGTTTTGGATCAATTGGTCAAAAATTGAGTTTGATTAATTATATTTTTACACAAGCAATGCACACATCTCTGCTACAAATGAACATTTGAAGTTTGTTTCTAGTACTTACCATTCTTGGACAATTACACAAAACGTGACAGAAGTGCAAATGTTACAACTTACTCCATAGGTGGGGTTAATTGTAACAGGCAGGGGGTTAGTTGTAAACTTGCTCAAAATTAAGTTTGCAGTCAAATATTTCAATACTATTTTGTCTATATACTTGAAGTGGATATTGTTTATATATTTGTCTATAATAGACAGTTATCCACACTGTATTCATTCATCCAGCCCCTTTCTAACAATAGTTCAATTATAAATGGATACAAATGCCTAAATATGTGAGAAAAGCAGCACAATTATGACAAAAAATTTTTTATATGTGACCCAGTCTGGAATAACCATACAACAGTTTTAAAATCAAATTCTGAGATAATGAGCATCAAAGTCTGATTTTAGCCATTCATTTAATTATGATTTTTAATCTTTAACGTGACCTTATTCAATTAATATTAAATATATAAACAAAAATCAATTTGACACACGATTTCTGATAAGAAAGACACATTTATTTTGTTGGCAGCCAGCAATCATTCGTGTGTAGCCTATTTAAAACAACGGCAAAAATTACGCTAACATTAGCGGTTTTCATATCGTAAGTGCTGAGGGGTTAGTTGTAACACAGCGTTACAATTAACCCAGCTCAGTGAAAATATTTTCAAGCCTACCAAAAAAGTTAAGAGCTGCAGACATATTTCAAAACGATGCTATGTGTTAGTCAACAAGACACTGATTAATGTGACATAGCATTGGATTTGTTATCTAAGGCTATGTCCACACGAAGCCGGTGCATTCCCTATCCGATCATTTTTTTTCCTTGCTCTAAAAAAATAATCCGTAAACACGAAACCACTGAAACCGACTGAAAGCGGTGTAGTATATATGCCGGACCAGTATGGGGCGCTGTAATTCTGCCACAGATATACACTATACACGGAGAAGAAGACTTTGAGCATGCGCATAACCAACGTATGGTGTTGTCCATTATCGCTTGTTGGTCACCAGAATTGCATAGAAGCAATAGATTTTGCTGTAATAAAGCTAGAAGGCTTTAGTAGCTTCTGTAGCACGAACACAATTACGTAGTCTGCCGTTATTGTTGTTGCTGTTACGTGTGACGCTTCCGACACGTGATGTGATGACGTTTTCGCTTTACAAAATATACGGATTGGCTGTACAGACAAAACGGCAAGGGTGTCGGTTTCAGATTTATCCACTTTAGGACCCGGTTTAAAAAAATAGCGGATTCAGTCTCCCAAAACGCCGGATCCGTGTGGATGAAACGCCGATACGATAACAAATTTATACGTATACAGTGATACGCGTCTCCATGTGGACAGCCCCTTACACACCCAATTTAGAAACTGAAAAAAACATATGATGAAAAAATGAACTTGCATGCCACCAAAACACTCGTTCATCAATAACTCCCTGGAAAAACATTATACATTTCCAATCATTTGCGGGAGATTTTTTTAACATTGATCTCCATCTTTGACATGACCCTACTCAGTAGATATTAAATATATCAAGGTTATATATTCTCAAAATGTTCTTTACATTATGTAGGATGATTTTATGTAGAAAACAGTAAATCACAAAAAATCTGGGTTTTCACAGACTGGGTTACATTTGTTAACAACATCTGA
Source organism: Paramisgurnus dabryanus (assembly GCF_030506205.2). Classification (NCBI taxonomy): domain Eukaryota; kingdom Metazoa; phylum Chordata; class Actinopteri; order Cypriniformes; family Cobitidae; genus Paramisgurnus; species Paramisgurnus dabryanus. The sequence continues at coordinate 2,156,106 of NC_133357.1, forward strand.
ACATATAAAATAAAAACAAATCACATAATCCTTTTTCGATTTTTCTACACCACCAACATTTTGCCAGTTCTGCGGTGGAGATGTAAATCCAAAGTATACGCTTAACTGTATATTACTTATATCTTTCATAATATGTGTCTTCACAGATGTGATCCCATGCAGCCAACCCAGTTTTCCTCACACTTATCTTCCTCACAGATATCTTATTGTTCCCTTTGCCTTGATGGGTGTCTTGACCCTGATGTGACTCCTATCTAGATCTATACAGCTTGCAAACCCCAGACAATGTTGAAGAGCTGTGCACTGACCCAGGAAAAGTAGTGTCTGCATGCATCTAATAAGGCCTTCTGGGGGTATCCTGCAGATACTAAATGTACAGATAGAAAAGGTCCCACTGAAAATAGAAAAGATACATTTTGTCATTTAGATGGATGGAAAGTTGGAGGCTTTCTATAAAGTTTATAGAAAACAAAAAACATTGTATCACGCAATACATGAAAAATAAAATATATATATTTGGTGCTGAAAAGTTTGATGACCGTTGGCCTTAAGTAAAACTTTCTGAACGGTCGTGAAACTCCTGAAAACCTTCATCCATTTTCATCCCCCACCATTTCACAAGACCCCATCACAAGCACTTACTTTAACCACCTGTGTTGCTAACCGCTGGCCCGCACTTAATAGAGGTGACAAAATAGAGAGAGGTCAGGAAAAAGGGAGAGAAAATGAGAGTAAAGGAAAGACTGGTGTCAGAAAGTTATTTGGGCATTCACCTCCGGGCTCCTCCATGCCTGACTCATTTCTACGTTTTATATTCGACATCCACCGGCCTCTCAAGCACGCACAAGAGCCTACGAATCATAAGTTAACAGTTGCCATGGCGCTGCGAATACGTTTTAGGTTTTTTCCCACAGGCACAATGATAATTCTCACAGCGAAAATGGATGAATTGCTTGTCCGGCTGCTCTTTGGATGTACTGGACGCATGATAAATCCCTAGCATAGTGGTTGTAAGCTGTATGGATTGCTGTGACATCTGAGAGGCTGTTCATCCTGGATTTGTGGCCAGCACACAGGGAGTGGACAGCACCAGACTTCTCCGCCGTGAGAAGTGGATTTGCAACACCTCAGTACCAGACGGCGAACTTCACAAGCCTTTGTCACCAGAATAATCCCCATCGCTTAATACGTGCCAGCTCCTCAACTAAAGGCCAATTTTCTGTGCGTCCACAGAATCTACATGAGGGAGATGAGAAATCACCAAGGTGTATAGATGAATGCGTTTTGGCTTGTTGTTGCTTTATTTGACGTGTACAGTAAGAGAGACAGGAAGTGATTGGAAGATGGGTGCCCATATTTTGTTGTCATGCAAGGACAACTCTCTCTTTGAATGGGCTAACACAACATTTACATAAAAGCAGAAGAGAGTGAAATCTGGAGCTACAAAAATGTACAGTATGTGGAAAATAATGTGTTTTTTAACCATAAACCACGCGAACACATTGTATTATACCAAATGCACATATTAAAGGACAAGTTCGGTATTTTAGACTTAAAGCCCTGTTTTCAGATTGTTTATGGTCAAATAGAATGGTTTTGACTGAAATTTCGACATTTTCGGCTGCCCTGAGAATTTTCGCGTGTTTGTGTTTCAGCTCAGACCTCTACAATGGGTTTAATGGTGCACTGGAACAATCCTTCCTAAAATGCATTAAACTTTCGTTTACAAAGACGTGAAACTCACATAGTGGTCAGAGGTGTTCACTGATATGCTCACACAAAAGTCGCTGCAAAAGATGCTTTCCAACAGCTGTTTTAGCATTCGTTGTTAACTTGTGGACCTATTTCCCCAAACGCCTCACACCCGTACATTCTTCCGCTTAGAGCTTGAATAATAAACACTCCAGCCCAGGTGGTGGCGCTTATCCGCCTTTGCCAATTGCAAGAATAGAAACAAAGTTCCCGGCGCTGAGTAATACCGTACCTCACAGGACGTCTAATACAGTCAATGGAGTTGGTAAAAACTACGATAAAACCTGTTGGAATGCGTCTTTTGGAGCGATTTTTGTGTGAGCATACCAGTGAACACCCCTGACCACTCGGTGAATTTCACGTCTTTGTAAACGAAAGTTTAATGCATTTTAGGAAGGATTGTTCCAGTGCACCATTAAACCCATTGTAGAGGTCTGAGCTGAAACACAAACACGCGAAAATTCTCAGGGCAGCCGAAAATGTCGAAATTTCAGTCAAAACCATTCTATTTGACCATAAACAATCTGAAAACAGGGCTTTAAGTCTAAAATTCCGAACTTGTCCTTTAATATTGTTTTTAGCAATGAAATGTGCTCTTTAAGTACATGGATTTACCAGTATTTTGGGGGTAAATATACTGTACATACACTTATATAGCACAGTATAAAGAGTCCTGTACTTACACGTCATCTCTTAAAGTTTTGGCGCATGTGAAACACGATGTTAGCAAACACTTACTGACATAACTTTAAAAGATAATGAAACAGTGATATGTGCCATGTGGTAGAGTCGTGTCACAAAAAATAAGCATAAACATTTACAACGAATGCAATTAGGATGTGCACCCAGCATAGTCACTTTCTTTTAATGTGAAGCAGACAGCTAATGTCTCTCCGCCTGCCCTCGGCTCTTCACATTAGCCATCTCTACAGATCAGCCGGAACTAGCGACTCATTCTCCAGCTAAACGAAACCCTCTAACAATGTTTTTTTGTTTCGGTTTAAAAACGTCGTTATCACAGCAGGTAGACGTATTTTACAGGCCAATTATTTCAGCGACGACAGAAAGGATGCAATATTACGGTTGAACAGACATCAATTTGAAATTGAAATATTCAGTAAATCAAAATCAAAGAAAGTACACATATGTGGAAAGGAAGGATGTGGTTGTGCTGGTTTTGTTGTCGAAGTGGGGAAATCTTTTAATGGCTTCAAAAAATCAATACAGAAAAGGCTTCACATTGCTCTTGCAGACAGGATTTGGTAGGATTGTGACCTTGACCGTGTTTCTGTGAATAATTCGTCTCAAACTTTTGGAAGAATTTGTCAAAACCAAAATTGCAAAAAAATTGAAGCGCCAGACCCTGAAACTCGACAAAAATCTCTACTAGTTCTTTTTGATTTCAGATGATCTTTACAAAGCGTATGATAAACGCAATCAGAGACCTTCAGCGAATAAAAAAAATAGTTAACTGTTTACTGAGGACATTCTTGCAAATTCTTCATTTAAGAAATGATGTTTTTATGCCTCAACCTTGCTACACATTTTGCTTTTATGTGAAAGTCTATTCAAATGAAGGTGAGCTCAACTCAAGTGTAATTTCAATTGTGTGTGAGTACACTTTAAATTAAACGTATAGTTTACTGATATGCATTGTTTTATAAAAACATTTAGCATGGAGTCCTGAGTATGACTCTTTTTAACAGCCCTGAGAGCTCTTGCAGCAGTTTATGCATATTTATGAATAGAAAAGAAAACCTATTCAGGATGAAAAGCAGGGAAAGCTATGCAGTTTCTGGGATGTTTCAATGAGCACATGTCCTCAGCAAGGTCTGTGCTCTCTTACCAACAAATTTTTGCTGTTTTTGCAAAGCAATGATAATGAATTCCTACCGAAACCCAAGAATGGAACGAACTGTACAAAAAATAATACCAAGGTGTGCTTTCAAATGCGTTAGGTGCTTTGGGGTTTAAATTTCTGTCTGGGTTAGTGCAAAAGTTTTAGGCATATATTTTGTTGTTGATTGGTTCTGTATACACACTTTATTCTCATTATTTAAAATATTACACATTAACCCTGTAAACTTTGAAAAGAACATTTAACCTTTTATATACTGTAAGAGTCCTCTAATGCAAAATCAATGGATTTTTACATTTTTAATAACATTTTGGTTACATTTTAGTAAGTTTTTATGTAAATGTTGTAATAGTATAGCATTGGGCCTTTGGTGAAGCAGAATTGCTGTGATTTCACTCACTGTCATAACAAATGTTAATAACATCTAAGAGTTACTTTGCAGGGTGTACTGCTTATGTACCCCAATAATAGTATCCAATATAGCCACATGCATAATCACACAATACATAGTAACCAGACAAAACCCTCGGTTGTAATATTACAACCAAGTCATCAGTTTAAAATCTTATAAAGTATACATGTTTTTTTTTCTCTCTTTAAAACCACATTTACACAACTTAAAAAGTCCTAATGTTTAACCCTGCAATGATTTTGAATGGTAGACTTTGTAAAAAGGTTTGTTTTCCTGGCCGTGAACGTACAAATCTGCAAACCTGCCTTGAAGAACATGACCTTTTTTACTGGACTAAATAAATCAACAATCATGTAAGTAAAATGCCTAAAGTATAATTTTTCTGTGATTAGTTATGTGTCTAGATCATGCAGATTTTAAGATACAGCTGAATGTTTGGATTATATTAGATTTTGAGCTTGTTATGCCAATGTTGTAATATTACAACATTGGGTCTGAAGGGTAAAAAAAATTACCTGTGCACCTTGCACATTACATAAATTTGCTGTACTTCTAAACTTCATTTTTTTGTAGCAACAAAATATAATATTGATGTTAAATGTCTTTGATACTATTTGGAGTTTTATTTTAAGTTTTAAGATTATTAAATATGTTATAGGAAATCAATAATTTATGTGAAAATTTTAAAGTTTTTATCTGTCCAATATTTGAAACTATCTGTATCTTATTGTTTATAAAATATTCTAAGCCGGTCCTGTTTTCTTGTCTGGGCTTTGTTTGCTCAAATATCTGTTTGCTGCATGAGTGCCAGGTGATAATGTTTTGAATGTGGGGTGGGGGGTATAGGTGATATTAGCATTATAAATAGAGGACAATAAGCTTGCCGGACATGACAGGTGTTACTGTCTAAAATAGGATTTTACCAGTCACAATACTTATATTTCTGTTATCTCGTTCATATAACACTGGAGTACCTCAGAAGGTTTATATCAAGGCATGATCATGGCTCTGACAGATAAACGAATAAGTACAGTTTCCAAAAGAGAGGAGTTTTCATAAACAACAAAATGGGATTGCTATCATTGAACATGTCTGTAAACAGAACTAAACACAGTAAATGCCAGGTTTTTTTCAGTTATCTGGTTTTGTAAATACAAATTGAGCATATTTTTATAACAAATGATTTTTCATAAAAATATGGTTTTACAGGGTTAAAAACCCTAACCTCATTCAGTTGAACTGTGATATGTGCGAATGCTCTGTTTGTACACCACATAAAACCAGCTGTAACCAGACGATCCGTTTTGTCAAATTTGCATCCTTGTGTGATGTATTGGGGATCTTAGCCTTACTGATGTTTGCATCATTCTCTCATTACCAGTAAGTACGATGGCCGTGCATGTGGTGTCATCTCTCGTTGTTTACATACAATAAACCCTGCGCCGTTAGACTGTCGCTCTTTTTGGGTGCGTAAACAAATCTTCCGAAGGTTTTAATAAAGAATTAAATGGGAGAAATTCCCTTTGATTGACTTGTTTAGGCCGGAGAGGTTAGGAACTGTGCGCAGAATGTACAATAAGCTGCTTCAGTCCGGTTGCTGTGGTAACTGGAGCGATCCGCCGTGTGAAAGTGTGCTATCCACGACTTACCACCGAAGAGCAAGAGACCTTTGGAGATGTGGGCGGGCTGATGTCAGCGACTACTGACAGTGCACATGCTAAATTATACCTGGATCTGTCTGTGTAGCATACCAATGTGTGATATTTTTGTAACCCCAATTCCCATGGACCTGGAATATGCCAGCGACCCCCTCTCAGATGCCATCCGTCCGATTCGACATGAATGAATTGCAACGTTGTTTTATTTTAAGAGAAACATACGCACAAAAACATTTAGTTGATAAACGTCTCTTTGAAGTTGACAGATGTTTTGTCTGGAATCTTCGGATTAGCCATTCACTAGTGTTTTGTTTTACTCGCACACAGACTGGCTGAAAAAACAAAGGAGCCGCTGACATTTTTAATTCAACGTGTTTCTCTCGGCCATGGGCTGCGTGTGAATAATTAAAAGCGAAATTCAGATACATAAAGCTACTAATCCCAACAGTCTTTGCTTCAGACTCATTCAATGTGCCTTTTATCTACAGTGCCTCCTATTCCGGCAAAACAAAGGCACAGACATCATAGATTTAGATAGTGGACACAACAGGGAATGATTTTCCTCACAGGCTTAATGGAATATTTTCAAAGAGAATCAAAGATAAGTGTCTTTTCTATGAAGCGAACTTAAAGAGTTGTTCAAACATTTAAACTCTCTTTGGGCTCAATGCTTATGTATTATCTAAATCGGTGCAGAAACTCATTCTTTTATACCGTCTTTGTCGATAAATATTTGAAAACAGTAATTTTTCTTTAGAGTTGATGATTGACGTGGTTCCAAAAACAAGTTTAAATAACATTAAATTTGTCTATTTTTTACTTAAACATAAAAGAAGACTTAATTTTGAAGTTACTGTGAATAAGCAAAGTTACATTAGTAAAGTGTTTAAATATCTTGGAGACAGGAGTTGCACGTGCAGTAACAACAACATGTTTGCAAATTATCTCAAAGTTTACAACCTCTTTGACTTTAAGCCCGACCTTCTGTGATTTTAGAGAAATTTTAAATTTTTTGGCCATTTGAGTCAAGGAGAGAACAGGAAAGTACAGGGAGAAGAGAGGGGTATGGCCACGAGCCGGGAATCGAACTTGGGTCGCCGAAAGTGCGAAAGCACCACATGTCGGAGATCTGCCCACAACACCATCGGCTCCGACAGAGAATTGTTTCTAAATACATTATAAATGTTACAAGGTTACAAAGACTAACTATATTAACTATGAAACAATGTAGTACTGAATTGTGGAGTTACGCAGTCAAACAGATTTTCCACATTTTTATGTTCAGGATTAATTGGGCGGGGCTAAAACGGTGGCTCGATGACGCACTGGAGCCACAGAGCATGGCCTCGCCCCTAACACAATCGCGAGCATCCATTCAGGGTTGTAGTGTTATTTGAAAGTTGAATGAGATTGCAGCTTTTCCACAAGTGGGCATGGTTTCAGCGTCAACAGCAGACACGCCCCCCAGTTTGAAAGCAGAGAACAATGCATGTTTTTTTTTCAATCTTTCATAAATTATTTTATAAAATTTGTGGGTTTTTACACTCTTAGAAAGGATGTGTTAAAACCAACACATTAGTGTTTATTCTGGGACAACACATTAATTGTGTTGTCCCAGAATCCACCCATATCTATGTTATTATTGAAACAACACATTCTGTGTTACTTTTAACACAAGTGCACGGTCTAAATGGGCGTGTCCGAAACCACTTTTGCTAACTTAAGGACGTGAAAAATGGTTTGTGCACCGAGTGCACGGTCGAAAAGGGTTATTCATATTCTTTTAATCAGTAATGGGTGTGTTTTGGGCGTAACGTGCAATAAACTAATGAGAGTCTCAGCTCTCATCCCCTTTAAAAATCAGTTAAACTGGTGCTATGTCTAATCGCTATTTAGATTATGGACTTTGTAAACTGAAAAACTAAGCAGAGGAAGAAGACCACCAGTTTAAGATTAATGTTAAATAATTGTGTTGTTTTTCACTTGTATTGAAATTGTTATTTTTGCATCAAAACCTTTAAAACCCGTTTTCTTTTAGTCATGGAAGTAAAAATAGCAGGCTTTTAATTGCTGTAAATGTATGGATATCTAACATCATCAAAAAATATTACAAGTATGTAAGAAAAGGTTTGTACGTTTTTAGATCAGAACGCCCATGTGCGCAAAAATGGGCGCAAATGCATTTGCTATTTAAACAACGTGGCGCTACACGTGAAAATGGTCATTGCGCAGGGTTGAAACTGGCAAAAGACACCGGGTGTATGATGTGTAAAAAATGAACACATCCTTTCTGTATCATTCAAATTTGGCTAGGTGTTTAATAACCCATTTTTCTGTGGTGTGGCAAACTCAGAACATGTATTTAATATCACTTTACACAGACCTTAATGGAATTAGGTTTCCCTGTAAATGTTTCAGATGGCTTAAATTTTTTAAGTTCAGTTAAATTGTCTGTGCAAGTCAATTAAGTTTGCTATTTTATATTGTGATTAAGTTTAAGCAATTTCACTTTAAGCTGCTCTAACAAAACACAAGTTTAACTTGCTTAACCTAATTTAAAATTAAAGTGTAGTCAAAATTTAAAAAAGTAAGTTAAAATGAATTTCCCAGTCAATTTGATTAAACTGCAGTTTAAACAACTTTACAATGTACACTGTAAAAATTCCTTGTTGCCAGGCCCGGATTAACACAGTGTAGTGCCCCAGGGTGACCACATTTGAAATCCCCCCTCCCCGCCCCCAAAAAAATGTAAAACTCATTTAGGGTTCCAGACTAACTTTTTGTCATAAAGAGCACAGTAGCCCCTGACTAAACATTTTAGGACACCAGCAGAAAATGTAGGCACACCTTAAATCAGCCTTCAATGCAATTATTTATATTTTCCCAAAATAACTGCATTACTGAAAAATACTAAATAGACTTAACTCTTTGCAGTTGCTGCACATGTCATTATGCACAATTGATGACACTTTCAGAATAGGAAGTTATGAACCAAAGAAGCATAATCCCCTTATCTACTTCTAGGCATACATACATAAACAATAAGTTATATCCAGATAGCACATTGTAATGAGATGAGTGGCATGGCAATATGGCGTTTCTTGTCTTCTGTCCAGTTTTCCTTAACTGGGCACTGCTGTAGACCTTTATTCTCATCTATAATGTTTTGGTGTAAATATAAGCTAAAAGTCCTCCCACTATCTTTATCTCTCATCTCTGTAATGTCTTATTTTAAACCGGCGCAGGTGCGTCTTCTCGCAGTTTTAAGTGAGATGCGTTGACCTTATCCGGGCTGTGTAAACCCATCGGTACATTTAACCGAGTGCATAGTGACATTATGTATGTAAGACAATTGATGCATCATACCAATGAGCGGTTAAAACCCGATCAAGCATTCCGTATTTTTTTGCAGTCTGGTGCCCCCCATTGCCTGGTGCCACATGGCATTCGCCCCATCCCATCTATGGATAATCCGGCCCTGCTTGTTGCACTTAAATTTTTTAAAGTTTAATCAATTTGAAATTACAATTAATTTCAACTTTCTTGACTAGTGAGGAATTGCTATAAATCAGGGGTTTCCAGACTTGTTTGTGTGTTGATCTACTTTTAAAATGATAAAGCCGACAAGATCTACCTGCTAAAAAACACAGTTAAATTTTTTTATAACAATTTGAATGCGTGTTAGGACTATACTGCATATCTTTACATTGAATTTAAGGCTGTCACCATTAGGCTACTCCATTCTTTTTAAGGAGTTAACAAAGTCCTTGAGTACATGTCAAGTACTCCTTAAAATAGCGGAGATGCGGTTTAGTGAAACAAACTAGAAAAAGACAACAATATCAGAAACGTCTTTCTCTCTCTCTCTCTCTCTCTCTCTCTCTCTCTCGTTCGTTTTCTCGTGCGCGCACACACACACCATGCGCATGGATCCGCTCTTGATGAAGGCAAAAATGCGCATCCTGGTAAATTTCTGAAGTTAGACGACTGAGCTGCAGCGGGCAGGCATAAGATTTATAAAAACACATTTGAGAAGAAAGGCACAACAACTCAAAAAGTCTTGCGTGTTTCACAATTACTCTCATAATGCCAATTTCGCGCTCTGTTTTCCGATGCTCATGGAGCAGCATATACAGTTAACTTATGTGCGATCTACCTGCATTGCCTTTGCGATCGACGTATTGGACACCCCTGCTATAAATTGTAAAAATAAAGTTAGAATAACTTGAGCTAATTAATAACTCCTCACAAGTCAAAAAAAGTTGAAATTAATTGTAAATTGAAGTTGATAAAATTTGAAAACGTAAGCCCAACAAGGATTTTTTTTCAATGTAGTTTTTGTATTCTTTCTATCATTTTATTTGGCTAAAAGTAATTGAATAACTTTTTCAAAAAATGCAAATAACCTTTACATTTATAAGTATAATGTTAAAAATGTGTCATTTTTTATTTTTCCTCATTTACAAGCATAAGTTATTTTTAGATAGTGTTCCTGTATATTAGCTTGTAGCCACAACCATGCGATGATGTGGAGTAAGTCTGGATTTTATATCTCTATTGATGTTGATAAGATGCTTCATTGGAGAAAAAATGTTGGATACCTGAACCATGACTACATTTCTCCCATGACCACCCTAACCAATCACAGGCAACTGGGGGTTTAGGGTTTAAAGGGATAGTTCACTCACTCTCATGTTGTTACAAACCTGAATACAGTAAATTTATTTGTTTTGTTGAACATGACGGAAGATATTTTGACATTCATAGTAGGAATAAAGAATATTATGGAAGTGAACGGGGATCATGATTCAAACATTCCTCAAAATTTCTTCCTTTGTGTTCATCAGAACAAAGAAATTTATACAGGTTTGTAACAACATAAGAGTGAGTAAATGATGAGAGAATTTAAATTTTTGGGTGAACTATGCCTTTAAGGCCAAGTTACATCCATTTAAATCTCTGTGAACTTAATATTTGCATCATACCGCATTGAGGTGCAATTTTTTTATTTACAGCCCCGGATGAATTTGTACTCGCTCAGTTGCTAAACAATTTATTAGGTATTTGAAATGTGTCCAAAGAATGATGAAAATTTGGCATCTGACTTGTTAAAAAACCTGTTTGCAAATATATGATACTTTTCTTTCATTTTGTTGCATCAGAGTTGATGCAAACAGCTTTGAACCCATGAAGCGTTTCATGGACATTCACTGTTTTCCACTCAACGTCTTTGAGCTGTGAGAGTAAGAAAGCCAAAGAAACATAACTTGCCAGTCAATCCTCCAGTCACGTACACTATATGACTACAGAGTCTCAAACCGATGCATCAAAAAAATCTCTCTTTTGATCTTCACACACTGCTGATAGAAGAACTCAGAGATTTCAGCAGACGCAAATGACCATCCGACTATAAAGGGTCCCTGTCAATCTCGCAGCTGTCATCGCTAGATGAAGGTCATGGGCAATAACAATCAAGTCTATTGCATTGTTCTGTCTAACCAAAAAAAAAAGAGAAGATGAAGAACTAAAGTGTGAGACAGAAAGAGTGAAATGCATGTAAAAAGCCCCCCCCAACCTCTCAGACCAGCGCCCCCTCCCCACCACCTTTTCTACACTCTCATTTATTTCAATTTGTCATGCTTTGCTCCCCCCTCGCATGAGAAGCGGCTGGCAGTGGGGAAAGATGGGGAGAGAAATTGGTATCTCCGCTCTCGTCGTAATGAAACATTTAGATGCGAGCGGAGCTATGCCTCCGCATTAGCACCGGCGATGAAGGGAGATGGCTGGCGGCGCACAGCCCACTCCACCTAATACCTCTCTAATCCAGGTCAAAGTGGGACACTTCTTCTCCTTAATCAGTATTGGCACCTTCTTTTGGAGGATGTATTTACGGTATGAAAGGTCCAGCTGTGGAGCCGCTGACGCCACGAGTAGCAGCTCTTTCTCTGGCGGGGGAATGGAAAAATAAATCATGGCTTTGCATTTGTATAGGGCTGAAGATCAAGGACAGGTGCTGAGATTGAAAATCTTATTGGTATTTCAGAGCTATCAGGTTTCATAGGGGAACCGAAGGTATAAAACGTACGTCAGGAAATGGAGTAAATAGCTATCGGATGTTAAGACGTCATTTATTATGATTGTTTTTTGCCTAGATACAGTTTAGCACCAGTCAACCTGAAATCAAAATCTGAAAAGGTCTTTCTCGGTCAAGCTGTACAGTACTATATGTTCTCAGATAAATGCTGCGTTTCACAGCTTGATTTTTCTCATAGTCCACTTTCTTTGCCGTATGATATGTTTTAAAGCAATAAGCACGAGAGGCTGTAAATTACAGTGATTTTACCACGGTTAATGGACGTGGCTAAGCACTAAGTAAAGTGGAGTGGTAAAATTGGTGTACTGTAATTCATGGCCTCATGTGGCTTACGTGGAGTATTTTTAAGTTTTTTCCTTTTTACTTAATTTCAATCTTTGACATGACCTTACTCAGTCAATATTAAAGATATGAAGGTTATATTTTCACAGAATGTAGAAAACTGTAAATCGGAAAAACTGAGGGTCACATATGTTTTTGTTTCAGGTGCTTCTGTAAAAATTGCTGTAATTATGCAGCTGTTTGCCAGTAACTTATTGTAGATTTTAATTTATGTTATTCACTGGCAAAAGTTTGTTCAAGTTAAATAAACATTAAACATTAACAAGTCTTTATTGGTCAGTGACCCATAACAATTTGGCAAGAAACTTGTTTTAAAATAACCCCTCAGGTTTATTTCAATGAACATTATGTATTTGGTAATTTTATGCATTAAAAAATTACATTTGCACCATTTTTATGAAAGTTAAGACTGAATGCACCTGAAAATGTCAAATGGTGTAACCGCCAATTGCGCCAAAGAATGAGAAATATTAAATATTTCATACATATTGATGGCATGTAAGCATAATCATTGGGAAAAAAGACATTTTAAAATATAATTTCTTAGTTATTTCTAAATTTAAATGTGTTTTTGTAATATTTGTCCTGACATATGCTGAAAACAGCTCTGTTTTCTAAATAATCTTTGACAAATGATGTAAAAAAAAATTATATTACACTAAACTAGATGATTATATTTTATTCCACATTTTTTATAAATATATTTATATATATATATTTTAAATAGTTAAACCAATTGACACAAACCGGTTAAACCACATTTTTTGCAATTATCCCACAAATATTCTTTCAAAATGAAATAAAGCAAGCAATATAAGACTTGGTCTTCAAAAAATAGAATGTATGCAAGTAATCTGCACATTTCTTTTGAAATTTTAACCCTTTTACATTTAATTGAACCATATGGACACAAAATAATTAACGTCACGTCATTGACACTTATTTTTACAGAATAACCGTGCTGAAAAAAAACAGCATACCAGCAAGACCAGCATATGTTGTGTTTTGAACCAGCATAAGCACCAGCTAAACCAGCACCAAACCAGCATTACTGTAGCACCAGCATCCCATGCTGGTCATACCAGCAAGACCAGCATATGTTGTGTTTTATTGCTGGTATGCTAGTGAACACCAGCTAAACCAGCATCAAACCAGCATTAGCACCAGCATCCCATGCTGGTCATACCAACAAGACCAGCATATGTTGTGTTTTAGTGCCGGTATGCTAGTGAACACCAGCTAAACCAGCATCAAACCAGCATAGGCCAGAATAATTCCCATGCTGGTCCATCCTGGTTTGATGCTGTTTTTTTTTCAGCAGGGAAAACTATAAAATAACAGCATCATGCAAAGCATTCTGGGAACCAGAAATCCCATCAACCTTTTTCTGTTTTTCCTTCAGATTTTGGTTCCCAGAATGCTTTGCATGATGCTGTTATTTTATAGTTTTATTCTGTAAAGATAAAAACTTGTTAATGTTTAATGTTCATTTAACTATGAATAAACTGTTGCCAGTAAATAACATACATTTAAATCTACAGTAAATTACTGGCAAAGAGCTGCCAGTAAAGCCCTATTCGGACGGGATTAGTTTTACAGGGGGACCTCTGAGAAAATCGTGCTTCTCAGAGGTCCTCTGTGTTTTTAATCCCGTCCGAATCGGCCATGTCGGTGTTTTTCTCTGACGACCTCCGTAAGAATTCCAGAGCAATTTACCTCCTGTTTTTCGCCGAACTCAGAGGTCCTCTGAGAAATTTAATCCCGTCCGGATGCAAATGTCTGTGTTTGCCCGCAATATCTTTTGAAAACGCGGTTCCTTTCGTGTTTTGGCCAACGTGATCTGCCGTAAGGTCTTACTAATGTGCGTATATTGTATTTCCTGAGTCCCGTTCATTCAGATATGGATGTTTTTTCGCATTCGGCAAAATAAAGTAATTAAATCAAGACGAGCTGAATATCAAACACTGTTAAGACTGGCCACTGTAATATCATTAACGTTATAAGAAACTCCGTTCAAAGTTCTTCAACTCCGGAATGGTAATGTTAATTAATAAAGATAATAAATTGAAATTAATCATCATTCTTCATTTCTTTGGGTTTATTATAAGCAGACAGTTATATAAAACACGTAGGCTAACGTTACTTTAGTAGGATTTGTATATTTAATTTTGATTTGTTAAAATTAAATTCATAAATTACATGTTCTTTCATAATTTTACATTTAAAGCAAAATATTAAACATTACAAACACGCGTATCCAGAGCACGTGCTCTTCTGCAACGCCCAAATGCATGAAACAGACACTCCCATCTCTGGAATAGCCTGCATCATTTTAATCCCGTCCGAATCGGTACATAAAATCACAGACGTCCTGGGGGACACGTTGAAACTCAAACGTTGTTTGTAAAACTAATCCCGTCCGAATAGTGCTTTAATTTCTATGGACATTTTTAACAGTCTAGTTTCTGCTGAACAGCAACAGTTGAAGATTCAAGTACACTAACTATACTTAAAAGTAAGCTTTTAAAACTCCTTACTTATTTTATATGGATTTTATCAGGCTTAAGTTGCATGGGCGTGGCTACGATGAAAATAAAGCCTTTTGTCTGGTTTGATTTATCCTCCAGATATGTAATAAACTTCACATAATGATTCACTTAAATAAATGGTCAGCACTTGCCTGACAGAACATTAAAGCTTTGACAGAGTTCGATTAAAGTTGGGGCAAAATCAAACAATGGTCCGCTCTCTTGTAAAACAGCATTTGAGTAAATTGTTTTTTAATGAATGCCTTTTTAACAGCTTGAATCCTTTTCTCTGTCATCATCGGACACGCTTTATCTCTAGTCTAATAGCCACGAGTGCAGGGTGCTTGATTTTATTCCTCTAAAGCTGCCATGACTCTGTCATCGCTGACTGGACCTTCATTAATTTCACTCCGAAATCGATGTCTCTTCCTGTCGCAGCTTCGCAATCAGTGCCTTTCCCACTTTTCCTGCGCTTCTACGCTCCACGAGTCGAGGAGAAGAGCGAGTGGAGATGTGACAGAAAGGTCAGTCAGCCAAAAGCAACAGAGTTTTTACCTTGAGTGAAGTGTGCTTGCTGAACGGGAGTCCGTTTGATGTTACCTTCAGCTAGCGCCTGACCTCACCCAACCTCTCCTGTCATTCCTCATTACCGTCATGCTCGTTTCGGCCATGGGTTTATTTAGTTATCAATGAATTATAGAACAAACTCATTCCACATTTTAAATGCATATTTCTGTCCTCACAGCGGCAAAGAGCAAGAGTGAAAGGGTTTATTCGAAATTAGATTTTTAAAAGTGAAGGATTTTTTTTATAATGGTGCTGGGCGATAAACCAGTTCAAACTACAAGCAAACAACAAAAAAACAGCATATCGGTAAAAGATTGATGATGCGTTTGCACCTCGTTCACAACATACACTGAACAAAATTATAAACACAACAATTTTGTTTTTGCCCGCATTTTTCATGAGATTCAATAATTTTTCAGTGTACACAAAATATTGTTCATAAATCTGTGTTTGTGAGCACTTCTCATTTGCCAAGATAATCCATCCACCTCACAGGTGTGGCATATCAAAATGCTGATTAGACAGCATGATATTGCACAGGTGAGCCTTAGGCTGGCCACCATGAAAGGCGACTCTAAAATGTGCAATTTTACTGTACAGATACGTCATTTGGTCGCTCCATACATGTAGACGCATCCTCCATTTTGGAATGGTTCGGTTGCAGATGTCATTTACAGTTTTCCAAGACACCACAACATTGCGCAGCTTCTGGTTCATAAACCTGCAGAGATTTATATTCCCGAAAAAATATAAATTACATTTCACAGGTTTGATCAAGATTTGATCAAACGTAGGTGCGGACACACAGTCAGCTTGCTCTCGAGTGGACCGTCCTGGCAGGGTTGCCAGATTTGCGGAACAAAACCGACCCAAATAATGGCCAACTAAAACTATCCCAATGAACCATGCCCAAACAGCAACACTTTATTTCATAAATAAAATAATCTTACCTTAATTTTGACAGACGATAAACAACCCTGGCTTAACCTGCAGGAAAAGCAAGCAATCCGTTTTACCCACAACAAGTTGCTGTTTCTTCTTCGTTTGTGGGTTAACTTGCCAAGCTTCTTCTTCTTTGACGGTCACGCTGCTATTGTGGTTACACACGTGGATACTGCCTACCAGCATTCTGCGCGCGTTTGCATGTCGACGCGGACGACAACGCAAAAGTATAAATGAAAACCGACGCGGAACCTAAACTGTAGGACCTATGCACAACTATAACGAGCACTGAAAAGTGTGCCTTAAAAAGTGAAGCCGCTGGCTCTTTGATCGCCCCCTGGTGGCTGGCTGCAGTACAGGTCATAAACCCCACCGTCTCTATTAAAACAAATGGGACTCTGCTCTAAATAAAAAAATATTTACACTTCCAATAAAAGTTTCCGAAAGATGGTTTTGGTCCTTTCAGGTAGTCAATATCACGCTGATATATGTTCAATTGTTCTTTTTTGTGATACGTTTTATTTTAGCTAGTAATTTAATGCTATAGTAACGGGCCATGTCATTATCGCATTTGGGCGGAAGTTTGATACCACGGACTCCACAGACGATTCCTTCTGCACACGTCTTGGCTCCAAACTGACGTTTTTACATAACGTGGCGGCGACCATGGTTGGACATTTTTGGCTTCAATTCATTACAATGGAAGGAGGCGACGTCGCATCGTCCATCTTTTTTTTATAGTCTATGTCATGTACGAGATGCTCCAAAAGACACGAGGCGTGAGTGCAAAGGTCAAACACGTCTGTCTAGCACGTTTACAAAAAAAAAAACATGGAAATTAGCATAGTGGAATGAAAAAAGGCATTCTGTTCCTAAGCCTTTTCAGTGACGACCAGCATAATGATTGACAGGACGTTAAACTATCCCAAGAGAAAGTTTGTTAATGAAAGTTTGATTTCTTTGTTTAATTTAAGCGAGTTTGTCATTGTACTATATTATTATTGTGGTGTTTTCATTAAAATAATAATGAGCCACAAATTAAGCATTAAGGGCACAGTCAGCTGGGGGGAGCAGTGATAAACTGTGATACCGCCTAAATCCTAAAAAAAAAACCTTGGTCAAGCATGGTCTCTATCACCAACATTGCGTTTTGTGTATGGGAATTATTGGCTGCCGAGATTGTGAAACCATCAAGACATTTAGAAACTAAACATTCAAACTATTAATACCACATAAAACCAATGTTTTCCTCTTCAGCCGTATGTCATGTTAATAATTGTGCACATTGTTTGGCCAGAGTAGTTTAGTATTAATACATTTTAATGCTCATATTCAGCGACATTTGTACGATAAACAATTCTAGTTCTGTGTTCTTCCGCCATTGATGTTCAATATAAAATCTGGGTCCTGAAGCGAAACCAGTTGACAACCACTGATTTAGATGACAACAAACCGAAATGTGAAGCTGTAAGGGACAGTGAAAGAGATGGAATGGTGAGAGAAAGAGAGAGAGGGTCCAAAAGTATAATTTGTTAGCTGTCACACTCTCATTCCGGTTTGATGTCACCCCATTACTGTATTCGTCAATGGTATTGTCTTCCCATGACAGATCCATAATTTCAAAAGAACGATCATGCAGAATTTCTAATCGTTGTCTCTCCTCTACTGTTTCTGCACAGTCAAACTTCTGAATTAGTGCTTTTGTGAGTCTCTGATCATTCATTAGGATGCTATTATGCCAGTGCAGGGTCAATCTTAGCCTCAACACAGGCGACTCAATCAATGTGTAATTATATCTGACCACCATCATAAATAACTCGTTTTGCAAGTTCAAGGTTGTTCTTAATTGTGTTATTCGCAAAGTGTATGAGCTATTATGCTTCTGTTGCACCGTGTACTGTAAGTGATGTTTTACCTGCAAGCTCTAGATGGATGTAAAAATACATAGGTGAATGGATGGATGGTGTTTGTGACCTGAGGGCCTTGAGGATAATCTTGGTGATACGAGTATGGTTTTATTAGTAACCTGTTTTATAATAGATTGCTGACTATATGAAACTCTGACAGAGTTGTCCATCATGCTTTAAAAAGCAATGAAACTTTTCATCTGTATTTTTTATATGACCTGTCTAAATCCATGAACCTTTACCAGGGCATTAAAATCACTGCAAAAACTGGCATAAACCAAGCAAAACAGAAAGAAAAGTAATTTTATGCTGTATGCATTGTGTTGCAATGGAATTGTAGGTACATTGTGTTCACCAAGGACACAGATTCTTCCCATTACAAATATAAGTGCCACAACAGTGCAAACAATGCGAGTTCTGGAATTTGCTTAGCAAATATAATCACTTTTTAAATATAGGATTTTTCAGGCTTTAGTGTGCAGATTAAGGGGCTTAAGTTGGAGGTTTAGTCACGTTTTACGCATACAGTGTGCATAACGCAAATTTCACCATCACAATAGTACGAGTGCACTAGGGGTGCAATGGTTCAAATTACTCGGTTTTAGGGCCATGGTTTTGGTACGTTTCGGTGTGTGTATGTTTACGGGGACAAAAAGGCCACTGTCAATTTCAAAGTAAATACAATTATTTATTGGGTTACAAACACCTAATACTGCATTTACAGCAGCCGTGGTAGAGCCATCAAGCGCGAGTGATTTCAATGTTAAGTCAATGTGAAGACGTGTTGACGTGCGTCGGGAGGTCTCGCGGCGCGAATTGAGCGTTGCCGTGGCAAACGCGCGAGGTAAAAAATATGAACTTTGGCTGAAAAACCCGCCGCGAAAACCAATCAGGAGCTTGCTCTAGTAGTGACGTGATTACAAGAAGCGTGTGGAGTCGCAGAAGCCTGTGGAAGGCCCGCCCCTGATGCGACATGTCTTGATGACTAGAATTTCACGCGCGAATGAAGCGAGTAAACTCAAATGTTCAAGTGGCAAACTAGACGTGGTAGGCACGATTTTGACGCCTCAAAGCGGCTGCTGTGAACCCACGGTAACACTTTGGTCACAACAGGCTTCTTTACAAAAATAAAACCTAAGGAGTTTTTAACCTTTGCCAAAATCAACATTTGCATTATTATACTACATGTACCAACATACACACTGTAAAAAAATTGTGGCTTGGTAAATTTACTAAATAAAATGAGTAAATTCTATTTTAAAAAATTAATTCTTGTTTTTAAACAATTTTTTTTTAAATAACACAAAAAGGTGAGTAATTCTAAATTAACACATTATTGAGTAAATTCAACTAAACTTTATCATGTAAGATTTGTAAGAAGGAAATTAAATTTGAAACTACTTGAATTATTTTAGTAAATATAACTAACTAGGCAATGGACTAAAAATAATAAAAGACTGTATTTTCTTAAAAATATAGTGGTTCATTTTTGCATCCACTTTTTTTTAAGTAAATTTGCACGAAACTTGCATTGTATTTTAAATTTTTTTTGCATCCTGCTTATTAATTT
Source organism: Paramisgurnus dabryanus (assembly GCF_030506205.2). Taxonomy (NCBI): domain Eukaryota; kingdom Metazoa; phylum Chordata; class Actinopteri; order Cypriniformes; family Cobitidae; genus Paramisgurnus; species Paramisgurnus dabryanus. The sequence goes on from NC_133357.1 coordinate 2,175,736, forward strand.
TTTTCATTGCACACTGAAAAAAAATTATTAATTCAATTTACTATTTTTTTAGGGTAAGTGGTCGCAATCATTTTATTTAAGCTACATTTAAACAAAAAAAATTAGAAAAACAAAACAAAACAAAAAAGTTTTGTTTAAATGTAGCTTAAATAGATTGCAACCACTTACCTTAAAAAATAAAGTAAATTGAATCAAAATGAAAAATGAACATAAAATAACTGGGAACACTGGGTTACTTTTTATATTATATGCCACTATCTGCATACGGCACTGGCGCCGTGCGAATTATACAGTTTTGTCCATGTTTTCTTGAGCATCGCTGCTGCAGTAGACTCAAAATAAGCTGGTGGTGCCTTTATTGGCAACTTTTTTCCTTCTCGAGCCATCCTAAACGATCTGCAAAACAAATACACACACCAACACGTAAGGTTGGCAACAGATACTATGGGCCCTATCTTGCACCCAGCGCAATTGACTTTGTCAGTGACGCATGTATCATTCGTATTTTGCGCCGGCGCACAGCGGGGTTTTTCCCTCCACAGACGCACGTCAGCAAACTAGGGAATGAACTTGCGCTCCCTGGGTGGTTCAGCGCAAAAAGGAGGCGTGTTGCGGCGCAAACCATCTCTTATGCTATTTTGCAGTTTCAAAAAACAATTGCGCTACTAACAAAAAAAAACTAGTCTAAAGTCAGTGGCGCGTTGCGCGTGGTTCATTATGCTATTTTAAGGGCGCATGCTTGACCATAATGTATAGCGTGCACAACGCGCATACACTTTGCTTATCTAATCTACACAGATGCAACAGTTATTTTTGCAAATCATAAATTGTTACACTTATAAATATTAATACACGAGATAAGGGGAATCATAGTGGTGAGCATTGTGGTGATAGTTTTTATTTATTCTCATGCAAATAACGATTAAAATATTTTCATAACTTTGTTGTGTGGCTGTATTACGTTTATTTTATGTAAATAATAGTTAAAATGTTTTCATAAGAAACCTTAATGTATATGAACTTGATTTGTAAGAGTACTTTGGGGTTGGACCTTGCTTGCGTTTCTTGGGTCCGATTTCAAAGCCCCCAAACCCTTTCAGCGGTGAGGGTGGACGCAGCGATGTCCTCTGCTGGCGTCAAGTCCTGAGGCAGATCCACCTCCCGTTACACGGCGTGCCCGATTTATGCTGGCAAGCGTGGGATTCCCCCGTACAAGGACGTCGGTCTCCTCGGCTGTGAACCGCTCCTGGCGTGCGCCTGGTAAATCTGCATAATAATAGCAACCCGCCATGGAACTTGCGCCCTTGCGTTTAAAGGGAATGTTGGCTAGCGTTCTGATTGGTTTATTTGACGTTACGCCCAAACCACACCTATGCATAATGAACCTACTTCAGACCAACCCCTTATTGATTTGCGCCCGGCGCAAGAGTTATTTCTCACGCCGGGAAAATAGCAACAGCGCCCAAGATCCGCCCACAAACTCACTTGCGCGTTGCGCTTCGCACTTGCGTTTCAGATCGTTAAAATAGAGCCCTATGAGTTGATTGGACAGGTACGTAAACACACGTTTTATGCGTTATTTTTTCACCAAACTATATTAGAAAATGCGTGGTCGACCATTTGGTTTAAATGAACCTGCTGGCTTGTTTCAATGTATTATTCGGTCCAAAATTGACATTTTGTGGTTTGCTTTATTCTAGTTGTTGGGTTGGTCCATGCATATTTCATGCAACCGTGGGTCAAAACAATTCAGAATTTTTTTTTTTTTTGAGTAAAAATATCACAGAGACCTTGCAGAGGGGGTTTTCTGATTTTGGTCACCTAGGAACCTCCCTGAACATTCTTGTAACCGCAAAGCAACAAAAATATAGTTTTTAATTACATTTCAACTTGTCGTGACTCTCCGTGATGTCATCACTTCAGGAAGAATTATGCAAGTAGCTTCACTTTATAATCCAGCTCATAGACTTTCTTTCTTAATGAGACAACTGAGTTATTGCCCAGTGATTTCAGAGCAAAAGAGGGTAATAGATTAAAGTAATCCTCTCTACAAAATATCAGTGTTTCCCTCTTCCCAGAGAAACTTTCCTATTACCAGCTAAAGCCCATTAAACTGCGCTGTTGGATTTACAAACGTAATCAATAGATAATTGTCTGGGGCTTCTTTCAAGCGCATGCTGATGCGGACCACCCGCTGCTCTTGTATTTTCTAATCTAAAGCAATTTTTTTCTTTTATTAGCCACTTACGCATCTCCTATCAAATGTAGACAGGTGAGCGTTTCTTCGCATGTACTCTATCGGCTGGATTAATGAGGAGAAACTCAGCGTTTGGCCCCTCAATTTTTCCTGATCATTTACGGTGCTCATTTACGGCTCATTGAAGTACATTAACCACGCCGGTCTTTCAGAATTACACTGGAGTCAAATTGATTTTTATTCGGGCAACCAAAATTCTATTGCGTGTCTAAAATGAGCTTCTGCTTTCTAATCTTTGATTTAATTTATCTGAGCTTGATGAAAACACTGTCCTGCTCATCAGCCATATCTATCAAGCTTGGGCATACCACCCGAGAGATTTATAATAACTATGAAATCTGTCTGTTGTGCTGTGACCTGATCTGATACATCTGCACAAAAGGTCAGGTGATGGTGTGGAACGGGCCATTCAGAGTGTTCATGGGTAAAATGAAATCAGAGAGAGCAACACTGACACAGTTACCCTGAACTGACCGACTGTGATTACCTCTGTCTAACCTCAAAGCCCCAGTTTTCAGGCTTGACCTTTGAACTTCTGAGCTTACCCTCCAAAAATGACAGTCCTGTTGCTTCTCTTTTATGGCAATAAGATCAAACTGAGAACCATTGGAGTCTGCGTCATTTTATTTCCTCAGAGTCCAGAGACAAAGACCATACACCAATGAACATTTAAAGAGGTTCTCTTCATTTCTCCAACTCACTCATCTCTTTTTCTCCCTCTCCTTCTCATACATCTGTTTCTCTCCCTTTTTCATCTCACTTGTCTGTTTCTTTGCCTATCTCTGTCTCACTCGTGTGTTTTTCTCCTTTTCTACGTCTCACTTGTCTGTTTCTCTGCTTTTCTCTGTCTGACTCGTCTGTTTCTCTGCCTTTCTCTGTCATACTCTTCTGTTTCTGCATCTGACTCGTCGGTTTCTCTCCCTTTCTGTCTGACTCGTCTGTTTCTCCGTCTGACTTGTCTGTTTCTCCGTCTGACTCAAATGTTTCTCCATCTGACTCATTTGCTTCTCCGTCTGACTCGTCTGTTTCTCCGTCTTATTTGTCTGTTTCTCTCCCTTTTCTGTCTGACTCGTCTGTTTCTCTCCCTTTCTCTGTCTGACTCATCTGTTTCTCTGTCTGACTCATCTGTTTCTCCATCTGACTCATTTGTTTCTCCGTCTGACTCGTCTGTTTCTCCGTCTCATTTGTCTGTTTCTCTCCCTTTTCTGTCTGACTCGTCTGTTTCTCTCCCTTTCTCTGTCTGACTCATCTGTTTCTCTGTCTGACTCATCTGTTTCTCTGTCTGACTCGTCTGTTTCTCCGTCTGATTCGTCTGTTTCTCCATCTCACTCTTCTGTTTCTCTCCCTTTTCTGTCTGACTCATCTGTTTCTCTGCCTTTCTCTGTCTGACTTGTCTGTTTCTCTGCCTTTCTCCGCCTGACTCGTCTGTTTCTCCGTCTGACTCATCTGTTTCTCCGTCTGACTCGTCGGTTTCTCTCCCTTTCTGTCTGACTCGTCGGTTTCTCTCCCTTTCTCTTTCTGACTCATCTGTTTCTCTGCCTTTCTCTGTCTGACTCGTCTGTTTCTCCGTCTGACTCATCTGTTTCTCCGTCTCACTCGTCTGTTTCTCTTACTTTTCTGTCTGACTTGTCTGTTTCTCCGTCTGACTCGTCTGTTTCTCTGCCTTTCTCTTTCTGACTCGTCTGTTTCTCCATCTGACTCGTCTGTTTCTCTGTCTGACTCATCTGTTTCTCCATCTCACTCGTCTGTTTCTCTTCCTTTTCTGTCTGATTTGTCTGTTTCTCCATCTGACTTGTCTGTTTCTCTGCCCTTCTCCGTCTGACTCGTCTGTTTCTCTGCCTTTCTCCGTCTGACTCCTCTGTTTCTCTGCCTTTCTCCGTCTCACTCGTCTGTTTCTTTCCCTTTCTCCGTCTCACTCATCTGTTTCTCTGCCTTTCTCTGTCTGACTCGTCTCTTTCTCTATCTGACTCGTCTGTTTCTCGCCCTTTCTCTGTATGACTTTCTGTTTCTCTGCCTTTCTCTCTCTGACTCGTCTGTTTCTCCGTCTGACTCGTCTGTTTATCTGCCTTTCACTCTCTGACTCTTTTGTTTCTCTGCCTTTCTCCGTCTGACTCGTCTGTTTCTCTGCCTTTCTCTTTCTGACTCGTATGTTTCTCCGTCTCACTTGTCTGTTTCTCTGCCTTTCTCTGTCTGACTTGTCTGTTTCTCTGCCTTCCTCTGTCTGACTTGTCTGTTTCTCTGTCTGACTCGTCTGTTTCTCTGTCTGACTCGTCTGTTTCTCCGTCTGACTCGTCTGTTTCTCTGCCTTCTCTGTCTGACTCGTCTGTTTCTCCGTCTGAGTCGTCTGTTTCTCCGTCTGAGTCGTCTGTTTCTCTGCCTTTCTCTTTCTGACTCGTCTGTTTCTCCATCTGACTCGTCTGTTTCTCTGTCTGACTCATCTGTTTCTCCATCTCACTCGTCTGTTTCTCTTCCTTTTCTGTCTGACTTGTCTGTTTCTCCATCTGACTTGTCTGTTTCTCTGCCCTTCTCCGTCTGACTCGTCTGTTTCTCTGCCTTTCTCCGTCTGACTCCTCTGTTTCTCTGCCTTTCTCCGTCTCACTCGTCTGTTTCTTTCCCTTTCTCCGTCTCACTCATCTGTTTCTCTGCCTTTCTCTGTCTGACTCGTCTGTTTCTCTATCTGACTCGTCTGTTTCTCGCCCTTTCTCTGTATGACTTTCTGTTTCTCTGCCTTTCTCTCTCTGACTCGTCTGTTTCTCCGTCTGACTCGTGTGTTTCTCTGCCATTCACTGTCTGACTCTTTTGTTTCTCTGCCTTTCTCCGTCTGACTCCTCTTTTTCTCTGCCTTTCTCCGTTTCACTCATCTGTTTCTCTGCCTTTCTCTGTCTGACTCACTCATCTGTTTCTCTGCCTTTCTCGTCTGTTTCTCTCTCTGAATCGTCTGTTCCTCCGTCTGACTCGTCTGTTTCTCTGCCTTTCACTGTCTGACTCTTTTGTTTCTCTGCCTTTCTCCGTCTGACTCGTCTGTTTCTCTGCCTTTCTCTTTCTAAATCGTATGTTTCTCTGTCTCACTTGTCTGTTTCTCTGCCTTTCTCTGTCTGACTTGTCTGTTTCTCTGCCTTTCTCTGTCTGACTTGTCTGTTTCTCTGTCTGACTCGTCTGTTTCTCCGTCTGAGTCGTCTGTTTCTCTGCCTTTCTCTTTCTGACTCGTCTGTTTCTCCATCTGACTCGTCTGTTTCTCTGTCTGACTCATCTGTTTCTCCATCTCACTCGTCTGTTTCTCTTCCTTTTCTGTCTGACTTGTCTGTTTCTCCATCTGACTTGTCTGTTTCTCTGCCCTTCTCCGTCTGACTCGTCTGTTTCTCTGCCTTTCTCCGTCTGACTCCTCTGTTTCTCTGCCTTTCTCCATCTCACTCGTCTGTTTCTTTCCCTTTCTCCGTCTCACTCATCTGTTTCTCTGCCTTTCTCTGTCTGACTCGTCTGTTTCTCCGTCTGACTCGTCTGTTTCTCCGTCTGAGTCGTCTGTTTCTCCGTCTGAGTCGTCTGTTTCTCTGCCTTTCTCTTTCTGACTCGTCTGTTTCTCCATCTGACTCGTCTGTTTCTCTGTCTGACTCATCTGTTTCTCCATCTCACTCGTCTGTTTCTCTTCCTTTTCTGTCTGACTTGTCTGTTTCTCCATCTGACTTGTCTGTTTCTCTGCCCTTCTCCGTCTGACTCGTCTGTTTCTCTGCCTTTCTCCGTCTAACTCCTCTGTTTCTCTGCCTTTCTCCGTCTCACTCGTCTGTTTCTTTCCCTTTCTCTGTCTCACTCATCTGTTTCTCTGCCTTTCTCTGTCTGACTCGTCTGTTTCTCTATCTGACTCATCTGTTTCTCGCCCTTTCTCTGTATGACTTTCTGTTTCTTTGCCTATCTCTCTCTGACTCGTCTGTTTCTCCGTCTGACTCGTCTGTTTCTCTGCCTTTCACTGTCTGACTCTTTTGTTTCTCTGCCTTTCTCCGTCTGACTCGTCTGTTTCTCTGCCTTTCTCTTTCTGACTCGTATGTTTCTCTGTCTCACTTGTCTGTTTCTCTGCCTTTCTCTGTCTGACTTGTCTGTTTCTCTGTCTGACTCGTCTGTTTCTCTGTCTGACTCGTCTGTTTCTCCGTCTGACTCGTCTGTTTCTCCGTCTGACTCGTCTGTTTCTCTGCCTTTCTCTGTCTGACTCGTCTGTTTCTCCGTCTGAGTCGTCTGTTTCTCTGCCTTTCTCTTTCTGACTTGTCTGTTTCTCTGTCTGACTCGTCTGTTTCTCCGTCTGACTCGTCTGTTTCTCCGTCTGACTCATCTGTTTCTCCGTCTGACTCGTCTGTTTCTCTGCCTTTCTCTGTCTGACTCGTCTGTTTCTCCGTCTGAGTCGTCTGTTTCTCTGCCTTTCTCTTTCTGACTCGTCTGTTTCTCCATCTGACTCGTCTGTTTCTCTGTCTGACTCATCTGTTTCTCCATCTCACTCGTCTGTTTCTCTTCCTTTCTCTGTCTGACGCGTCTGTTTGTCCATCTGACTTGTCTGTTTCTCTGCCTTTCTCCGTCTGACTCCTCTATTTCTCTGCCTTTCTCCGTTTCACTCATCTGTTTCTCTGCCTTTCTCTGTCTGACTCGTCTGTTTCTCTCTCTGACTCATCTGTTTCTCCGTCTGACTAATCTGTTTCTCCGTCTGACTCGTCTGTTTCTCTGCCTTTCTCTGTCTGACGCGTCTGTTTCTCTATCTGACTCGTCTGTTTCTATGCCTTTCTCTGTTTGACTTGTCTGTTTCTCTGTCTGACTCATCTGTTTCTCCGTCTGACTTGTCTGTTTCTCCGTCTGACTCGTCTGTTTCTCCGTCTGACTCATCTGTTTCTCCGTCTGACTTGTCTGTTTCTCCGTCTGACTCGTCTGTTTCTCCGTCTGACTCGTCTGTTTCTCTGCCTTTCTCCATCTGACTCTTCTGTTTCTCTGCCTTTCTCAATCGCTCTCCTCTGTTTCTTTCCCTTTCTCCGTCTCACTCGTCTGTTTCTCTCCCTTTCTCTGTCTCACTCGTTTGTTTCTCTCCTTTTATCTGTCTCACTCATCTGTTTCTCTGCCTTTCTCTCTCTGACTCGTCTGTTTCTCTCCCATTCTACGTCTCACTCGTCTGTATAGACAAGCATGTAATAAATATAGGTTCATGTATGTGGCATAACTAAAGCTACATAAAATAATACACAAAAAATATATCCCTTTAATATTATCTCCACAGGAAGCTGCTTTGAAAATATGTCAACAAAGGAGAGAAAATGACGCTCATATACAAGTCTTTAATGGCACATTTAATAAAAAGTCATTATTATGCATGTTTGCTGTTATTTTTAAAATCTCTTTAACATCTTATCAATGTTCGGTCAGTGTTCAACAGCAAACATTTTTTGTTCAGCCTCGACACAAAGCCCCTCAGCTCTGCGCTCGGTCTGCATCTTTTAAGCATACTGCAGTGTCCTTCAGACTGTAAATGAAAAGTAATGCATCAATAACAATGTGCCTATTGTGAGAAGACTGGTGCGGTGCAAATTAGTAAAAATGTTCTATATGAGCACTTTACACTCGATATTCGCACACAGTTTCTCCTAAACACGCATTGACACTGTTATTTTACTCGGGGCCTGGTTGCTATGGCGATGCATCGGTTTTTGAGGTCTGCATGGACACTTGCAGTTTTCAATACATTAAGACATAATGGCAGCATCCGTGCTGGATACGGCAATTTGTGCCTCTGCGGCTTAGCCTTATTGTTGTTCTCCTCTCTTGTTATTTTCTCTCGCTCCCTCATTTCTTTTCTCCCCTGATTCATCCTCCTTATTTACACACTCGCGTATGCATGCGCTCACACACAGCACGCAACACAATTGTCTTTACAGGTACCTTGAAAACAGTACTGGGAATATTTTTGTGTAGCGTAGGCATGTTTCCGTTTTTATGACAGTGTGCGCTAATGTCACCCTAACTAAAAAGCAATTTACTTAAAATAGGCATCTCGGGTGTGTGTTTGTGAAGTGCTTGTCCTGCTGGAAAATTGCTTTGTATTTATACGTTTCTGCTGTAGGCTTTCCTATATTGGTTGTTTATAGTCATTAGCTTTTCTAAATCGACCTGGTAGAATATGCAGTATTGGTAAAACTAACTTAAGCTGGTGTACCAATATGGATCAGCAACAAACATATTTTTTAAGCTGTACAATTTATTTAAACAATTCATTCTGATTTAACACTATTGATGCCATTTTCTCCCGGGTAAAAATTTGTATATACACTCTAAAAAAACATTGGGTTCTTTTTAACCCAGGGCTGGGTAACTATTGGACAGAACACATTTCTGGGTTAAAATGACCCAAATAATGGGTTATTTTTACACAACTGCTTGGTTATTGTTAATCAACCATGTTGAAACAACCCAGCAATGAAATAGGTGCACTTTAAGTGGCCCAACTAAGATTAAATGCCCTGTTTAATAAACACAGACATTTAAGACTAGTCTTGCATATTTAGTTTACTCCAAAATGGGTGACAAACAGTAAAATGACGGCTATATTGCTTGCTGCGTCTTGTATCGGTATGACCTGATTTTTTTGTGCAAATTGGAATGACTGTAAATGGATGTCCCGTCTCTAAATAATTAGAAATATCAGTCATCTAACCATCAAAAATCTTTGCCAGGTGTAGCTTTCATCTAAGATATACCAACTGCCACCCACTTTATGTTTGTGTCCAGGTCGCCAGAATGACAGACATGACGTCTTGGACGGTTGAAATTCACACAATCTTTTCAAGTTAATGACTCTGAGCCCCGAGGCCTCAGACCGGAGCCTGCAGACCTTTGGATTGATTTCCTCCTGTCTCCTTTAGGTTAGCCCTCAGGAACCCCATCCAATCACATCAAATCACAGACGCCAAGTGGTGCGGTCCCGTCCAATCACGCTGATTGCTTTGGAAAGTTCTGGCCATCCCTTAAGCTAACAGTGCAATTACTGGAAGTGTCTCATGAAAGAAGTGCGTGAGTGGATGGGTGTGCGAAGGTGATTAATTGAGATGGGAGCTGTATAAGGGAGAAGAAAAGCAGGAGGAGATCGAGGAAGCACCAGACAAAGGTTCGAAGGGGGTGACGGTTCATGAGAGAAGAGTTCATTGAGGGATCAGGTGGATACATGGAAGGAGGGGGTAGCAGTGAACTCCATGGCTTGTACGAGAAAGCCTTGAGATGTTTTGGAAAGCAAACTGACCAATCACTTCCTAAAACAAATAATTTATGAACGATGTCAAGTGGAAAAGAAATTAAAGGTCCATTTTGTAACTTTTAGGAGAATCTCTAGACAGAAATGCAATATAATATACATAACAATATTATCAGTGGTACATCATAAACTGTATTGTTTCTATTACCTTAGTATGAGCCGTTTTTATATACATACACCGCAAGTCGGCATCATGTTTCTACAGTAGCCCTAAATGGACAAACTGCTCTATAGAGTGCATTTCATCCTTACCCCAGACAGCAGACGATTAGGGGCCGGATCCGCACCGGAGCTGCCAACTTCTTTGACGATGACATGTTTGTCCTGTGGCAGCTACCGTAGCTTCACATTGCATTTGGAAATTGAGGGGTGGTTGCATTTTGCAATTTCACCACTAAAAACCCACACTGAAAGGTGCAGTGTGTAATTTTTAGAAGGATTTCTTAACAGAAATGCAAAATAATATACAAAACTATATTATTATTGGTGTATAAAGACCTTTCATAATAAACTGTAATGTTTTTATCACCTTAAAAATGAGATGTTTTTATCTACATACACTGAGGGTCCCCTTACATGGAAGTCGCCATTTTGTGCCGCTATGTTTCTACAGAAGCCCTTAACAGACAAATTTTTTACTAAGTTTTCTCCGACGATGACATGTTTTTCCGGTGGTGGCTACCGTAGCTTCTCTGTGCGTTTCAAAAGCGAGGGTGAGCAGTACTGGACTGAGCCGTTGGCTGCAATTCGCAACCTCACCACTAGATGCCGTTAAAATTTACACACTGCACCTTTAAAAAGATAAAATCACAGGAAAGCCATTTTATGAGATTAATAGAAAGCGACAAAGGTATACAGTAAGTTTGCACAGTAAACAATGAAAAATAGTGTAGAGCATTAAAGCTAATAACAGTAAAATGTTGTGATAAATTACAAAATGTGAAAAAATTACCCAATATTTTTTCTTGTTTTATGCATAAACTTTACAAAATGTTAACATATGTCTCTGAAAATACATGTAATTCATGAAATAGTGTAAGTTTGGATATCATCTGATTTTGCTTTCGAAATAAATATGTAATCTGATTATTAATCTTGTAATAATAAATATAAATAATAATAAATATAAAAAATAATATTACATTTTGTTAAGGACGTTTTCAGGGTTTTTTACTAGAAACGTTAACAAAAATGTACAAAATGCGGAGGTGTCTTTTCCATGTTAAACTGAGCTTCGGTCCTAATCAGACACCGTAGGGCTAAATTATTTAAAATGATTGTACGTACAAGTTTCAAAAAACCTTCAATATCATTCACTAGTTTGGCTCCATGATCTTTTAATGGGTTTGCATGTGCCAAGAGAGAAAAATCTGCAATATTAAAATATATTTTAAGACAAACACATTTTCCGATGTAAACACACAACAAACTTCTCCAGTTTCTCTTCAAAAAACTACATATCTTCACCAAAGAGATTATTACAAACAAGATTTGTCAATAGCTTGCTTATTACGCAAGTAGAATGTCATTGCGTCAGTAATACCTTCTGATATTTTCCAGCGTTTTCTCAGGGTAGTCTGTGAAAATGCTGCAAAACTGTGACATCCAAAGGGTAAATTGCATGGCAGGACGCTTCTGCTCCCCGTGTGCCACTGAATATGCTGCTGTTGTCGTATTCAATAGCCATTACAATAAAGAGAATTCCTTTAAGATTTTTCCTTCCAAATGTCATGGCCATCTTCAAAGGCTTTGAAGGGCAGCTGTATTTTAAAAGCAATATTGGCAGTAAACACGACGCTTACTCTATCTACCTCTATCATCAGCGTGCGCAGGGGTGATAATCGTAATGGGGAAATGGCGTCTGAAATGTTTGAACTTTACTTTCTTCATCCGCATGGGCCTGCTTTGCCCTGTCATTGTCCTCTTCGGTCGCCGCGTCAACGCTTTCCGGCCATCATCTTAACCTTATCATCCAAAGCCATTTTCAGCTCGCATGAATGCATAGCCAAACCTGGCCAAACACATCCGGGAAAATAAATCTGGCTCAGAGAAAATTGAACCAAAGCAACATACAGTACAGTATATATTAACATTCACCTGAAGGCATCCCCTTTCTTATAAAACTTTACAGGCCTCATAACGTTCAAAGCGTCTGCCAAATGCACAAATATAGCAAAAAATTTACTCTGCATGAATTAGTTTTTTCATGAACCAAAATGGTTCTTCTATGGCACTGCTTTGAATAATGTATTGTAACACGTTTATATTTAAGAATGCAACTCCACTTGGTTTCCATTCCCGCTTTTCTATTACTCTTCACTTATCTTTCAAAAATTCTCCTTTGAGCATTCCTGGGGCGAGAAAACACCCCTATCAAAACCCTACCCTGCTATCAAAAAAAAACATCCTTGCTCCTGGCAAAATCACACAATTCCACTTGCTTACTGTACATACATGAGGTAAAACACAAAAAGCATAGTGTTACAATAAGTATCTCACCAAATATACAGTATTCGCTTATGAAATGCTGCTCGACCAATCAAGTAAAAGGATCAGAAATAAGTGTTGTGTATGTTCTTTATAACTGTACTGTAATACTTAGATCATATACTGTAGGCTATATGTCATGTTTTACACCAAGATTGTATTTATGAAGCTCAAAGCATCAATTTTCAGCTGAGACGAAGTTTGACAAGTTAACTTTTTCCAATAAATAGTTCTCTGTACATGCCACAAAGAGCGGAGGTTGCTATGGAAACGAAATAAATTAAGCCGTACTCAAAGCAAGTGTTTTTATAGCTGTCATAGTTACTTTTCATACTGTACAATATAATGAAACAGATGAAAAGAAGAAAGTTGTTGCATTTCAAGGACACGTTTGATTTAAGCACACACATTTTATAGTTCTCAGAAAGAGAAAAGAGAGTAGGAGAATTTTCATTATCATTTTAGCGAGCACCTAGCATTTTTTGACATGTTTACACGCTCTCTCAATGCTATAAAGACTTGTGCGTATCTCACAAGCATAAATTTGAAATGCAAGTCACTGTACAGTACCTTAACCCCAAGCATCTTGAAAAGATTATATTTTTGAAAAGAAAAACAAACTGAATGAAAATGGATCGGCGAATTGCACACAGGACTGGTCATTTTAACGACACCAAAATTTTTTATATTTTATATATTACATTGTATATCCAAAGGTAAATTGAAACATTTAAAAATAAACTTTGAGATAAAAAATTTTTTTAAGATCATAAGAAACATTTTATTTCAGTGTTTCATTTAACATTTTTTTATAAAAATGGTCAGTTTTGTAGCAATCGGTATCTTAACTTCTTGCAGTCTTCACGCATGTCATCCTAATGCAGGGTTCCCACCAGACACGGTAAAAGCTTCAAGCACGAGTGATTTACATGTTAAGTCAATGTAAAGACGCGTTAAGTCAATGTGGAGGTCTTGCGACGCGAACGAGTTGTTTAGCGTGGCACGGTAGACGAAATTCCGCCTCATTCGCAACTCCGCTCGCTTCCTGTATTTACGTCACTACTACAGCAAGGTCCTGATTGGTTAAAGCGGTGCTCGAATGACGCGAATTAAGCTTTGCCACAGGAAACGCGCAAGTTGGAAAATGTTTACTTTGGCGGAAAAACGTGCCACGTAAACAGTCAGGAGCTTGCTCCAGTAGTGACGTAATTACAAGAAGCAAGCCCCTCCCATGATGCGTGAATGTCTCAATGACTAGAATTGAATGAAGTGAGTAAACTCAAAATGTTCAAGCGGCAAACTAGATGCGGTAGACTCAAATTTGACGCCTCAAACGCGGCTGGTGTGAACCCACGGTTAGGCATCCCGCAGCGTGGTAGGCACGGCGCGGGGGTTGCAGAAGCCCCTCCCATGATGCGAATGTCTGAATGAATGTGATGAAAATGAATAGAAACTCATGTGCAACTTTCATGCGCGAATGAAGTGAGTAAACTCAAATGTTCAAGCGTCCAACTATACGCAAATAGCGCATTTTAGTGCCTTTATATTGTACAGTTGCGGTACAGTACACTAACCCCAATCTTTTTAGTGATCTTGAAAACATTATTATATTTTTGGAAAGAAAAACAAACTGACAAAAATGCATGAGCAAATTGCACAAATGATGGGTAATTTTTAACAACATTGAAAAATTTGTTGATAAGTGCCATTTCTAAACATTGCCTCCCCCAAAAAATTATATATTAGCATAATTATTATTTTGTCTACAAATGTAAATTTAAACAATTAAAAATACACTTCAGATAAAAACATTTTTAAGATCATAAGAAACATTTTCATTTCAGCGTTTCATAAAGTTTTGCAGCCAGTTGGGATGTAACGAATGTTCGGCGAACCGAAATTACATATTTTCTGTGTTCGGCCGAACAAGTGAAAAGGCCAAATAAATTTTACAGAACAATGAAGTCTTTGATGACGCAATAAAATAGTTCCCTGTGCAGAGTGAAAGAGGCGCAAATGCAGCAAACATGTTGGTAAAAGCATTTAAAAAAAACTACAAGTTTCCTTAATAATTTAAAACAAGATATCCTGAAACCCATGCAGCGTATGAGAAAGACACGGCGATGATGATCCTGGGTATTTGTCTGCTGAATGCACAAGCATGGAGAGCGAGAGACTTTAGCTCTTCATCTCATGACATAGAGCGACGAAGAGCGTCAGCAGTATGTAATAAAAACTTCCCAAAACCAGAAAAGTCCTACAGTGACAAACATGCTTATATTAAACGAGAAATAAAACATTTATTAACAATAAGCTTTTTGTCAGACCGCTTTGAACATGCTTCATCTCCTGTCAATCTTGCCGCAGTCCCTCTCTCCATTTGCTCGTGCTTGACCATGCACGTAGGCGTGCGTCTGCTGCAATTAATAGGTTATTTGCCTTTTGCGCAGTATCTAAACTTCTTGCAGGGATTGACGTCATGTCTTCACGCATGTTGTGTCATCCTAATAAACAGAATCCATATTGTACAGTAGCTGTACAGTACCCTAACCCCAATGTTTTAAATCATAAAAAAAACATTAATATTTTTGGAAAGAAAAACAATCTGACGAAAATGGACGAGCGAATTGCACAAAAGACGGGTCATTTTTAACAACACAGAAAAAATTGTCGATAAATGCCGTTTCTAAACGCAGCTCCTTTCAGTCATTGCCATTGTCAACATAATTATCATTATCACCATCGGCATGATTATTCTCATCATTATCTCTCTTTTAGCTAATTGACTCGGAGTCGTTCTTGCCACATTGTTGCCTCTCAGACAACCCAACAGACGGGCTAGGAAGTCAACATCTGCGTTCCGAGGTTGACTCGTCTGTCGAAATAATAACTGCATCTCAACAACTGCGCGCCATTATTGGAGAGAATTGATGGCTGTTGGAGGCCCAGGGCCCTTTGTGAAGCTTTGTTCTCAGGCTGGGTCAAAAGCTTTGTGTGATAATGGCTACTTTTAAAAGAGAGAGAGCGAGATAGAGATAGATAGAGAGAAAGCAATATTAGCAGTTTGAAAGTCGACTATTTATATTTTTGAAGTGGGAACGGCACGTGACGGGTTCAAGCGCAATTAAGTCAATTAACTTAATGCGGTTTTAAGATAATTAGTTTCTCATATTGTAGTAGAATAATTATTACATGTAGGCGAAAAGAAATCGACTGATGTAAACATATCTGTACGATACTGACTTAACAAACAACTTAATTCCCTCCACATTCATTTATTTTCTTTTTCAAAGGTGACTCTCATTACACGTTCATTACTGTAGTAAAGTGTTATAAGCTAAATATAATTTCTCATTTCATTCTTTTAATTGGAGTAAAATATCTTTATATGTTCTCACAAATTTTGTGATATGTTTAACCTTGCGTGACAGGAAAAAAGTCCAGACATTGATCCAGGAAAGATCTTTGCCTTCATCCCAGGTCAGGTGGTCATCTTTAATACTGCACAAACCTTCTGCAAAGACAGACTTTGAATGTACAGGCTGCAGAACAGCAGGGTTGTGACATCACATCCAGTATGCCCTTTACTTTTTCGGCGGCAGTGGTTGGGTGTCTGGGAGATGAGCAGCATTAATAACTGAAGTAGCTGTGGGATCTTGAGTCTGATTTTGCTCTGCTTTGCAGATCTTTCACAGTTGAGTCTGGAGTCACCGATAATAGGGCCCTCTGGGAGCTCGGTACAGTAGCAGGTCTGCAAACCGTCTGCATTAGAATTGGGCTCCCGCTCGCGTCCTACTTCTGAAAACCGTGTGCGCGGGGAGGGTGGAGAGCTGCAGATGAGGATGATGGAATTAAAATGAGGAAGTTGGAACTCATTGACGCGAGACAAAAGTCGAGAAACTGACGATAAGATGTTTGATATGTCTGAAGTTTCGTTGAGGGAATGTTTGCCAAATCTAGCTTATCATACAATATTTCAATGTTTATTTCCCCTCTATTCCCTCAAAGCAAAATTGCAGATCAAATGAGTCTTAGATTTAACTTTCCAAGCATCGTGTTTATTTTCATTTCCTGAAAGAGGATTATTTTTAATCCTTTAATTTTGAATAAAAAGGTCTCCTCAGCTCAAAAGATGAGCTTAGGTCACCTGCATATCTCTTATTTTGAATGCTGATCCCCACTATGGGTGGTTTCCTGGAGAGGGATTAGCTTAAACCAGGACTAGGCCTTAGTTTAATTAGGAAATATAACTAGTTTTAACAAACATGCCTTACTAAAAACATTACTTGTGTGCATTTTGAGGCAAAACAAAGGGCATTGATGTATTTAAAGGTGACATAGAATGATTGAACGGAGTATTTATCCTTTTTCTGTGATGTGACATGTAGACAAATTTTTTTTTGTTTGGGTCTGTAATGCCTTAGAAGCTTCCTAAAAACCTCTCTCAGATAGCTCTATTAGGGTGGGGGATCTTAAACAAGTGGTTTTGCACCTATTTGTCTCCCCCTACTGGCTTAACTTGCAATTTCATTACTGATTGGCTGACTTTGCTTCCACTCAAAAAATGTAGCCAATTATTTTAAAGTGGAGGGGCAGTTAGATGCCTGTGATGTCATAAGCATCAGTTTTTCAGATTGGGCCATTTTCTGGCTGACATTTCTAAAAGAGGAATTTCTATGAGACTGAGATGTTTAGCATGTTTAGCACTTTTTGTATGTTTGTGAATGTGGGTAGACTACCATTATTCAACAAAGACAAGGTAAAAGTGTTTTTTTTTATTCTCTGTCCCCTTTAAAGCAACACTATGTAGTTTCCATGTAAAAATGACTTGCAGCTCCCCCATGTGGTTGAAAAGCGTAACAGTGCCTTGTATCAGACACTCTTCTGCAGGCAGGGGGAGGGGTGGGGCTGTGTTTCCTACCCTCCACCGCCACTTTCAGAGTGTGCTTGTAGCAGCTAGGAGGCTGCTCAGGTTGCAGCAACAGTACAATTTGTCCAGTTAAAAGTTGTTCTATCACTGAAATAATTTTAGAGACATTATTTAAAGGTAAAAAAACTACATAGTGTTGCTTTAAGGATATGTCAGTGCAAGTTGTTTTCAGTTTGGACAGCTCTTACATTTATTTTAGTCTAGGACTAGTCTAATCCTCGCCCCAATATGTAATTAAAATGTTTAAAAAGTCCATTAAAAATGTTTTGGTAAAGATGCTTTCCAACAATCCACATATTTAGGTTTACATTATGCATTTGTACTAAGCATACTAAGCATCCTTTATCCTAAGCAACTAACAGTGCATTCGAGGTACATACATTTATCATGTATGATCACATTTTTAAACCCCAAAGTGGGCGGAGCCAGCCGTCACCATCTTGGCAGCGTGTCACCATGCTTCACTCATGGATAGCCAAAAATGGGCAAAGAGGCGGAAATTGGGTAAAGCTGAGGTGCCTGGTTGCTGAAACCACGCTAGAGACAGAGCGCAGCGCGTCATAACCTGAAAACCACGCCCACCGGAGGGGAAACAATCCAACCGTCTCCATTTACTTTGTATTGCAAGAGGTCGCCTCCTTGTCATTTCTGGCTTATAACAAAAAAACAGAATAATCCCTAAAAGCTCCTGTGTGACAATATGTACAGTTAACAAGCCAAAAAACCCAGACATACGTTTTTATAAGCTGTCGAGCCGTAAAACTCAGCCTTTGGAGAAAAAAATTGATCGCCGACTACGTTTCCCCCTAGTGGACGCAGTTCTACTAATATGAGTACTATGAAAAGTTGCCTGTTTCCACTTTTGTGTCTTTAAACTCTCATCTTTTGGGGTCGGCAGCTTATAAAAACTTATTTACAGGTTAAACTTAAAAACAGAATAATACCTAAAAGCTGCTGTGTGACAAGGTGTACAGCTACCAAGTAGGGCTGCACGATTCGGAGAAAAAATCTAATTGCGATTTTTCTGATCAAAATTGCGATTCGCGATTTTAAGTGCGATTCATTTGTATATAATAAAAGAGCTACATCCAGGCTTGTTGTGGTGGTTTTAATAGCACCAAAGAAAGATGCTGTGCTACTGTTTATTTAAAACCTCTTAAACATTGTACCAAGTTGTCTGCAGGACTTTGCTCTTCTGCAGACAAACTTTTTTTTAATCTAAGAACATTAAAATACAATAAAAAAAATTTTTTTGAAAGTTTTATTTAAAATAACATATAGGCCAACGTATTTTGGCTGTCACTACAACAATGCTTCTGACAAGCAAATGTTTAGTTTTTTCTTTTAATCAAAAGACTATACTCATTTTGTTTTACTTTTCAGGCATCTGTCATAAAAGTAAAAATATTTGTTATTAGAATCTATGATTTAACATAAGCAAAAAATACAAATAAAACACTGCACAGTCCTAACTGTAGGATTTTAAATGTGGAGCTGCAGAAGCTTGTTCAGTTAAGCGTAAGGAGTGATTTAAATTTTTGGTGTGTAATAAACATTTCTGACACAGAAAGCACCAGGTTACTATCTGTCACTTTAAGACACAAGACAGCTTTAAAACTGCTCTGCTTCAATATACTGATAAACATCCAGCTGTTTATGTTCAATTAGACAAGAAAGAAAACTTAAGTTTAGTGATCACGCGTGTGCTGACTGCTCTCTGTGTGCGCGCTTCATGAACCCTCGTGCCTGTAAATATTCAAAGCGGTGCAGATGTGCGCGTGCAAGAAAGTATAATGTACCTCTTTTGTCTGCTGTGTTCCGGGCTATAAACCTGCTTATAGTCTGATGAGGCGCTTGTCATTGTTTGCGATGCATGACGAGAAACGGACGTATATACACCTTTCTTTAAGTTCAACATTTCACAAAAGGGAAATGTTTTCGCGCATTTCTGTCCTTTCATTTGCCGGTTAATGAGTTATAATGGGTTTTTAAAATGACTGAATCCAAAATCTGCCAACTTCATGACATTCCGCGTTGTGCAGTTAATTCCATTTGTATGCATTTCGCGATGCTGTCCGTGTTTTCCGCATCGCGGAAATCATATGGCCGTACACTTTGTTGAGGAGTTGAACTGCTGCTCGCGCTCATGTTTTCCTAATGGTGTTATCTGACGTGTTGTCAGCACCTCAGTGTTAATGCACTCTATTGGTTTAAACTGCATCAAGCGTAAAATGCGCATGAAGCGAACTGTCAAAAACTGCGTACTAGATGATTGTTATATTTGATAGTTTTGAATCGAAATAATCGCAGCTCTTGCGATTCGAAAATCGCATCCATTCACATCGCGATTTCGGTTTAAAAACAATTAATCGTGCAGCCCTACTACCAAGCCAAAAAAAAAACAGAAATAAGTTTTTATAAGCTGTCGACATCAAAAAAACAGCGTTTAAAGACACAAAAGTGGAAACAGGCAACTTTTCATAGTACTCCTATTAGTAGAACTCCGTTTCTACTAATAGGAGTACTATCCAAACCTTAACCCCACCGTCACAGGGGTCAAAGCAAATCATATAAAAATCTATGAATGTGCTCGCATGAATTAATACGAATTAGCCACCTCGTAAAATGCGTACGAATTTCCATGAGATAGCGTTGTTCGTTCATGTGTGTCTTTTCATTGCAAGTTTTATGTCTTGGTGTTTGACGTCCAGAACATTGCCTTTGGAAAACTCTTATTTTTTCCTTGGCAAACAAAGTCATTAGGTGTTTGCACAGAGACGAACTTTCTTGTAGGTTCAGCTGGGCGATGAAAGGGTCATAGGGCTCTAAAAAAGAAGTGGATATTTTCAGGTTCATTAAAGCATAGCAGGTATCGGGCTCGACAAACCAAAGAAAACAAATCAAAGGAAAATCTCTCAAAGATACATGCTGTAAGGTTGAGGTCATGTGCTTGCATGCAGACCAAGGAAGATTTTACATCAAGCACTGATAGCATGTCATTTCTGTAGACTTTGTGTTAGTTTGGATTTAGTGCAGGTGCAGCTCTATAGCTGTTACTTAACTGAAAGACCAGCATATGTGACCCTGGACCAATCATAAATAGCATGGGTATATTTGTAGCAATAGCTAAAAATACACTGTAGGGGTCGAAATTATTAAAGGGATAGTTCACCCAAAAATTCATCATTAAGCTTTCGTCATTAAGATGCGATTGTTTTATAAAAAGCAGGAAGTAAAGCTCTCTCTTAACACTGGAACCCCACTGTAATGATAAGTCTGTGTTTTTTATTTACACTGTAAAAAAATTCCGTAGAAATTACAATGTTATTGCAGCTGGGTTGCCGGTAATTTACCGTAGATTTACATTTATGTTATTTACTGGCAAGAGTTTGTTCAAAGTTAAATAAATTAAAAAAATTAGCAAGTCTTTATCTTTACAGAATAAAACAATACAATAACAGCCTCATGCAAAGCATTCTGGGAACCAGAAATCATCATAAACCTTTTTCTGTTTTTTGCTTCAGATTTTGTTTCCCAGAATGTTTTGCTTGATGCTGTTTTTTTGTTTTACTCTGTAAAGACAAAGACTTGTAAATGTTTAATGTTCATTTAACTTTGAACAAAATGTTGCCAGTAAAAAACATAAATTTAAATCTACAGTAAGTTACTGGCAACCCAGCTGCAAATTCTACGGAATTTTTTTACAGTGTAGAGTCGTTTGGTGCGCGATTACAGACAGACCTCTCACATGTCATCATATTGCTTAGTTGATCTGTCACAAGTGCACGTGTGCTCGGACATTCACGTAACCCCGCTGCTTGCATCAAAAGGATCTTGCGAAGGCAGATGAAGGTGAGTGGTCGCGCAACTGACTTCTTCACCTTTTGAATCGCGCTCAGGCGCGATTAGGCTCACACAACAGCCTTCCGCGCCTGAGCCCAAGTGAACCGCGCTCCGGCCCACCTCTGCAACCCGGCCACGCCGCGATTAACCAATCCGCGCCCGGGCGCGGAACAGAGCGATCACGCTAGTCCAGTGGTTCTCAATCCTCCTGGTCCTGGATGCCCACTGCTCTGCACATTTTTTATGTCATCTTATCTGACGGACAATGAGATCTCTGCTAATAAGCTGATGATTTGAATCAGCTGTGTTAAACAAGGGAGACACACAAAATGTGCAGAACAGTGGGCCTCCAGGACCAGGATTGAGAACCACTGCACTAGTCAAACAAACCAGGCTTTGGGGGTCAAACATGCTCGAGCGCGGTTTGGTTTGGATAGTGTGAGTGCGCCCTTAGATTAAAGCATCTGCCAAATGCATAAATGTCAATGTAGGTACCCAAAAGCAGCTTGAAAGCAGTTTTTGTGACATTGAAAACTTTTCCTCATTTTTGGTGTCATCCCCCCAAAGTGTTCAAATTTGGATGACATGACCCAATTATAATACTATATCAGGACACACCCATAAGTGAGACACTAATACACACTGTCAGGGCCCTAACCTCCCTAAAGGATTACTCCACTTTCTTAAAAAAATCCTGATAATTTACTCACCCCCATGTCATTCAAGATGTGTATGTCTTTCTTTGTTTAGTCGAGAAGAAATTAATTTTTGGGGAGGAAACAGCCCAGCCAGCGCGGCCTCACGCAATTGCGTAAGCACATCGAAAGGTCATATGCGACAAGGTTACATATGTGAAACGGACATTTCTTGCCGAAAATGACAATCGTTTTGCTAGATAAGACACTTATGCCTCGTTTGGGATCATTTAGAGCCCTTTGAAGCTGCATTGAAACTTCAATTTTAAACTGCATTGAAACTGTTGGGGTCCAATAAAGTCTATTAAATTGAGAAAAATCTTGAAATGTTTTTCTTAAAAAACGTAATTTCTTCTCGACTGAACAAAGAAAGACATCAACATTTTGGATGACATGGGGGTGTGTAAATTATCAGGATTTTTTTAAGAAAATGGAGTAATCCTTTAAGGTTAATAAATGTACTCTGTTTCAGGCCCCATGTGTCGAAAAGTGCTAAACACCTCTTAATGTTCTCCTTTTTTCTTACAATTTCTCTGTCTTGTCCATGAGTGTCTGGGTGTGCGCTCGCCCTGTATTTAAGAATACAGTTGGGAGACTTACACAGAGAAAAGTGATTGTCCTGTAATGGTAGGTTTGTCAGGAAATCAGCGGGAAGGCTGGTCGCAGCGGTCACACTCCTCCTCTGCACTACTGCCAGGACCGACTGCCTCCTTTTGTTAGAAAGACAGAAATGGGTTTTTCTTCCAGTCTGCGCCAACCTACATGTAGCGACGAGAAATATGTGAGAATGAAAAATAAATGCTCTTACACCTAATAATCTGCAGTGTTAAGAAAGAAAAATTCATTCTCACATCACAAAGGTCTCCGTTTGGTGCCGAAATCTGTATGCTTGCAGAGAACGGTCTCCAAGAAACGCTGAATTATTCATGCTAGGACTCTTCTGTGTGTCTTCACAGTAGAACAGACGCCACGGTCCAAATTTCCTTTTGCAGCGTCCACTTCCCCACGATGACCTGGCTGTGTTGTTTACTGTTAGAAAGAAATATCTGACTGTGTCACTCATATGGACGATCAACAAAAGTGAAAGGATGAAGCTTTTTGTCTGTTCGTGTCGATCTCGCGGTAAAGATGGAATGGTCATTAACAGTCAATGAGAGAAAACCCTGGAGCTTTGCAGAAGAACAGCTTGATGATTCAATCTGTCGATGCTCCGACTTCAAACTCGTCCAATTAGCAAGACAGGAGACAGCGTTGACCCCCTGTTCGCTTATTTTACAGGGTAAAACCATCTCTTTGGCAGACGTTTCACCCGGGCAAGCCCACCGTTGAAGCGTTCAGGTCTGGCTGGCCTTGAAGCAATAGCAAAGGGCACCAATTATGGAAACTTAAGGTAGTCCAAAAATTCGGTTTTGAGGTTACATGTACAGAGTCCTGGACAAAAACCTAACCTTGTGTTCGCTTGTGTTATGCAATGTCTGTCCAAAGATTCAATATTTACAACAGAATGTCAATATCAACATAATTAAAAACAAATTTTATGTTTTAAATATGTCTTAGTTTTAAGTCAAATCCAATTCAGTTTACATATATTCTCAATACATATTGTGCTTGGCAGAAAATGCATGTTTCTACATTTTAAAATCGGAATAGTAGCAATAGAACACTACTATAACACTAATGCTAAATCAATTTTAATATATTTATGGTAGGATCTTTACTTAACTCTTTTTTTTATTTGCCAGCCAGCATTTTTTGTGATTTTCACAAAAGTTGTACAAAATGCCTTTCAAGAAAAATTGTCTTCTAAAAATATATAAACATACAAATGGATCAAATGAAAGAAGAGATGTTTTGATTTTAAACAAACAATAAACAAACAAAACGGGGGGGGGATGAGGACATTTCATCCTATCTATATTTTTTTTGCTTATAAACTGTTAAATATGAGTATTTTTCTTCAAAAATAAAGATTTTCTTAGCAAAAAGCTAAAATAATTAGAAATTTTTTTAGAAATCAGATTTAGAATAATTATCAAAACATACATGGGGTGTAAAATTAATAAATACTTTTTTTGCTTCACTTTTTTATAAATGGATAATCTAGTGGATAATCGCGGTAAAACAGATAACCATAAAAACTCATCAGGAATACATTTTTTCCATGCAAATGTTTTTTCTTAACTGACAAGAGTTAATATCCTAGTGATTTTTGCCATATATAAATATTTTTAACCCATACAATATATTCTTGGCTAAAAATATACCTGTGCCACTAATGGCTGGTTTTGTGGTCCACAAACAGTGGCGTCCGGTGACTTCTCTTCAGAGGGGCGCGAATTCAACATATGTGTTCGGAGTGTAATGTGTGTGGCTCGTCATGCCAAAATATGTGTTCGTTGCGTCATGTGTCTTGTCAAAATACGTGCCTTCTGCACCAGAGGTGGAAAGTAACGAATTACATTTACTCACGTTACTGTAATTGAGTAGTTTTTTTGTGTACTTTTACTTTTTTGAGTAGTTTTTAAAATCTGTACTTTTACTTAAGTATCTTTTGTTTAAAGTATTGTACTTTGCTACATTTTAAATCATATCCGTTACTGAGTAAAAAATATTTTAAAAAAGCAAGGTGATAAAGACGAGCAACGGATGTAAATGGGCGGGGCCCGGGGGAACGCGCAAAAAGAACCATGGAGAGGGACGAGACAGGCGCGCGCTAATGCAGACCCGCCTCAGTTCAAATCTTATGAAAGAAACCCCTGGCCATATTTAAGCGACCACTTTCCACTGACGCGAAGCGAGTGTTTCTTTCATATGAAAGGTAGGATTCAAGCTCTTGAGTACGAAATTGCCGACCGGGTTTTACTGCACATTTGCACGACGCGTTTTTAATAACATGCACATTATCTTCCGAGGTCTAACTGTGCATTCACACAAGCCGCGGAAGAGGCGGCAAGCGCGGATGATTTACATGTTAAGTCAATGCAAACACGCGATTAGGCATCCTGCGGCGCGGTGCACGCGGTAGCCGCAGGGCGGATGTCGCTGAACGCGCGGAAGGCGCGGGGCGTTCCGCGCGTTCCGCACGAATTGAGCGTTGCTGCGGGAAACGCGCGAGTTCAAAAATCTGAACTTTGGCGGAATTCCGCGCCACGTTAACCAATCAGGAGCTTGCTGTAGTAGTGACGTGATTACAGGAAGCGAGCGGAGTGGTGTAGTCTCCGCGGAGTCGCAGAAGCCCCTCCCATGAAGCGGATTTCCGCGTGAATTTCTCGAATGACTAGAATTTCACGCGCGGCGTTCACGCGCGGCGTTCACGCGCGGCGTTCACGCGCGGATTAAGCGAGTAAACTCAAAATGTTCAAGCGGCAAACTGGACGCGGTTCACGCGTTTTTGCCGCCTCTTCCGCGGCTGGTGTGAACCCACAGTAACAGCTTCGCGTCAAGTCAAACACAACTTCAGAACACAACTTCAGAACGTCCTCGAGAATTCGCAGGTCATTAGACATTGCAGCTACGGAGAGAGAGAGAGAGAGAGAGAGAGAGAGAGAGAGAGAGAGAGAGAGAGAGAGAGAGTCAGTGAAAGAATAAAGGTCTTAGACATCAGGTACCCAGGTCAGGGAAGCTAGAAGACAATAAACGTGTCAAAAGTATATAGCCATGACCCTCATCTCATTATAAGCTCATTTAAACTTGACGAGCTTCACATCATGCGTCCTTGATAAAGAAGTCACCGGCGGCCACTGGTAACTGTGGGAATTATGTTCACCACAATCATCACACTTTCACTGTAGACACCCTTTGCCAGGAATTTGCTAAATTGAACTGTTGACATTTTATCCACCAGCTTCTTTAGGTCCAGATTTGAATGTTTTCTACGACTTGTATTTACCCCAGTGATGTTGGGTTTAGGGGTGTAATACCTCACCCTGAACCACGCCAAGGTTAGGGGTGAGGTATTTTTATTGTTTTCTTTTCTAATAATCATAAATTTTTACGATTCACTTCATACAAATTCATATGAATCAGCCAACTCATAAAATATGTACAAAATAGAAATTTTCTAACTCATTCTCCGCCAGCCTTTTTTTTAAAAAGTTGCCCGCCAGCATGTTTGTAATTTTCACAAAAGTATCACAAAATGCCTTCCAGTAAAATTTTCTGAAAATATATAAACATACACATATATCAAATAAAACAAAAGACCTTCTGCTTTTAGGGCGCACTCACATTATCCTAACCAAACCAAGCCCCAGCGCGATTGTCACCCCTCCCTACTCCCCCAGATGCACGCACTCACACTGTACTTGTATCGATCCGAGTCCGGGCGCGCTTTCGTCATTAAGATGCGATTGTTTTGAAAAAGGCAGGAAGTAAGGCTCTCTCTTAACACTGGAACGCACCGTAATGATAAGTCTGTGTTTTTTATTCGGAGTCGTTTGGTGCGCGATTACAGACAGCCCTCTTACATGTCATCGTATTGCTTAGTTCATCTGTCACGTGCGCAGCTCGGACATTCACGTAACCCCGCGGCGCGCATCAAAAGGTTTTTACGGAGGCAGATGAAGGTGAGTGGTCGCGCAACTGACGTCTTCACCCTTTGAATCGCGCTCAGGCGCGATTGCGCTCACACCACAGCCTTCCGCGCCTGAGCCCAAGTGAACCGCGCTCCGGCCCACCTCTGCAACCCGGCCGCGGCGCGAATAACCAATCCGCGCCCGGGCGCGGAACAGAGCGATCACACTAGTAAAACAAACCAGGCTTTGGGGGTCAAACGCGCCCGAGCGCGGTTTGGTTTGGATAGTGTGAGTGCGCCCTTAAACAAACAAACAAAACGGGGGGGGGGACGTTTCATCCTATCTATATTTTTTCTCTGCTTATAAACTCTTAAAAATGTGTATTTTTCTTAAAGGGATAGTTCGGCCAAAAACGATATTAAACCCATGATTTACTCACCCCCAAGCTGTCCGAGTTGCATATGTCCATCGTTTTTCAGACAAACACATTTTCGGATATTTTAGAAAATATTTTATATCTTTCAGTTGATTTAATGTAATGTTACGGGGTCCAGCAATAGTCCACGACCTTCAAGTCCAAAAAAAGTGCGTCCATCCTTCACAAATTAAATCCAAACGGCTCCAGGATGATAAACAAAGGTCTTCTGTGGGTAATCCGTGCGGTGTTGTTGTAGAAATATCCATATTTAAAATGTTATTAACGTTATAAACTACCTTCCGGTAGCGCCGCCATCTTAGACTCAGGAGAGAGTATTAGCGTAGTGTACGCACTTTTCTTAGTGACGTATGACAAATTCGGAGGGCGGGGGCACAGAGCAGCAGCAGAGAAACTCTGTACGCTGCGTAAGCTCTCATCCTGAATGCGCATCACTCTAAGATGGCGGCGCTACCGGAAGGTAGTTTATAACGTTAATAACATTTTAAATATGGATATTTCTACAACAACACCGCACGGATTACCCACAGAAGACCTTTGTTTATCATCCTGGAGCCGTTTGGATTTAATTTGTGAAGGATGGACGCACTTTTTTTGGACTTGAAGGTCGTGGACTATTGCTGGACCCCGTAACATTACATTTAATCAACTGAAAGATATAAAATATTTTCTAAAATATCCGAAAATGTGTTTGTCTGAAAAACGATGGACATATGCAACTCGGACAGCTTGGGGGTGAGTAAATCATGGGTTTAATATCGTTTTTGGCCGAACTATCCCTTTAAGAAATATTTTTTTTGCAAAAAGCTGAAATAATTGCATTTTTGTGAAGGAATTCTGTTAGAGATCAGATTCAGAATGATTATCAAAACATACACAGAGTGTAAAATTAATAAATAATTTTTGCTTCAGTTTTTTTTACATTTGGGTAAGTTCGACATTTAGTTGATAATCACGGTATTACAGACAACCACAAAAACTCATCAAGAACACTTTTTTTTCCTGCAATTTTTTTTCTCTTAATTGACAAGATAACTCTTAATTGGCTACAGATATACAGCTTCAGATAAAAATATTTTTTTGGATCATAAAAAACATTTTCTTTTCAGCGTTTCATAAAAAAATATATAAATTTGTATAAAAATAGGCAGTTTTTATATTGATTCAAAGCCGGCAGCATCTAAACTTTTTGCAAAGATTGATGTCATGTCTCACAGGTGTTGGGTCATCTGAAGTCATCTCGAGAGACTGAATCCATATTGGAGTTGGCGTAATCAGTAGCTAGAAACAAAAATAGATGATTAATACATAATATTCAACGAGGAAATTTTTTGGATTAATTAATTTAATTTTCACCTCATTTGCAATATAGCAGTTTAAATTTGTCTCTAACATTTTCCGCATCCCACGTTCAATTACATAGAAGGTTAGACACTTAAAGATTGAGATTGAGCTGATGTTGGTACACAGATGGTCGGGGCTGCTGTGCTAATTGACAGCTAACGGATGTTTAATCTGAAATGGCTGAAAGGTGTAGTTGTTAGACACAAATGAGATTTGGGAGTATCTGTTTGTCCTTTAGGGCCGATCATTTCTTACGATGCATCTCGCATACAGACGCACGTGGATTTGCCGAGGGTCAGAGCCGAATTAACACAACCAGCCAATTAGCCTCCTCCCACACTCTCCTTTACAGATGCTTCTAGAAGCAACATTGAGGCTTCTAATTAAACTCTGAAGAGAGTCTTGTGTTCGCTCGCATATGTGTGTGTGTCGGTGAGGAGATGGAGGATGGTGAGTTATCATACCAAAGAAACGAAATTCTGCTCTGTTGCAATCGGTGAAAGATATGGACTAAAACAACTCTCATCTTTAAATGAAAGGTCACGCTGTTTAAATAATTGCCGTGCCCACACAACATCTCAACACCTCACACTTCAACATCAGCCTAATTGATCTGGCAATTATACTTAATAGTGCTCTAAAATGCTTCAAATTAAGGCATATTACACCTAAAAGTTACATTTTTTATCGTCTTGGGGAAACTTTTTCTCTCTCTCTGTGAGTTTTAAAGAAACTACAGAGAACAGTATCTTTGGAGGACTGAGAGACACAAAGCTTCAAACCATGTGGCAGATGTCAGACGCTTTTTGTCTGTTTTCAAAGTTCAGGGTTTTTGGTCAAACCAGGTTTCATAAGTTTCGTTACCCAATATTAAATTACCCAATTAATCAGTGGGGACTAAAAGTCTAAGAGGCTTACAAACCAAACACGAATTCAACTATTTACGCAAGTAGATTACATACCAAGTCAATGCAAAGACGCAAACAGAAGCCAACTCGCGCGTGGTGATGCGAATTTGGTGGTGAGATTGATGCAAGAAACGTGTTATTCCCTCCAACGCGTCTTCGTGCAAGTTGACAATACTGAACCCAAGTAAACAATTTGCATGACACAAAGTTAAATCCTGCAATGCTTTGGATTTGGTGTGTACACAGCATAAGGCTGCTAGTAAAATAACAACCTATCCTCCAACCCATTTGATTATTTTGGTTGTTTATCCATTCACCCAAATAAGACCAACAGATGAGTTTACTAAATTAGCGGCTCCGCCGCCAGCAGATTAAATTTAGCATATTAGAGTATGAAATGTAATTTATATTGGGGTAAATTTTTGCTATGATGACATTGGTACTGGGATATGATTTTTAATTTAAACCACCAGAACTAATTGTTTTTTATTACACTATTCAGCCATTTAAGGCAAATAACATACCAAGACTCTAAAAAGATTAAACCATATTTTTGAACCATATTGGATAAAAATTGGACAGAACACACCTCAGGGTTAAAATTGACCCAATGCTGGGTTGTTTTAGCTCAACTGCTGGTTAATTATAACCCATGGTTGCATAACAACAACTCAACATTGGGTCATTTGTAACCCAGCATGTGTTTGGTCCAATATGGGTCGAGTGCATTTATTTATTATATGATATAAACACAGCATATAAAACAGTACTTCAAATATTCCAAGTGTAGGGCCCTATAATTTCCGCGATCACGGAATCGCGGACGGAATCGCGGAATTGGCTAATTAACACGGAATCTAGTATTAACGCGGAATTTCGCGGAATTTTACATATTTTGAATAAAATTATGTTTTTGTGTGGGAGACGAACGTATGTCTGTGGGAAATGCAGACCAGGGGAAGTAAATCTGGGCGACACGCCCCCTCCCGTGTTTTCAGACCCCCTCCAAAACACTGAAACCATGGCCAAGCGGCTCTCCACGACTCTGCTTTCGTCAGCGAAAAAATTAAGAAATTCGACGCTAAGCACTTAGTTCCGAGCAGGTCTCACATGACTTTTATGTGACCGGAGAACTGTTATTTTGTAAGTTTTGTCAACACTCTGTTCACGGTGAGCGCAAAGATACATGCACTCTCTCATCCACGTCTGTCTCACTGCACCTCGTGCACGCGCTCTCACATCTGTCCGAAGTGCGAACACAAATCCTCATGTATTTGTTCAGTTTTATGCATTTCAAGCGAGCTGAGGCAAACTAACTATCCATCGCATTTAAAATATAATCATCTGCATCATGGCGCCGCTCTCTGTCTCTCTTTCGCTCGCACGTGCAAAGAGCTGCGTGCTCATGCTGTCATAAGTCAGATCACTATCCTGTGTATCTTTGTAAAGTTATATGCATTTCAAGCGATTGTGTATAAAATATGGATCGCGTTCCACTGGATTGATGTATTTAAGGCACTTCTGAAGGCACCACTGCTTTGACACCTTGTTGTAGCCTCCTGCAACAACACTAAACAATGCATTGAATTAAGTTGTGTGTGTGCGCCCGCGCGTGTGTATGTGCGTGTCTAAATGCATCTTTTATAGTCATTAAGTAATCCTGTTATCCAGTTTTCCCCAAATCATTTACATTTTAATCATTAACATTAAAGCCACACTCTTTTTATGACTAAAAGAACAGTAAAGGGTAAAAAAAATATAATTGCCAAAAATTAAAACGGATAAAACGGAATATGCAAAAATTAAAACGGAGAAAACGGAATTTGGGAAAAAATAAAACGGAATTTGGGAAAAAATAAAACGGATTTTATAGGGCCCTACAAGTGTATCAAGGTCAAACGATCGATTTATATGAAGAAAGAAGCTATGATACCTTATCTTTGAATGTGAGATAGCATTGAGAAGAGGCGTCAAGCACGAGTGATTTGCATCCTGTGGCACAGATTGTGCGGATTGAGCGTTGCCGCGTGATCCGCACGAGTTAAAAAATCTGAACTTTGGTGGATTTTCACGCCGCGTTAACCAATCATGAGCTTGCTCTGGCAGTGATGCGATTACAGGAAGCAAGTGGAGGCAGAAAAACAAAACAACAATGGTGGACTCAGTTGAGCTATATTAGCCCCTCCCCTGAAGCTAATTTTTACGTGAATGTCTCTTATGACTAGAAGCGAGTAAACTCAAAATGTTTTTGCCACCTCTTCCGCGTCTGGTGTGAACGCACAATAAGAGGCACTATTATCCCTTTCTGACATCACAAGGGGAGTCAAATTTCAATGAGTTTTTTTCACATGCTTGCAGAGAATGGTTTACCAAAACTAAGTTACTGGGTTAATCTTTTTCTTAATTCTTTAGGTTGATAGAAGCACTGGAGACCCAATTATAGCACTTAAACATGGAAAAAGTCCGATTTTCATGACATTTGCCCTTTAAAACGTAACCACAGGTTGTTAAATGTAACTTGACGTCATATTAAAGTTTTTGCACAAACAAACTATGAGGTTGTTACTTTTGGACAGCAGTCTCTAAAAATACGTCTGCTATTTTTATCATATAGAATATTACCTTATTAGCATTATGTTTCATCTAAAATAAACATCACTTTCTTATCATCTACTACCATATGTCCCTCATTTATATGCCAGATTGTTCTGAGAATGTACCAAACAACATCTTAAGGCTTTAATGGAAACAAGAAGATCTGTCTTTCACTCTCTCTCTCTCTAAACATCATTTTCACTGCACATTTAATGCTTGATAAAAGCCTGGAGATTATAATGTTGACAATGCTTTGTGAAGTGTGCTCAGACAACATCAGTTAAGACTCAGTATACACTATACTGTAGTGACTGAAGACAATCACTCAAGACAGTAACTGAACATGAAGTGAATGTTAATTCTATTGTTTTCTGATGACGATGTTGAATACAATTGAGCTTATTGCCTGTCAGTGTAGTTTATTTCATCTTTTAAAACAATAAAAGATACCACATGCCAGCACAGCTCTTACTCATTCAACTGTTGGCCATTATTTACATTTACGCATTTGGCAGGCATATTTATCCAATGCGACTTACAGTAGGCTGTGTGTTCCCTGGAATTCAAATTGAAAAATTGTGTCTTCTTATAAAAACAACCTTATAATCTTACACATCTTCTCTTGAGTTTTAGGAGAGCTCTAACTGGTTAAATATATCTAACTGGTTAATAAATGAGCTGTAAAACTGCAAGCTCAGTCAGTCGATGTTATCTTAATAATTCATGTGCATGATACGTCTGTCACCGGTTTACACTAATAACCGCTACATACAGAAATATGGCCCAGTGTGGAGTTCCTGGAAACCGTCCAGGCACAAAAGCCTGGATGAGCTCCAAACGTGCTCCCCTTAGGCTTTGTTTGACAAGCATGAATCAGTGTATCTCTGTGGGGAATGTGATTTATCTACTGTACTCCACACTTATGTGCTTTATGGTCACACCAGGCCACCGTACATTCACGGGAAGTGGTCCACTTCTGCTGGGCTTCCCTTGAGTGCCTACATAAGAAAATATACTTTGATATCTATGAATTTAGCTTGTGTGTGAATTGATATTGATAATAATAAGCAGTGGTTTGCTTGGAAGTTTCCAAACCAGGGTACACGAGGGGATGGTGGTAGACAAGGCTTTTATGTAAACAGGTAAACCCAACAGGGTGGTAAGGACCCCAAAGTGAAGTGAATGGGGTCTTGTATCACCCTGAAAGGGTTTATTTTGTAGCCATTATAATACGTCTTCTTGCAACATGAGTAACTCATTGTTCGAAAAAAAAAAATGTATAAGCTTATTTACATTGGATACATTTATATACATATTTTGGTAATACTTTACTTGAAGGGGTGTTCATAAGACTGACATGACACCTTCATAATATGACATGACACGTGTCATGAACATGAAGGAGATATTGTGCACATTTATGACTATTGTCATTAAGTGTCATTTGTTCAATTACGTCAATTTTAATGGAAAGATGACATTGTTTGAGATTTCTTTGTTATGACAACTTGACATAAACCAGTACATCTTAAGTTCTGTAATAAACATGACATAGCAGAATAATGATCAAACTTTAGAAACTACCTAGCTTTATGGGTTAACATTACATTAAACTGTCATTAAAATGTCATTAATTACATAGCCTCTTAGGGGACATGGAGCAAAAATTTAATAAAGTTTAGTTTCGCGTGCGCACGTCAAACTTCACGTGCACACTTTAAACTTTCGCGTGGGCACGTGAAACTTTCGCTTTCACGTGCACATGCGATAGTTTCACATGCGCATGCGCAACTAACCTTTATTTTATTTTTGCTCCATGTCCCCTTAGGGGCTCCATACTTGATTTTAATGGCAGTTTAATGTAATGTTAACCCATAAAGCTATGTACTTCTAGGGTGAGCACACAAAACTTAAAAAAAATTGCACATGAAGGTTTCGTGTGAGCACATGAAACTAAACTTTAGTTTTTTTTTTACTCCAATGTCACCTTAGGTTTGGTAATTAAGTGTTAATACTATGTCAAATAATTTTAAATACCTTAACAAAATGCCACAGACCCATCAAAAGATTATATTTAACTTTATGTATGTGTACAATACTAACACAGTCTCAATATTTTGACGACACTTGACCATTCGTCATATGTTGACGCGAAGGGTATACCTTTTGCGTCATTTTTTGACGAACTGGGGACTTCAATACTATTACGTCCGTTGCATTCTCTTTCCTATTTTCTTACCATTTTCGCGTCGGTTTAGGGTTAGATTACGCAAAATTAAACAGTCTACGCGAAATTAAACAGTTGTCACCTGGCGTTGGGGTTAGAGTTAGGTACGCGAAATGAAACAGTTGTCACCTGGCGTTGGGGTTAGAGTTAGGTTTGGGTAGGGATGTCATTATGTAAATCTAACCCTAAACCGACGCGGAAATGGTAAGAAAATAGGAAAGAGAATGCAACGGACGTAATAGTATTGAAGTCCCCAGTTCGTCAAAAAATGACGCAAAAGGTATACCCTTCGCGTCAACATATGACGAATGGTCAAGTGTCGTCAAATATTGACGACATGGGGTGAGACTGGGTTGACAATACATAAAAAACTGACAACTAACAGAACATCCTCACATAGAGGGTTCTGAATTTTTTTGACACAGAAGAAAAAACTAACAAAACATTTAATTCATTTAATTAATTAATGTAATTAACTGTTTTTCGAGCGATATGGACCCAACGCTGCATGGCATAACCCATTATTGTACTGTTTTGATTTAATGTTAGGTGAATCGGTCTCAAATGCAATCAAATATAATTGTATCAATTTTTATTATTATTATTATTATTATTAAATTATTGATTTATTTTATTTATTTGTTAACACATGGAGGAAACTTAAGAAAAAACATGAACTAAATAATATTTATGTTTAAAAATGTTTTTGACAGAGTATTAACACTTAATGACATTAACACTTAATGACATTTCACTCCACCGTAGTTGAGGTCAAGAAAAATATTTATGACGCTGTTATAAAACTATATGACAGAGTAATAACCATTTTAATGACAAATTCAATTTGTATCACTGGTAAAAAGTGGTCAGTTATGTTGTCTTGGTAATGTCAAGTTGTCATGACAAGTTATGCTGTATTGGTTTATGTCAAGTTGTCATAACAAAGACAACTTAAACAATGTCATCTTTGCAATAAAAATTATATAATTGAATGAATGACACTTTATGACAGTTGTCATAAACTTCCATAAAATCTCCTTCATGTTCATGTCACGTGTCATGTCATGATTATGAAGGTGTTATGTCAGTCTTATGAACACCCCTTCAAGTAAAGTGTTACGGTACCGGTCAAGATGACTTGAAGTACAGTATCCAGATCACTCGTGTGTGTTATCAGATTTTGCAATTGTTATGTAAGGGATAATGTATATTAAAACGCTTATTACATAGCTATTACCTCATAAGTAAAGGGAACATTAAATATAGTTTTTTTTTTTTGCAAATTTTTTACGAATGCAGATCTTTCACAAGGAAAACCCATAGTTCACAAACACACTATTTGGTTTAATCATTTGTGAATATAATTTCGTATATATGTTATTAAAAGACATATTTAAATATGATTTAAAGATTTGCAGCCTCGGGTTATTAGTTTTGAGTGGTTGTTATTTGGAAATAAAAAACTTGGAAATGTCGCGACTGGCCAATCAGAATCAAGCATTCCAACAATCCGTGTAATGGGACAACAGGACCTCAGAATTAAGTAGTAGCCTATTTCAGAGAGATGTATAATACAGTAAACATTTTAATAATTAAATAATATTTTATTTAAGTAAACATTTTGTCACATTTTTTACCTGTTGTATTTTTTACAAGAATTAACAATGTAATAGACAGCTTTATTATTCATGGCTGACAAAAAATATTTTTTAAGAGACTTTTGTGATGCAAACACAATTAATGTAAAGCAATGAAGCAGCCCCTCTCTAAAAAAGATAATTACTTAAAACAAAGGGCGATCATGCAGTGCGTGCATACAGACACGCCATCCTGCGAGCGTTCTGTCTGCGTGGGTGTTGACAAAAGACGCATCATGCATGTGGGTTTTTCTGCCTGTATGTTAGGCTAAGCACGGATTGCAAGCGTGGATTTTTGATGAATGTGTATCACCATCCCAGTCTGGTGAGTGTGCTCATTATGGATGTCTTTCTTGCCATCTGTATCTCCTTTTGCTGTGCCAAACCCACTCAAAGGGGCCGTTCGACGACAATCAAGACAAGCCCAGACACATCGGACCGCACATGGTCACCGTGCCGGCCATCTTGAGTGTGCGTTTTGGGTTTCAGATGCCCAACCGAAGTCTTATTTTCACGTTTTAATCTGCTCGCATGCCGTTTAGGTCACTTGTGCCACCACCAATATTGAAGTTTGCCTCAGCATGGACATAACCTTGGTAAACGCTAAGACTTGGAGTTTCTGCTTACAATTCCGAACGCATTTTCTTCTCTCTATCAGAAGGAAGCCCTTCGTATTTGTGTGATGCCGCAGGGATGTCCAGAATATTAACACAAACCTTAGAAGCTGTCAGGCATTAATATGCCAAGCACAGACCTTCCAATTAGTGGAAAACATGGCTTTCTCGAGCTAAGGAGCAGACAGGTTGGCTCAACACCAGTGCGACTCGAAGTCGAGTTAGACAGGGGTGAGTTTCTTCGTGCGGAAAAATTATGTTTAGGGAGCTTCAAAGCAGCGGTGTATGAAGTGATCAAACGCACACAAAAAATACCACAACTTTTTTGGAGCTCCTGGCGTAGAAGATGAAAGGCAAGATATATTTATATTTCTTTATCTCGAGATGAATGAAGTGTTCAAGTGCTGCTGTCCACCATTAGACATTTAGACTCACTAAAGGTGCAAAAACCCAATGATTAAAGAGCACTATAATGATACACACCAACAAAACATTGACCCAGCGTCACAAACATCAAAAAATTGTCATTATTTACTTGCTTTAATTGTGACCCAGTCTGTAAAAACCCAGCTAAAGTCATTTTTTGTGATTTATTGTTTTTTTACATAAAATCATCCCATCAAACTTAAATGCTCCAAATCTCATTATTAGATTAAGAGAAATAAGCCTGGATTTCTTTGACTGGGTCACATTTTTTTTTTTTTTTTTTGGTCATCGTACACTGTCAGAAAAATGCAATATTGGTCCCCTGTTGCACATTATAGCTCTTTTCTATATTATTATTGTTTTTGACCAGTGGTTCTTAAACTTTTTCAGCATGTAGCCCCCATTCTGTACCGTGCATCCTTTTGTGCCCCACCCCCAAAGATAATTTACGATAAACATAATAAAAATTAAATGATATTTGTAGAGCTGATGGTTGGTAGCCTTCACAAGAATTTTTACATATTTTATGAGTTGGTTAATACGTATTAATTTATACAACAAAAATCGTAGGTTTTGTATGATTTGCCTTGACCCCTGTGACTTTGGCAACCTGATCTCACGAATTTCCGTGTTATACTGTATTTTGCTCATTTATCCATGATTTTTCCGTGTCCGTACCACTGACTTTCTTTTCACGTATTGGTTACCCCAATGTTTTTCCTATTTTCTTTCCATTGTCGCTTGTGTTTGTGGTTAGAACGACTTTCTGTTTAATAAAATGACATCCTAACCCAAACCCAACTCTAACCCTAACATCAGGCAACAATTGTTTAAAAATCCGGAAAAAATTGTATAAACCAATAGTTAAAGTGATATCCTAACCCAAATCTAACCCCAAACCCAAGTGAAAATGGTTTAAAAATAGGAAAAACAATTGCGTAACCAATACGTGAAGCTGACACGGAAAAGAAAGTCTGTGGAACAGACACGGAAAAATCCGGAGATCCATGAGAATGACATGGATAAATGAGCATGATATTCCGTGACTATACCACGGTACTTCGTGAGATTATGTTGCACGTTGGGGTTAGGGGGTTAGGTTTTGTTGTTGTTCTTTTCATGAGAATCGTACTAATTCATACGAATTAGCCAATTCGTAAAATATGTGTGAATTCTCATGAGATCAGGCTGGGTTTACACCAATTATACCAAATTTGTAATAAATTAATGTATTTTATAAAATGTCATAAAACAGGGGCCCATGGCCTGCAGTTTGAGAAACACTGTTTTAGATGCTTGTTAAGCTACAAAACAATAGGGGCCTAATTTATAAAATGCTCCATTGAAAAGTCCTAAATTTGTGATCTGTGAATCATAAAACGAATGTACGCATAGAAAGCCTGCGTACGGCCAACTTTTAGACGTGAAATCAATAAATCGCAAATGAGCTTAAAAATGTGTGCAGCTCAACAGTTGCAAATTTCTGCATTTAAACAATGCCTAATTAATGTCATTGACATAAAATAGCTCCTGTCAATGTTTAAATCCTTTTCGAGCAGCAATAATAGCTTATATTTCCAAAAACCTGCAGCAATTCGACAAGCAAAAGCACGTTCTGACATGGCACAGTCACTTTTTTATAAATGTGGATTTTTGCGTTCGCACACTTTACGATCAAATCTCTGCGTACGCACGCCTTATAAATGAGGCCCTAAAAAACACCCTAAAAGAAGTACACACTACTTGTGTGCTAACATAAAGGTGCTTAAAGCAACACTAAAGTTTTATTGCTCTTTGCTCCCCCTACAGGTTAGAAGCGTAATTGTTCATTACCACTGTCGTAAATACTGCAGCATAGCTGGCTCTGATTGGATTGTAGGTCTGCCGTAAAGCAACTTTTTGTAGTTTTCACTCGAACTACAGGACCACTACCCGACGGTTGGAAACTTCTTTAGTGCGGTTTTGGCCGATAGAGGGCTGCAAAGCGAATCTGAAAGTGCCATTCACCCTGTTTTGAGTGGATGAACCACTGAAACTTTTTTGGAAACGTTATTTTAAGGTAAAAAAAACCTCTTTGGTGTTGCTTTAAAAGGGCTTCTTCACAGCAATGTCAAATCCATTTTTGG
Source organism: Paramisgurnus dabryanus (assembly GCF_030506205.2). Lineage (NCBI taxonomy): Eukaryota > Metazoa > Chordata > Actinopteri > Cypriniformes > Cobitidae > Paramisgurnus > Paramisgurnus dabryanus. The sequence continues at coordinate 2,214,045 of NC_133357.1, forward strand.
TTCCTCAAAGAACTTTTAAGAACCTTTAAGTTCTTTATGGAACCATGCAGCCCGACAAAGAACCTCTTAGGAAACTTTATTTAAGTTTTGTGGTCACTGCTGTTGTATGCAAACTGTATGTAGCTTTGTGAAAAGACTGCAAATCAAATTTTTTTAGATGCAAATAAGGCATGATATTAAAGAAAGGCATACCTTGAGGTCCGTGAATCAAGATAACCTTTCATTCAGCTTATGGCCATCTTAAATTGAATCCTAAGCTTATGGTGAGGCAGAACGCCTTCGAGGCATTACTAAACTGTCTGGGAGCCATTTTATGATTTTCAGTCAACGTTTATTTTGCCAACAGAGAAAACTACAGTGCATTACTTTAGCCGCTTGCGGTTTCTTAGTGAAAAGTCTCTTTGGAAACATTTCTCCTCACCTGCAGATATTATGTGCACCCGCTGATACTGTAGGCCTGTCGCAGCCCTCAACAAAACTCCAGCACTTGTTTGAAATGAATCAATTTGACTGGAGTGCTGCCACAGATTAATTCCTGGCCTCTTAGGTGCACAATGTTACTAAAGACTGTAATATATAGACTCACTTTAAGCAGAAAGGGATCTATAATGTGGCTGTTAAAATCGACAAAATTGTGCTTTTGTCACAGATAACTGTGAATTTTCAGTTCACACACTTTGCTTTAAAGCGTAAAGGGATAGTTCACTTTAAAATGAAACTTCATTTTATTCATCCTCATGTTGTTCTAAACCTGTCTAATTTTTTTTCTGATGAACACAAAAAATAATATTTTGAAAAATGATGGTAAACACACAGCAGTAAGTGACTATTGACTTCCATAGTAGGAAAAACATATTTTGAAAGTATTGTGATAAATGACTAAGAACATATTTTGATAAATGATGGTAAGCACGCAGTTGACGGTACCCATTAAATTCCATCATATTTTTTTATTCCTACTATGGAAGTCTATGGTCACTTACTGCTGTGTGTTTACCATCACTTCTCAAAATATCTTCTTTTGTGTTCATCAGAAAAAAGAAATTCATACAGGTTTAGAACAACATGAGGATGAGTAAATGATGAAAGACTTTTCATTTTAAAGTGAACTATCCCTTTAATTTATGTACATTTACATCCTAATGCATAAAACAACATACGCGCTAAAAATGCTGGGTTGTTTTACAAAAGTACACTTTTGTACCTAAAAGGTGCATATTGGTATCACAATCGTACATATTAGGACCTTAAAGGGACATAAATATGCTCATTTTCCAGTTCCCCTAGTGTTAAAAATTTAATTCTTACCATTTTGGAATCCATTCAGCTGATCTCCGGGTCTGGCGCTAGCACTTTTAGCATAGCTTAGCACAATCCATTGAATTAAGCATTGCGCTAAAAAATAACCAAAGAATTTCGATATTTTTCCTTTTTAAAATTTGACTCTTCTGTAGTTACATTGTGTACTAAGACCGACAGAAAATTAAAAGTTGTAACATGGCTGCAGGAGGAGCAATGATATTACGCAGCAGCCGGAAATAGTCCCCTTATTATCTTTTATTAGCAGGGGGCTATTTTCGGCAGACATGGGGACTTGTGACTTGGTGACTTGGACTCGAGTCGACTCGAGTCGCTATTTTTGTGACTTGTGACTTGACAAAAAATAAAATACTTGAGACTCGACTCGGACTTGGAGGTTAAAGACTCGGGACTTGACTTGACTTGAGACACGATGACTTGAATGACTTGAGTGTTAATCACATCATGTTTTCAGTTTAAATATAAAATATATAAATTATTTTAAAAAATAAAGTCGACCCAGCTGGAGCGCAGGCTGAGAATGGTGTTGTCATGACTGAATCACGACACGCCATGCCCTCTCGTACCTTACGCACACCACGCCCACTTAGATCAGATATCAACATGTCAGCCGGAGGGGTACGGAGGGTCATCGCTTTTGGCTTCAACAAGATTGCAAAAGACGAACAGTGCTTTGCAAGACATGCAACATTAAAATCACAAGCAGCCAGAAGGCAACCTCCAATTTTGGTTGTCATTTAAAGAGCCATTATGCCCAGTAAGTGCTTGTCAATTTGTTAATATCTGGTTAGTTGGTAGTTAGCTAATGTAATAATAGCTAATGTAGCCCTGTGTAACGTAGCATACTGTGTTGGGGACAAATGTGGGCAAAATAATTTTGATTTATTTTTTTAAATACTTATTTTTATTTTTGAATACTTCTTTTTCAAGTTTGCCACCTGAACACACACACAGAGAAAAATTACTTGATTCTACAATGTTAGGGGCGGTTCACATGTCGCGTCTTCTGCGCGCTCAAGTTCATTATTTCAAATTTAGGCGCGCGAACGGAAGAGATGCGACGCGCTCGTTTTTTCTGGGCACATGTTTGAGAGAGAGAGAGAGAGAGAGAGAGAGAGAGAGAGAGAGAGAGAGAGAGAGAGAGAGAGAGAGAGAGGAGAAATGTAACAAAGTTTAATGTTGTACGTAAACTGTGTTTGAGAGAGAGGGAGGTGTTCAGAGAGGAGTCTGTTGGATGTTAAGCTGTTATTTGTTTTATGGACTCAATGTGGAAAATTTCAAACACGGTTGGCAGAATTGAAAAATAAATAATTTATGAAGTTACAATTTTTTTTGATTACAAGATGTATTTTACTGAACATGAGTATTTACAATGCAAATCCAAATTATTGTAATTTACTGATAGTTACTTACTGTATATCTTGTCACTTTATTAAGATCAGATTCTGCAGGTAAAATTACAATAATAAGGTGACTTGACTTGGACTTGACTTGACCTACTACAGGACTTGACTTGACTTGACATAGCCTGTGACTCGACTTGACTCGACTTGCCCAAGAAAAATAATACTTGGGACTTACTTGAGACTTGAAGCTTCAGACTTGAGACTTACTTGAGACTTGCACATGTGTGACTTGGTCCCATCTCTGATTTTCGGGCATTGCGTAATATCACTACGCCTGCTGCAGCCATGTTTCAGCAGCAAAGTCCTTGATTATTACGTCGTAATGAGCGTATAGTCCTAGCCATATCTGCCTAGAAAATCGCAACTTTTAATTTTCCATCTGTCTTAGTACACAATGTAACTACAGAAGAGTCAAGTTTTAAATAGGAAAAATATCCAAACTCTTTGGTTATTTTTTTAGCACAATGCTAATGGTCTAATCAGATCAAAGGATTGTGCTAAGCTATGCTTAAAGTGCTAGAGTAAACAGTTTGGTTTGTCTATATTTTAAACAATGCAACATTTACTGATATAGACATTACAGAAAGAGTTTAAAAATCTTTAAACAGAAGGGCGATGTGTTGTCATTATTTGTTTGGTGGCTAATGTCATTGGCAACATTGTACTTGTAAATCTGGACCTTCGGTCTTATTTTCATCATACCAGTGAAAACCTTACTTGCGTTTCTATGGCAACCAAGGCTAAACCTCTCGTTTTTATTGTGTTCTTGTATGTTGGTGGTGTTTTAACTATTCAAGACATTCATTTGTCAGGTTTTTATAATAATTCCCAAATTCTGCTATCTGCAAAACAGGTTTAGAGGATTTATTTATTTATTTATTTAATGGTATTAGTTTGTGCCTTTGTGGTAGCAATAATTGAATATTTCAGGCAGACAACTGGACACATTGCATTGCTTTGGTCAAGAACTACTCTTAGATCAGAAGACAATATTTGATCATATTTTGTCAATGTGTATATAAATTGCCTTGTTGTTTATTTATACAATGGCATTGTACAGGTTGAAATAATTGCATGCTTTTACCATGGTATATTTCAATAGTGTAAACTATACTATTTAGATAAAGGGAAAGATAAATGTGTGTTTGTATCTCCTTGTATCCCAAGGAGAAAGTGAGTAAATGTGCAAGTATATAAAGTATTCATTAGTGCTTCTGTACTGTAGATTCAGCCCCAGTCGTCATCAGCATGTATCTTTCAGTAAAGTTGACTTTTTGGGGTTAGTTTCTGCAGGAATCTCTCTGTGGATCTGTGTAAAGGCAGGCCGGTCTGAAGAACATCACACAGCTCTATGGCAGATTAAAGATATGAGCTGTCTGTGTCTTCTCCAGTTCTCAGTCCAACACCCTTATGTTCAAAATGTTTTATTGCTTGTTTTCTTATTTTCAAAGTGAAAACAAAATAACAGGGTAAACTTTCACACACAAAATCTTTTCATTATGGTCTTATATCAACTACACTTTTTATAAAGATTAGAGCAAATGACCCTGGACCACAAAACTAATCTTAAAGGATTACTTCACTTACATACTTTCATAAAAAATTACTTACCCCTATGTAATCCAAGATGTTTATCTTTTTTCTTCAGTTGAAAATAAATTACGTTTTTTGAGGAAAGCATTTCAGGATTTTTCTCCATATAGTGGACTTTAGTGGACCTTAACGGTTTGCAGGTTTTTTTAATTCAGCTTCAAAGGGCTCTAAATGATCCCAATCAAGGCATAAGGGTCTTATCTAGTAAAACAATCATCATTTTTGCCCCCCAGAAAATGAGTTTACATTTGTAAACATGGGAACGTTAGTTTCGCATAAGTAATGCGTGACCTTTCGACGTGATTGTGTTACATGTACACTGAAAAAAAGGATTTATTCAATTTACTCATTTTTTTAACTCTTTCACCGCCATTGACGAGATATCTCGTCAATTAAGAGAAAACGCTTCCCCGCCAATGACGAGATTTTCCGTCTTTCCGCAATACCGCTATTATCCACCAGGTGAATGGGATCTCTATGAAAAGTCCGTCACAAAAATGGAATTATCTCTGCTTTTTGCTCAAAATGTGGTGTTTTTGCAGAAACCTACCCATATTCAAAAGCTGATTACAAAAGAACCACTGAAGGTAGGATGAAACGGGTTTTTTTTTTGTTTAAAAGCAGAGGGTTTGTTCTTTCATTTGGTATATTGTATGTTTATATATTTAAAGAAGAACATTTTCTGGAAGGCATTAAACTTTGGTGAAAATCATGAAAAATGCTGGCGCTGGCTGGTAACTTTTTTAAAAAACGCTGGCGGTAAAAGAGTTAAGGTAAGTGGTCGCAATCAATTTATTTAAGCTACATTTAAACAAAAAAATTACAAAAAACAAAAAACTTTTGTTTAAATTTAGCTTAAATAAACATAATATTAAAATATGTTATACCTTAACTAAGAAGAGTTGATACATCCCTCTAACATCTGTGTGCGTGCACGTAAGCGCTGGAGCGCGCTGCGACACTTCGATAGCATTTAGCTTAGCCCCATTCATTCAATGGTACCACTCAGAGATAAAGTTAGAAGTGACCAAACACATCAACGTTTTTCCTATTTAAGACGAGTAGTTATACGAGCAAGTTTGGTGGTACAAAATAAAACGTAGTGCTTTTCTAAGCGGATTTAAAAGAGAAACTATATTGTATGGCGTAATAGCACTTTTGGGAGTACTTCAACTCGCCTGAATAATCCGCTCCCCTTCTCCCTCTCATAATGGGAGATACCACCAAACTTGCTCGTATAACTACTCGTCTTAAATAGGAAAAACGTTGATGTGTTTGGTCACTTCTAACTTTATCGCTGAGTGGTACCATTGAATGAATGGGGCTAAGCTAAATGCTATCGAAGTGTCGCAGCGCGCCCCAGCGCTTACATTCACGCACTAAGATGATAGAGGGATGTATTAACTCTTCTTAGTTAAGGTATAACATATTTTAATATTAAAAATGAGTAGACTATTCCTTTAAGCCAGGGGTGTCCACTCCTGCTCCTGGAGGGCCGGTGTCTCTGCAGAGTTTTATTCCAACCCTAATCAAACACACCTGATCCAGCTAATCAAGGTCTTACTAGGCAGACTAGATACTTTGAGGCAGGTGTGTTGAGGGACGTTTTAGCTAAACTCTGCAGGACACAGGCCCTCCAGGATCGACTTTGGACACCCCTGCTTTAAGCAAATGTTTTCTCTTAATTGACGAGATAACTTGTCAATGGCGGGAAAAGAGTTATTGAAAATATTTTTATTTCCTTTTGAAAGTATATCACAAATGTATTTATCATTAGCAATATCTGTTATTTTTAAAAACTTCATTTATACCCACCCATATTTATTCAACATTTTGCACCCTCAAAATCCAGATTTTTAAATAGTTGGATCTCGGCCAGATATTGTACTATCTTAACAAACAATACATCAATTTATTCAACTTTCAGATGATGTATAAATCACCATTTTAAATTTTTAAATGACCCTTATGATTTTGTGGTTTAAGGTCACAAATGCTTTCTTTATGTCACCAGACTAGGCTTCAGGCTTGACCGTTAATGTTTTTAATCAGTTGGTCAAAGCTCTGGCTTACAGTAGTCCACCCTTACAGTGTGCCAATTTGAATGTAAGTGTTACTAGATGATGGCAATAAAATATAGTTTACAGTGGTATACAGTTTTACAGACCAACAGCAGTTCATCACTTTGACATGAGAAGACAAGCATGGCAGCCGGGTTCAACAAAAAAATGTGCCTCTCTCTGAACACGTCTGGAGGATGTATAAACGTACTTTGCCGAAAATGTATTAAGAGGACGCTCAGCCTATCTTCCGCCTGCCCTCCAGGAGGGCTGTAGGTAAGAAATCAAACGGGGAATCCGAGCCCCAAAACATTTCCTCCTGGAAGCATCGTCTTTCCTCACAATGGCTCCTCGCTTATCTCTGCCCAAACACCTGCCATGTTGGTTCCTACTTATCTAGTGATTACAGCTGTAGCCATTTTGCAATGATTCACCGCAAAATTATTTAGAAAATAAATAAACATCCCGAAACGTTTACAGACTAGAGCCCTGTTGACTGAACTCCTCTTTGAAGGTTTAGTGAGGGGGATTGGTTTATATTAATAGCTCCTTCTACTTTCGCATGTGTTCTCACATAATTATCCTGGCATCCGTAAGAGCACTTCAAGGTGACACGGGTCCTTCAGTAGGGTAGACGCACATCCCTCTGATGTTTGAAGGGGGTTCAGCTTGATTTTGACTTTTAACTATGTTTTCATTTATTTATTTGACTGCTGGAGTTGTTGATCCGGAGGATCAGGTCCTTGAATATTGAATAGTTGTTTTAGTTGGGAGAATATATAGCAACTAAACAACAATATGGATAATACTGAATCAGAAATATCAGTTTAATTACTTTGTTCAATTAAAAAAAAAAAAATTCAGATTGCAGAAGATATTTCTCTTGACAAAAAGACCAAGAAATCTCACAAAGGAGCCATGAAAAAGCTGTAATGACGATCTTGTGATCAAAGATAGCCTGTGATTATTTTCTAAAAGTGTCCGAAATTTAACGTAAACCTTTTTGTTGCACTCAAAATGTTTAAGTTAAATCAACTTCATTTTACAATTCATTCCAACTTTCTTGACTAGTAAGGAGTTGCTCTAAATTATAAAAATTAAGTTGAATTAGCTTAAGAGGTTATTTTAACTTTATTTTTATAATTTATAGCAACTTCTCACTACACTTAAAAAAATGCTGGGTTATTCCCACCCCAGCGTCGGGTCAAGATGGCACGAGTCCAGCAGCTGTGTTAAAATGTTTATATATGACCCAACATTGGGTTAAAACAACTCAGCATTTTGGGTTAAAACAAACCCAGCATTGATTAAATTACAACCCAGCAGGCTGGCCTTGTCTATTTTTTGATTCAATGCTGGGTTGAAATAATTTCAGATTGATCTCACAGAAAGTCGTAGTCACACAAAATGTTATTAATTTATTTGTGTCCATGGCACGAAATTCAGCTTTTTTGTGCCTTGAGCACGAACGTCTTTTTCGTGTCACTCGCAAGAATTTCTAAAAAAAGTTTCTTGTGCTTCTGGCATGACTTTCTTTTTCGTTTCATTTTATGTATTGTTTTCTCATTGTTTTTTCCTATTTTCTGACCAGTGTCACTTGTACTGCAAAAAATGATTTTCAAGAAAAAAAAAATCTTTGTATTTTTGTCTTGTTTTCAGTAAAAATATCTAAAAATTCTTAAAGTAAGATGCTTTTTCTTGATGAGCAAAACGACCCAAGAAAACAAGTCTAGTTTTTAGACCAAAAATATCAAATTTAAGTGATTCTGTGCATAAACAAACTATTTATAGACATTTGTGTGCGAGTGTCATGAAAAAGACATTCATGCTCAAGACATAAAAAAACTGAATTTCATGCCATGGACAAGAATAAATTAATCAAATTTTGCGTGACTATAACATGACTTTCCGTGAGATCATGTTGAATAATTTTCATAAGTGTAATTTCAAGTTGATTAAACTTAAAAACTTAAGTGCAACAAGGAATTTTTACATTACAGTGTACGACCTACTAAATAGCCAATGAAAATAAAACATGCAATGATGTATTGATCAACGTGACGTGTTGCTAAAAGTTAAATAAAATTTATTTAAACTTTGAGAACACTGCTAAGCCTAACATTGCAAAAGTCATCATAAATATCTGCACCGTAAAAAACAAAATCAAAACAACTTGGTTTTGCAAGTCAATTCAATGTATTATTTTAAGTTTTTAACCTGTTGACATAAATTGTTTAACTTTTTAAGTTAAAGAGCATTAAATATATGTTGATTTGACAAAAATGCTACATGCAAGCTCCCTGTGCCATCCGCAAATCACTTTTTCCATTTGTTTACAATTGCATGACGTTTACTAACTTGCGTTGTGGCCTACGAATTGTAGTTGTCATCATTTTACAGTCTACACACATGTACTACCCACGTTTATTAGATCCATGTCGCACTATGTGATCTATCTTGATCTTATAAATAAGCGGATAGGGGATTTCACTTTCAATTGTCTGACATTGTCTGTACAGTAGCAGGCTTTAGAGTAACTCAACATTGTCACAAGCTGAGCCTCTGATGTGAGCCAAGTCTATAATCAAAAGTCAATATCAATAAATTTTTTAATATGAACTCAAACATTTCTCATCAAATTTACCCAGGGATTATTTTACCTATAAACACAACATTAATTTTACAGCTTTATATTCTCTTTTGATCACTTTGCTTCTATTATTATTTCTCCTAAGCAAATTAAAGGCTAATTATCTGGGACTGAGTTGATTCTTAAATGAAACACAACTGAGAACTCTCATAAGCTAAGACAAAAGCGATAAATAAATTCCTCTGGGCTGGCATGCGTTTTCTATCATGATATGGTTGGATTTGTCAGATCGTAGCTTAACACAGTTGTGAATATTTTTGCGCTGCACTGATTACAGCGATCATTATTTTCTAATGATATACTCTGCTGCATTCCAGAGAGCAATATGATGAGCTTTTAAAAGGGAATGTGATGGAGTGAAGGAGTCTGATGCTTTGTAACACTTTGAAATGCATACAATAAATAATTTTCACCTGGGGTCTCATTTATAAAACTTTGCGTAGGATCATTATTAAAAGTCTACGTACACACAAAAGCCAAAAATGGCATGTGGCAAAAAATATTAAAGGGCGATTTGCAGGTAAAATTTTTCAACGAATTTGTGCAATTTGCTTGTTGATAATAAACATTTAAACTGTTATCCATTGTATTTTATGTTGTTGGGTATCACAAAACCCGAAAAAGTATGAAAAAGTACAGCGGTTTGCAATGATTCTCCTTTCCCCCACAACGCACTGTATGACGTCACGCTGGGGAGAGAATTTCCCAAAGCCGCATTGAGAGCATTGAGAATGACTATAGAAAGACGAGTAAAGTACAGTTCTGATAGCGCAGATTATAGATTATAGATAGATAGATAGATAGATAGATAGATAGATAGATAGATAGATAGATAGATAGATAGATAGATAGATAGATAGACAGACAGACAGACAGACAGACAGACAGATGGATAGGCTAGTATAGAGAGATAGGCAGACAGACAGCCAGATAGCATAACGTTAGCATATCTTCGTGTAGAAAGTAAACAAACAATTAACATACTCGTGCATGCTGGCTTGAGGGGGATGATCCTGCCTGAAATGGGTGTAACTTTATGCGATCTTCAGCACAAACGGTTTTGGCAGCATGTCTCTAATCCTGGAAGCTGAGTGAGGCACGTCACATCTGTTCGCGGGGACCAGCGACCCAAACGCACTCACTTTCTTACAACCAGTAGCGGAATGGCAATCGAGAGAGTCGGGACTTTCTCGGTGGGTCGATCTGATAATAGTTATACATTTCGAGTTAACACAGTCTGGCGGCGTGATATGCGTCCGGTTCCCGCAGCCCGCTGGTCAAACTGCTCAACCTCTCTGCTAAACAAAGTATATGAAAGTCCTCAACCTGTTCGGCAGGTCCAAACATGTACAGGATTTATAAAAATACGGTGATCAATGAGCGGTTCCTCCTCAAATGGCATAGTCTGTCGTGATGTAAAAAGCCGCTGAACGCCTGTTTATTACAGTATGTATGCGGTCGGATCCGAGTGTGCTGCAGCTGCTGACTGCTGCGTATAAAATGATCGTGTGATTCGTTATCGCATAAACAATATAACAAAGCATTCTTTTATTTCACAAAACAATATATTTGAGATATTATTTGATAGACTAGTACACTGTAACAAATTTCTGTAGTTTTCACAGCATTATTACTGTAAAATGAGCAAATGCTTACTGTAGAACTTGTATACAGCAAGTTGCTGTAGATCTGCAAAGCATCATGGTCTTTTTTCAATGGCGGGTAAATTCTACAGTAAAAATATTTTTTCTGTGAATCACAATACAGCAATTTCTAGAGGATTTTTTTCTTCAGCCAAGGAAAGCTATGAAATTCCACACTTTCATCAGAATTTTTACTTCAGAAAGGTAAATTTGCTAATTTAATTTCAAAGTTTACTCTTGTAAAGTCACCTGTTTGTTCAACTTTAAGAGTGCACTGAGAGAGAGGAGTAATGAGCGGCACACTTCCTAGTAAACCCGTCTCGTGTGTGCATTTTGCAATTTTATTACCACAAATATATATTTCTGCATGATTTCGATATATTTTCTAGTCTGGCAACATTTTATAACGTCATTAGTTTAGAGAAGGATAATAATTTAATAATAATAGTAATTGGCCGTGTTTCAATGCGAAGGCTGCAGCCTCCGGAGGTCGCATTTCTCGGCTGCATACGTCATCAAAACTGTCTTGTTTCAGAATATTAACAATTATAAAGTTGACTGTTATTCTAAGTTAATAGTAAATTGTTTAATATGCTTATGACTTGCGAATCTAATGGTCAGTTAACTTAAATAACCCAGGGTTGATGACGTATGGACCCTGCATATGCGAGTGCGACGACCTCCGCAGGCTGAAACCAGTCTCTCGAGCTGAAAGAAAACGCAGCTGAGGAGATATGAGGTAAGACTTATCCGGCAACATTACATTTATAACGTCTTTAATTTAATTATAGCGTTAGCATTGTGAACCAAAATTAATTTAAAAGTGTGTATTTTTGTATTTATTGGCGCGATATTCGTTTAAATCTCTCGTTTTTTTCTCTTTCTCGCTTACGTTGCTGAGGAAACGGACATAAAGTTAAGCGGGCCGATTCGAAAGAAAACACAGTAACACACATTTTTCATAATTTCATGATTTTTCTGAACTTCATTGGAGGTCAAACTGCAGAAACTATAACGTTAGATTGTTAATAGCCTAATTTGAAGTGTTATACCCGACTTTGGGGAGCATATTGTATAAATATTTGTCTTATCTGGCGACATTACATTTATAACGTCTTTTTTATTTCATTAAAGAGTACCTAACGTTAGCATTGCTGAATTCAAAATAGTTTGAAATTGTGTATATATATTATACTATTATAATATTCTCGCACTGTATTAAGATATTTCGAGATCTTACTCGTTCTTTTATTCACCTCTTTTTTTTCCTTTCAGACTGCAGACAAGAGCCATCGACCATCGTTCCAGGTACATAAGTTACATGAACTGGCATGCATGATGATTTTCAAATGCAAGCAATGTTGTTTATTCTATGATTTATATATATATTAATATATCAAACATGTTAAAGTGCACAGAAACCATGCAACAGGAAGAAGCTGTTTTTCTCTTGGTTGATGCAAGTTATTTTTGTACAGTATTGACACACTTTTTCTCTTATGAATATTGTACTTGTGATTTCTAATCGTTTTTATTTGTTTGTTTATTTTGTGTTACAGAAAACTTCCACCTAAACAGATGCTGAGGCCCAGATTTCCCTGCCAAGCACTCCAAGGCTCATCATGCTCGGTAAGATCCCAGCACTCGACATACACAATAGATGTCAATTTTAAGGGTTACTTCATCTATAAAGCATATTTGTATCGAGTCACTGTGTGGTGTGAACAAAGTTTTATGTCATCTTGCACATACATTCCAAAAATCTCTAGTGGTTATTGATCTAATAGGAAAAAAAGAGGTAGTTATGTAGGGCTAGTGTTTTCAATAAATTTTGCTTATGTAAAATAGTAAACCATATCAGATTGAATACTGTGCAATGGCAACTTTTATTTAATATTTTTTAGGAGAGTCCATTCTGGGGGCAAAAAATGGATGCTTTCCATCGAGGGCAGAGTTCTCCTCCAATTGAGTGACCGTTGTGATTTCACTTCTGCTCTAGCCATGTATGATGCAGCCACTACATTGGAATTTATCCAGAGGTAAGCACTTTTATATATAGTGTTTTTTATATAGTTTTGACTAGGAATGGGAACAAATATTTGAGTAGTCATTCTTTAACCAACTACCCGATAAGTAAAATACTTTTTAAAGTGTTTATTTTTGTTTATCAACTGTTGTGCTATTGTTAAACATCAAACATTTAATTTAACTCACCATGCAAATGGTAGAAAAGCAGCACAGCTAGTCTAATGCAGTGGCGGCCGGTGACTTCTTTTTTCGAGGGCGCACGATGCAAAGTTTGTCACAACATGTATGTAGCCCGTCATGTGTGTGGTTCGTCATTTCAAAATATGTGTTTGGCGCGTCGAGTGAAACAATACTTTTCCATTCACAAATCAACAAATATTTACCATAAATTTCACTGTTGTATCACTAACTGTAAACATGGTATTGTGGCAGAAATGTGGGATATTTATGTATAATTTTATAATAGTATTAAAGGCGGAGTGCACAATGTTTGAAAGCCATTGTTGATATTTGAAATCACCTAAACAAACACGCCCCTACCCCAATAGAATCTGGACCTTCTTTTAAAAGACCCGCCTCACACATACGCAACCCAGCAAGGATGTCGGTTAGTAGACATGCTCCTTACTGCTGATTGGCTTTAAGTGTGTTTTGGTAGTCGGCCCGTCTCCTTTTCCAAAGCGTTTTTCAAACATTATGCACTCCGCCTTTAATGTAGACAGTTATTAAATAATAAATATTAGATTTTACCCCACAAACCACCAACAGAGCATATAAAAAATAAAAATTGTTTATTTAAAGGTGCAGTGTGTAAATTTTAGCGGCATCTAGTGGTGAAGTTGTGAATTGCAACCAACTGCTCAGTCCACTGCTCACCTCTTGCTTTTGAAACACATAGAGAAGCTACGGTAGCTGCCACCGGACAAACATGTCATAGTTGGAGACAACTTAGTAAAAAAGTTTGCCGTTATGGGCTTCTGTAGAAACATGGCTGCACAAAATGGCGGCTTCCATGTAAGGGGACCCTCTGTGTATGTAGTTAAAACGTCTCATTCTAAGGCAATAAACACATAACGGTTCATTATGAAAGGTCTTTATACACCCCTGATAATTAAGTTTTGTATATTATTTTGCATTTCTGTCAAGAGATCCTTCTTGAAATTACACACCGCACCTTTAAAACACTGTGAAGTAAACTTTTATGTATATGTCATCAACCCATCTGTCTTGCTTATAAACTTTTACATTAATAGTCAATTTCTTTCACTACAGGGTAGAGTCCAGCCCAGGAAGTCAACTAGTTCAGGTCCAGTTTTAAAAGAATAATAGTTCTGAAAAAAAAACGTCTTGGAGAAAAACAATATTCAGGTTTGAAATCCTGCTGTAAATGTAAATCATTTAATTTTTATGCATTTGTAATTTACCAGAAACATTTTAATACATATTGATTGTTTTGTGTGTTCAGAAAAGTGTTTTTGTATGAAGTGTTGAAATTAAATGAAATATTCACAGAAAAATGTTAACATATTAAAAAAAATGTATGTGTTCAAAATAGTTTTGAGATGTTCACAGAAAAAATTTAACATGTTGAAAAAAATGTATGCTATGCTATTTTTAATTTATGAATTTTTGTAATTTAAAGTGAGAAAATAAATGGCATTTTTGTGACAAACAGTGTCTTCCTTTTACAGTACACAAAATAAATGCAGTAATCCCTATTACAGTAGTAGTTATGAAATACAGTACTGTGATTTTTACTGTAAAAGAGTTCACAGTAATTTTAATTTTACTGCAGTTACATTTACAGTAAGAATACTGTGAAATGAAATACAGCAACTTACTAGCTAATTGCTGCCAGCAAGTTACTGTATTTTTCACAGTATTCTTTTTACAGTGTAAGTGTGGATTAAGGATGTTTAAAAATCTCTAGCCTGGTGGTCAGGACATGAATGGATCAAATCAGCAGATTTGCGAAGTTTTATTTATTTCCACAGATATCATAAATAATAATTATCATGGTAACTTTGCAGTATAACACATTATATATTTACTACGATGTATATATGATTTCCAAATTGTATACGTAAGTATTAAACAGCAATAAATGTCTCATCTATCTCTATGGCTCTGGCTGAGGCTTCCTTCACTTCTCCCCAACGTGACGTCATCGCAGAATTGCGTAAAAAAACCGTTAATACCAAAAACGTAAAAAAAGTGGTCTTTAAGACCATTTTTGAGACATTTTAAAAATTATACACATATCTTGAGTGATTTATGTACCCATTAATCGACAGTGGTGGTTAACCTGCAAGACGCACTTTAAGACTTATAAAACAAAGCAATGTTCACTTTATAAATCACAGATCACATGCAAGTGTGCGTACATGAATCATCCTCAGATCCCACCCTGCACGCCCATTCTCCCATTAACTCTTTCCTTACCATTGACGAGTTATCTCATCAATTAAGAGAAAACATTTGCATAAAAAGCATGTTTTTTCTTGTTTTGCTTGTTTGTTTGAAAGCAGAGGGACTGTTCTTTCATTTGATATATTTGTATGTTTATATATTTTTTGAAGAAAAATTTCCTGGAAGGCATTTTGTGAAACTTTTGTGAAAATACTTTTTTTTTAAATGGCTGGGGGGAATGAGTTAAAGGCAGGGTGCATGATTTTTGAAAAACAATTTGGAAAAGGGAGTCGGGCCGACTACAAAAACACACTTGTAGCCAATCAGCAGTAAGGGGCGTGTCTACTAACAACATCATTGTCTGGGTTGCGTATGTGAGGGGCGGGTCTATCAAAAGAAGGTCCAGGTTCTATTTGGGTAGGAGCGTGTTTGTTTAGTTGATTTCAAACGTCAACATTGGCTTTCAGAGATCATGCACCCCGCCTTTAAGTTTGTTTTTTTATAGATCACAACCTTTGCATGGGAACTGGTATGCTTTATAAATGAGATCCCTGGGCTGTAACCACAATAGCCATTGGGTGGGACATGTACGCCCAATACTCAGAAATGGCCAAATTGCCCCCCCCCCAATATTTGATGTTTTGAGTATACATACATATAGCCCTGAATGTTTTGGTCCCCCCCCCAATGTTCAAGGTGTGATTATGGCCATGATTCTTCAATGCGCTGCCTTAGTTTGCTGTAATTAGTTTTTACTAAAGCAGCTATTCAAGCTTAGATCTTTAAAACTCATTTGAGTCAAGAGCAGCAGAGGTTTCCACCTGATGGTAGGAGATAAAAAAATGCACACCTGCAACAACATTTAAAGTTAATGCAGCAAGTTGCTGTGTGGCTTAGCAATTGTGGGCAGCCTGTTGGCAAGAGATGTTTATTCCATTTTACTTTGCATTTATTCATTAAGCGGACGCTTTTTCAAAGCGACTTACAAATGAGAGAGCATTTCATTTTGTCAAATAGAGAATATATAACTACAAGGTTTATTGTCATATTTTGAAACAGACTGCTACAATGTACAATGCAATTCTTATTAGGCAAATTCTCCAGCAACAACAAACATAAATTCTAAGAAAAGAAAAAAGAAGCACAATATAAACATAAAAATACAAACATAAATGTCCAAAGACTACAAACCAAGTCAAATTATTATTAATAATATTACATATTATTAGTTATAAAATAACAATGTTATTTATCATATTGCTGTCGCCATAATTTAATATGTGACCCTGAACCACAAAACCAGTCATAAGGGTCAATTTGAGATCTTCTAAAAGCTGAATAAATAAGCTTTTATGTATTTTTTTTTAGGATTAAACAATATTTAGTGGAGATATTTTGAAAATCTACATAATATTTGAAAATCTGGAAGGCTGCAAAAAATCACAATATTGAGAAAATCACCTTTAAAAAAAAATGAGGGTACATCAAAGCTTATTTATTTTATATAAAGTGTAAAAATGAAGTCTCTAGCAACACATAATGGTAAATACATTTTTGATATATAAACAGTAGGAAATTTACAAAATATCTTCATGGGACATGATCTTTACTTAATATCCTAATGATTTTTGGCATAAAAATCTAAAATGCATACCCAAACAATGTATTTTTGGCTATTGTTACAAAGGTACCCATGCTACTTATAGTATGACCAGTGCCGCTGCTAGCCATTTTGGTGCCCTAAGCATAATTGCTTTATGATGACCCCAACCCGGACCCTGAGAAAAAAACTTTGTTTTTGCCAGTTTAACATTTTAATAAACATATAACTCAACACCAGTAAGACAATAGCAGCATCACAATATAAAACTTAAGAACACTAAAAAGAGAAAGTAAAATCTCCACAGCTTTGCAGACTTTGTAAACATATGTAAAATAGCCAACAGACTACACATTTAAAAGTGCAAACTTTTCTTCAGTAAATAGAATAGCAAAAAAAAAAAATCTAAATAATCCAGACATGTTTTTTCCCAAATTTAATATCACTTTAAATAAATAATATTAAATAATCATCAATAAGTATAAACAAGAATAGTCAATCTTCTTAAATAAAACAAATATTTAGAGGAATAAAAGTCACAACTTTACTTACACACAGTAGGCCATGTAGAACAGCTAAAACATCTAAAAAAATCTAATCTAAAAAAGCATAATAGAATGAGGTGCAATAATGCACAGAATTCAACAGTAATGTTTTCTTTATATAAACCATAAACTACTGCTCAATATCTAAGTAAAGATAGTAAAGAAAGTATAGTCAGTTGTTTGTAAAATGCATATACATAGGTAATGTTTAACAGTAAAATCTCAATTTAGCTTGCACCGAAGTTATAAATTATAACAACATAGTTTGCTAACATTAACGTCAGCAAGTTCGTGGCTCATTACGATTAGCAGCAGCATATGCACATTTCCCATGATTAAACATGGACTTACCTGCAAGTGATGCACGGGCATCATCTAGCAGTTTCTTGTTCTTTTTTTTCTCAAATCCTGACTTCCATAAAAGTTGTCTACTGTCTGTCAAACTTTGTCAGGCACCCGCGCGATCAACCGGCGCGGACCATCCAAGGCGAGGGGGGCATACTTTCTAGAGCAATTAAATTATCTCTTTCCCCCTTTTACATATATACATGGCTAAAAAGTACCTAATAATATTTCTATGGGATAATATCGGCAGTATATATTTTTTTTCGGCTATTTTTGGTGCCCCCTCAGCATTTGGTGCCCTACGCACAGCGCGTGATACACGTGGTGGGAGCGGCGGCGCTGAGTATGACTGTTTTTGTGGTCCTGGGTCACATAATGCAACAAGCCACTTTCATCCAACGTGACTTTTTGTGCATCCAAGGTACATTTTATCACTGTGTTCCTGTTCGAACCCATGACCTTTACGCTGCTAACTCATTGCCTTGCAGTTGAGCTACAGGAGTCAACTAAGTGGATTTTAGCCCTCTTAAAATCCCTTTCCTAAGGTGAATTTCTTGGTATTTGCAAAAAAAGTTGTTGTTAGACATTTACTTTTATCATGTGCTGCCAAACCCCAGCACGTGGCCGTTTATTCCGTCTGCATTTGATACAAAACCTATTCGAATAACCCATGCGTGCGGTGTGAGAATGAAGTGAATAATTACAGGCTTTTAGAGTCAATTAGTGGCCCTAGTTGTGACTTTATAAAGGCGGTATTATAAAACCATGAACATCCTGAATGAGGATATGTTTAGCCGAAGCACCGTAACAGAGACATCGGTCAAGGATCTTGTCCATAATAGGAAACCTATTAAATTTCGATGGCTGTTACAGCTATTACAGTTCCTCATGTAATATTTATCGAAGTGTCCGCTGAGCTGAGTGAGGAAGTGCCGGTATTGTGTCGAATGGAAATATGAAGTGCTTCCTCAAATGCATCGGATTCAGATTGAATAGATATCGGCCTGCAGGTAAAACGGGATGACGATTTCCAGGTTCTTGGCATTCACTCATCGGTTCAGAAGATCCATCTCTGATGTCTGATTCTCACAGTTTATTTTCCAGAATCTAATACTGACCCCTGGTGGGCAAAATATTAGTTTTACTGCACACTGCTACCCCCTTTATGGATGTCAACCTATACAGAAAAAATGTTGATGGTTTGGAAAAAATACCCTGAGAGCACAGACACACATTTCAGTGTGAGATTAGATTGCAGTTCAGTACGCTTTGAATCAGCGCTTCTTTAGATTTCGCTGTTTCAGCTACACTCAGATTTGTGCTGTCTTTGGTTATCAATTACTCGACAGTAGCGTGCAAGTTTTTTTCCAAACATTCGCGACATCATAATCAAAAACGAGGCCTGCACAGAGGGACCAATTAAAAGTTGGTGCATTGATGTGCTGTAAGCCGGTCAGCGATCAACATGTAATCTCTGAAAATTTCCAGTTGAGTGATTCCTGTTTGTCAGCAAAGCGGAGGAAATCTTTTGAAAGCGTAATCTTGTCGGGATGAGAGCTGGAAGCATGTTTAGTGTTTACCGTTCAAGCGACGAATCCGTTTTTCTATGGAGCCGCTCTGCGCGATAAGCAGCACTATGAAAAATGCAAGATGTCTTTAAAAAGTACATACAGTAGCAGGCTTAAACCGGCATATTGATGTATTACAGGAGAATAGACACCAGCTGCTAACTCTTTGCGAGTTAACTCTACAATTCATTTAACGCTAAACACTTTAATTGATGAGTAGGAGTTTCTCTGAGTTTTGAAGCGTGCCGGCAAAGCTTAACTTGTTAAGAGAATTAAAGCATCTTTGGAGTTGACTCAAACAGGTGTCTGAGGAAAAATGTCTGAGGTTTAAACTCTGCATATATTTGAAGTCGCCCAGCGTTTTACCACAGCATTTTGGTTTACGAGGATGACTCTAATGGGCATAAAATCATAACCACCATCTGTTTTAAATGAGCAAGCTAGAAACTTCTTAGTTAACACATCACAGAGTATCTGTTAGGGATGTCTCATTTGTTTGTGAGTTTCATCCAGTGCCGAAACTTGTGCAAAGATGATGCATGTCACTTGATTTGGCACATCTAATTTGAGCTCAATTATCTATTGCAAGAAAGCACAAACCTTCACCCCTATTATTTATTCACGGGCATCGTGGGTAATGAGCTTGGACGATGAGGACAATATCCAAATATCATTTATATGTACAAACATCAGCAATTACCATTTGTATATTTCATATTGTGAAGCAATGTCTCTCTCTCTCTCTCTTTCTAGATACAAACAATGTTGTATGTTGTTGGTTTTTTTTTAATTAAGGTGCGTCGGGATGCCATAGAAGAACCATTTCTGGCTGAATGGTTCTATTGAATCATCCAAAGAACCAAACACCTGGGTGATTCTCACGAAATCCAGATTTAGATTAAGTCCATCCGAATTTTTTAAAAGCCCTTGAAGCCAAATTTTTTTGCACATATAAGATTAAGGTCTGAACTTACCATAACCATTATTTTTAGAGGATTTAAAAATATTTCCAATAGAATTATTTGAATTTATTGATTATCATTATCAAAAATTATCATTACCGCAACATGATATTACATTAAATATATGCATTTACAAACTCATGTTTCGGTAATGAGAACTAAAAAGTCGTCTAGGTACTATGACAAACAAAATTTCAACTTTTATCTGGAAATAAAAAATAAGAACTGCTTACCTGGTAGCCATCTTGAGTGTCACAGTCAATTATGTCCCTTCCAACAATTTTTTTTTGTTAGTTCCTTGATTGAAAATTATTGCGGAGGATGAGAAAATTGTTCTTGGACACATTTATATTCCTTATTATTGTCTCTACATTTACCAATGATCACCAAACATCACATGTTTCTTTACTGTTAATGTTTATAGTATTATAAGCACTGAAGCTTTTTATTTTTTTTATTTTTTAAATTATAAATATTTCCATGTCAAAGAACCCAAATCCAGTCATGCGGTAATGAAAATTTCCCCCTTAAATGTGGAAAAAACAACAAAGTTGTCATTTGAAATCATGTGCAAAATAGTACATGAAAAGATATTTGTAACTGTATGTTTCTTATTTTGATACTCTTACTTTGCATTTACTATTTCTTTTTGTTTTCATGACACCTCATAAGTCTAATTTCACGAGAATCACCCACCCACCAAGTGTATTTGCTGATGTCAGGGTATATATTCGACCTAGGGTTGTTTAAAAAGCATGTTGATTAAGGTTCAACGAAGGGTATTGATGCATGTTATAAATACATTCTGCTGGTCTCTTTTGTTACCCAAATGCTTAAATCGTAAATGTATAATCCAGACAAACACGTCCGCAGCGTCTTCGCGAGATGGAACCGGCACTCTTCTGATTCATTTGTGAAATTATGTATTCATGGGTTTTTTCTTCTCAAATGGCATTTACCCAACAGAAAGCAGCGTCCTGTCAGCCTTGAGTGCTTCGTGGAATTGTTTAATTGGTTTGCGCTTTCGTTCAATTGATTGCTGGATTTCAGGCAGTGTTGTGATGCAGGCTAAAAGCTCCAGGACAGTGTGGAGAGATGATTTGTGGGACATAAAAGAAAAGGTCAGCGGCTGGGGTGTAAAGGGTATCACTCACAGCGTATTAGAATGGAATAATTGACAGATATGCTTGTTAACTTGTTTTATATAAGAGCACGCCCACAAAATTGAAAACGGCACAGAGGGAATGTTTGTAAAAAGCATGCAGTACATCATAAAAGCAGCATATCGTTTTGTGAATAAATGTGAGGATAAACAACATAAAATAGAAAATGTGAGCAGTGACGTGCAAAAGCATTGGTTTGGTCATTATGGGGGTTGCTATGGTGTTCTGGGTGGTTGCTACTGTATGGGATTTCTCATGACCCTATAAGAACCTTCCCACACATTAAAAAGTGAAAAGTTGGATCAACCAAAAAAAAAAAGTGAAAAATGTATGTTGAAAAAACTTACATTTTTAGGTGTTAGCATTTGTAATCTCTCCTAAAGCGATTTAATGTGTTATTCTTGTCAATTGCACAAATATGTTTTTGCATGAATCCCAAATTTAAAAGCAAAAGTAATAGTGATTTTTTGTTGCCATAGCAACTAGCACTATAGAAAAACAGAAATATCAACAGTTTATTTGCTGCATGTCGGTGGTTTTTGCTTTAGTGCTCTCTTAAAGTCCCCATGAATTCAAAATTGACCATACACTGTTAAAAATTTCTGTAGAAATTATAGTATTACTGGCAGCTTTTTGACAGTAACGGTACATTCACACTGGGCGTTAACGCTTAACGGAAGGCTTGTCTGAAGCGTGGCCAACAGCCAAACACTGTGGCCGCAACACAAGCTCCGGTCTTCCATAAACGTAATTGGCTGACTCTGCCTAGGTTATTTGCATAAGGCGATAGGATTGGCTGACGCATGCGTTGCCGCTTGAAAAGTTGAGAAATTTTCAACTTCTGCCGTGAGCAACGGCACTGACGCGGCGCCGACGGATCCACAATTCGGTTCGCCAACACTTGACGTCACCCATTAAAAGTGAATTGGAAGCGTCAACGCTTATGCCCCGTGTGAATGCGGCATAACTTACTGTAGATTTAAATGTATGTTATTTACTGGCAACTTTGTTCAATGTTAAATGAACATTAAAGAGCCACACAGATCCAAAATCGAAAATTACCTGTATTGCAGTGTATCATGTAGCTGTCCATAAATGTAAACAATGTGCAAAGTAGTTAAAGCAAAAAAGTGCACGATTAATAAAGTTATTGGCTTCTAAAGTAGGGAGTCGACTCTGAATCACTGAAACGAGTCGTCATATAGTTTGAATCTCCTGCCGTGTCTCTATCTACGTAGATACGAACACTTTGCATAATGATCTCCACCTACAGTCTTGCCTGGGAGAAATTATAACTTTGACCTGCCCACAGACACTTCAGCTAGTTAGTGTGTAAACATCATGTCGAGAAGACATTGTGTTTTCAGCTGTGAAGGCAAGTTTGTGTTGTTTTCACTACCAAAGGATGAAGATATGAAGAGTCAGTGGTTAAAATTACTTTTTCAAGGAGGGATTTACTAAACGTTTGGCAATGAAAGATGGTTCGTACCCACTTTATTTGGAACAACATGCGTCTCCTAACCACAACCTGTAAGTATGATTATTACATTATTATTACAGTGTTTTTTGACCTTGCATTTAAATCTGTTCTCCCGAACTTATAACTAGTGATAGGATGCTTAAAATTTGCATCTTACTGGCTCTTTAAACATTAAGTGCCCTATTTCAACGATTCATTTTGTCCGAATTCACTTTAACTAATTTAACAACAGGAAAAATGGTTGGTGCGCCAGTTGCACCGTCTAAAAGGATTGTTCCTATTCTTGTAATGAGTAATGGGTGTGTTTTGGCGGTAATGTGCAATAAACCAGTGAGATCCTCAGCTCTCATCCCCTTTAAAAGCCAGTTGTGCTGGCAACATGCCGATTTCCTATTTAGATGGCAGAATTTGTAAACTGAAAAACTAAGCAGAGGAAGAAGACCCCCAGTTTAAGATTGATATTAACATTTGTGTTGTTTTCATTTGTATTGAAATTGTTCTTTTTTGTATTAAAACCTTTAAAAGTCGTTTTTTTCAGTCATGGAAGTAAAAGTAGCAGGCAATTGTTTTTTAAATGGATGGATAGCCTAAATGATCCGCAGGTACAAAGTCCTCATATACAAAAAATCAATGGGGGAACATTTAAAAATATGTGCATTTGTTTAAAGCAAAACAATGAATTACTTACCAGGCTACAGGTGAAGCAGCTCTTCTAACGTCTCCTAATCTCCTAAAAGAGACTCAATAATAATCTTTTACATTTTAATCCTTTAATTTTTTTATATTTAAAACGTTTATGTGCTGCTGCACATCCATGTGAGCAAGCAAACACTCTCTGTCATCCCATTTATAGGCGCATATTACCAACTCGCTCATTAAATAACAATAGCAATATTGTGCCATTGACTTTAGACATGTTTTGTTGGTCAATGGCGTAGCCTATTTTAGTTGCCTCAAAATAGCAACGTGCCAACAATGCGCCTGAACAAACCTCATTTTCAGACCAGAGCACCTATGGGCACAAAATTGGGCGCAAATGCATTTGCTAATTAAACAACGTGGCGCTAAACGTGAAAATATATTTGCGCCGGTTTAAGCTAGCAAAAGACACTTTTGTATGATACGACCGGGTGTATGATACGACCCTTAGTCTTTATCTTTACAGAAAAAAACTATGAAATAAAAGCCTCATGAAAAGCATTCTGGGAACAAAAATCTGAAGGAAAAAACTGAAAAAGGTTGATGAGGATTTCTGGTTCCCAAAATGATTCGCATGAGGCTGATATTTTATAGGTTTATTCCGTAAAGATAAAGACTTGTTAATGTTTAACAAGTGTTGAATTTGAACAGGTGTTGAATTTGATATAAAATATAATGCAAAGAAGAGTAAAATCATGATTATTAGAAGTAGAGAGGATAGACAGTTGATATTTCCTGACTTTTATCTGTCTGGCAATGCACTTGGGGAGTGCACAGATATAACATACTTGGGTCATATTATTGTAAATGATCTGTCGGATGATAAAGACATATATAGGCAGCGCAGGAAGCTGTATGTACAAGCAAACATGCTGTGTCGCAAGTTCAGTATGTGCTCTGTACCTGTGAAGGTTTCACTTTTTAAAGCGTATTGTACACCTCTGTATACTGCTCATTTGTGGTGTCGATATAAGCAAGGCAGCATCAGACAACTTACAGTGGCTTATAATGACAGCATGAGGATGCTATTGAGAGCTCCAAGAAGCTCCAGTGCTAGTCATATGTTTGTCAATGTCGGGGTACCTACCTGTCCTGCACTTCTACGTAATCTGATGTATGGTTTTATGTGTAGGGTATCTGAGATCGAGAATGATGTTATTGCTGTTTTGACTAACCCTGTACTTAGTACTGTCAGATTTTCGTCCAGACTCTGGAGACATTGGCGAACATGTCTGTATAGTAGATAATGTATGTTGTGGAAGGGTATGTTTTTGTATTGTATTATCGGAATGCTTTTGTATATGTATATATTGTTATTTTGTATTTTTATTGTATATGGACCCTCCTGGGTCTGAAATAAAGATCTCTCTCTCTCTCTCTTTTAATGTTAATTTAACTTTCACCAAACTGTTGCCAGTAAATAACATAAACTTAAATCTACAGTAAGTTACTGGCTGCATAACTACAGCAATTTTTTTACAGTGTTATTTACTTGGCTAGCTCACATTACTGGTATTAGGTAAATAACTTGTCAAAGCAAAATATTCACAAAAACAAAATTGTCTTTGTTACCTTTAATAAAAATAAAAAAAGGAACTTTTTTCCTGGAAAGGCGGTCCTTTTCATCACCTTAGCCCCTCCCCTTCAACTGTCAGTCTTCATCCACGGCTGCTCTGATTCCCTTAAAAAACGTGCCAGACCCTCTATTCATCTAGTTGAATATTAGGCTTGACTTGAAAAAACATCACAATACTTAAGTCTGTCTCATGTATGTCTCATTATTACATTAGTAAGGCTGAATGTCCAAACTCAAAATCCATTAATTGTTTGTCTTAAGCAAACATGTTTAGAATTCATATGAAAAACGACTAATCCTTTAAAAACAGAGATAAAAGAAGCGTTCCTCTTTTTCACCGAATTTTAATTGAATGCCTTGGCTGCGACTGGATTCTCACAGATAATTTGCTTTTGGTTTTCTTTTTAACAGCATAAGGATGTTTGGGTAGGTACAGACGAAAAGCCCATAACTAAGAGCTACAACAGCGGCCTTTATCACGGCCCTTTATGCGCACAGGAAATTCACATTTTTTAAATGTTTCCTCATTATTTAAACATTCGCATCTGTTTTCACAATGGGTGGCACTTAAGGATAATGAAGCCTAATAAGGCTTTAATGCTGGTTTTAATGCATTCTACAAAGAGTACACAAAAGAACAGATGGCAGGCTTTACATCCACATCTCGCCCCAAAACCTTTGGTGTTGTGTATGCGCGTGCATGGGTCTGTATTTTCCTAGCATGCAGCTGCAATATGTTTCATCAGGGATGTTCATACTTGCCATGAAACATGATGTGAAAATGTTCAAATGGTGGAGAATGTGTTTTCGTTCATGTTTCTGAAAGGAGATACACACAAAATTCAGATCCGTTATTATGTTGTGTATTTAAAAACTGCTTTATACTTCATTAAAAGTATGGCTGGGCGAGCAGGCGGTTTATACAAGGTTTACTAGATACTAAATACATATTTAAAAGGATAGTTCACCCAAAAATGAAGATTATGTCACTATTTACTCGCTCTCATATCCAAACTTATGTAGTTATATTTAACAAAGCAAAATGACCACAGCTGTAGCGGTACATTCACACAGGGCGAAAGCGTTAACGATTGACCGAAGGCTTGTCTGAATCGTGGCCAACAGGAAATCACAGTGGCCGCAACACATGCTCCGTTCTTCTATAAACGTAATTGGCTGGCTCTGCCTAGGTTAATTGCACAAGGCGATCTGATTGGCTGATGCACGCGTAGCCACTTGAAAAGTTGAGAAATGTTCAACTTCTGGCGCGAGCAACGGCACTGACGCGGCGCCGACAGATCCACAATTCAGTACGTCACCCATTAAAAGTGAATAGGACGCGTTAACGCTTACGCCACATGTAAATGTACCGTAAAGCTTTAAAGCTGCAACTTTTTGGTTAAAATAAGCAAAAATTTATTAAAATCATAAAATTCTCCTTACTTTTCTACGATTCAAAATGGTCGGCTTATAATAATGATTTTTAAGTTGACCCGTCGGGTAGGATTTTGCAGGAAATGTCAGTTGTTTTTCATTACTAACAAATATAAGTACGGTAAGTAACCTGCAATTTTATGTGTCAAACAGAGATGCCGATAGAGATGCAAAAGTTACAGATTACGATGTAAAAAATCTTTTTGCACTTAATTTTTAAGTAAAATCAACTACTCTATTGACTAGTGATGATTGCTGTACCTTAAAAATAAAGTTGACATAACTAAAGCCAATTCAACCTTATTTATCAAGTTAGACCAACTTATCACTTCAAGATAGTTGAAATGACTTGCAAATCCAAGTTAATTAAACTTAACAGTTTATTGTGTAGCTTTAAAATAAATTAGTGTAGTGACTGAAGTTTTTAGTGATTTCAGTAGACATAATATGAACTGTCCTTGTAAACAAAAGACATAAAATTTTGCCTATTTCTTGCTCTTGTAGTTGTACAAATTCACAACTATTTATTGAAAGTTTAAAGGAATAGTTTACCCAAAAATAATTCTTTCATTATTTATTCACCCTAAGTTGTTACAAACCTGTATAAATGTATTTGTTCTTCTGAACACAAAGAAAGATTATTTTGAACCATGTTTGTGTAACGGGTGTGTTTTGGGAACTACAAATCCCATCAGCCTTAGTGCTATAAAAGGAAGTGGTATGATTCGTTCTTTCACTTCCTCCTTTGGTCCTTCCGCTAATCTACGAAAGGTAGCTACGACAAAGCTAAGGTATGGCATTGATTTTATATGGAGAATTATAAGTCATCGAGTCATTTTAAATAATGCTTTTCTGTCTCTCGTACGCTTTCTGTGTGGTGACTGAATAGAAAACACAAAAGTTTTATGACTATTGATATGAAGGTTGAATGTAAATCTGGGCTTCTGTTTTATTTAGTAATGGACTGTGTTTTCCCTTGCAGGGATGCACGGTTACCGTTTATTTGATATTTAATTTTCCTTTTGAAGTGTTTTTTCTTTAAGTCGACCGTATAAGAACTAATGTCACAATCCGAGAACAAACTGAATGATTTCTAGTTCATTTAAAGTGTTTAAGTACTTCATTTGCAGTACCCACTGTTGCTAATATTGGTTTTTGTTTCCTTTTGTAGATTTCATTTTGACCCATCGGTGGCTGCGGGGTTGCCTTCACTGGTGGATGATGGTGTGGTGGTTTGATCACTCTTCTGTCTTTTTCTTTAGGTCTGCAGTGTGATTTGCTGTGAGTGAATTGCAGTGCGAGCACATTTGTCTAACACATTATCTTCACACGAATAGGTAACCTGTGGCCATCCGGGGGTCGCTTTGTGTTTTATTTTGGTTTATTTCTTTTGATTTCTTTGTGGGTATCTGCATTGGAGATTTGCGTTACATTTTTATGTCTCTATTTGTCTGAATAAAAATGTTTTTGAGTTAAAACTTCACCACTGCCTTGTGCCTGGTCATTTACCACCTTTTTTGGGGTACCTGGAGGTTACATTTGTAATCAATCAAAATGAAGAAGCACCATTGACTTCCATAGTAGGAAACAAAATACTATGGAAGTCAATGGTGCTCCAAAACTGCTTGATTACAAACATTGCTCGAAATATCTTCCTTTGTGTTCAACCGAACAAAGAAATGTATACATGTTTGTACTCAATCCATTCATCGCGCGATAGATACGCCAAATTCCAATTTTGCGTGCATAAAACGGCAGTCTTTCCCGTTCACTTATATGGCGCATATTTTTGTGCCGTTTTATTTATTGTTTTCTTGTTTGTTTCCTATTTTTCAAACTATTGTCGCTTGGATTTGGGGTAAGATTTGGGTTTCGCTGGATGTCATTTAATAGGTTTCTCCATGTTTGTTGGGGTTAGAATTGGGGTTTGGATTAGGATGTCATTTTGTGTTACAAAAACTTGCTCTAACCTTAAGCACCATGGTAAAAAAACAGAAAACAAATGAGAAACCAATTAATATAACATCTTGAAAATACGCGCCATATAAGTAAACGGGAAGGACAGGCGTATCATGCACGCAAATTTGGCGTATCTATTCACACTGCATGCTATTTATATGCATTTCATGAGAATGGGCTGAAGGTGAATAAATAATGAAAGAATTTTCATTTTGGGGTGTCCCTTTAAGATCCATTTTGAAAAATCTGAACTGAATGTAAATGCAGAAAATGAAGACCCAGACCCAATAGCATTCAATCACTCCTTTTGGTGCTGTTTGGAGAGCTCTCTATCTCCTGATGGCTTTCTCAGTCCAGTGAACTTTGTAAGCACGCAGCAGTCTCTTGTCGTCAGTGATATTTAAGCGCTGTGGACCCAGTAAGATCTGGTTATTAACCATATGCTTCTCTCTCTCTCTGCCTCATGAGATACTCGACTTCCAGAACAGCATGAAGTATCTGCTCTTATCAGGCATTGTTCTTGTGTATATACAGAGAGCGAAAGGTATTTACAGGTCACTCTCTGTACATCTTAACAAGATCTCTTCGTTAAAGTGCCTACTTTAGCCTAACCAGTAAAATAAAAGCTTTTAACTCTGGTTCAAGATAGGTTGCTTTTTCAACTTAAGGGTTGTACTTGAATACAGGCTCGAATTTTAATTGGGTTATATGTGCTTATATCTACTTGTTAGATGGTTAAAAGCAGATCTGCGACTCTGTATGCAGAAGGTCGAAATGTGGTCCATTTTAGAAATCTGGACTTTGAAGAGCACCTTTTGTGCAATTCACGTTTTAATATTTCCTTTGGTGTTTAAGTGTGTATTAGTACGTGTTAATGATATGCAAAAGGTAAAAACCCCAAAGTAAACAATTGGACCACAACAAACACACGAATTGTAGGCAACAGTTTACTTCCTGGGATTGGTGACGTAGACAAGACCGAAATTATCATAAATCCTCCTGTTTTGACTCACAGCCTCACAGCTTTGACCTAACTCCTGTTAGCATTGCATTGTGAGCAAATCTTTTAAACATGGTAAGGAGCGTTACATTTCCGGCTGACGTCAGAGGTATTCAGGCCAATCACAACGTACAGATTAGCTGGCCAATCAGGGACACAGAGCCTTTCAAATTCGTGCGTTTCAGGAAGAGAGTGAAATCTGGGGTTACCAAAATGTACGGTATGTGGAAAATAATTTGTTTTTTAACCATAAACCACGCAAAACCCATTGTATTATACAAAATACACAAAATAACATTGTTAAATAGGTGCCCTTTAAATATAGGCTATCAAATAAGTGATATGACCCTGAAAACGCCAACGCTATCTCATGCAAATTTACGAGGTGGCTAATTCGTATGAATTTCGTAAGTTGTTTTTACTCCTTTAACGTTGGGGTTAGGGCGGGGTTTTCTTATTGTTTTTATAATAATTGTACGTTTTTGTACGAATCACTTCATACCAATTTATACAAATTAGCCAACTTGTAAAATATCTACAAATTCATGTTAAATCAGGCTGGAAAACATCCAGAATTTCTGTCACATTTAAATTTTGAGTAAAATGTTCTTACAATTAACTTTTTGTTTATTGTTTAAAGAAAAACAGTTACTTTAGTATTTAAAGCAATATGGCTTAGGAGAGAATACAATATTGTGTTTTGTCAAACAAAGTGCTTTATCTATAACTATATTTATGATATACCACAACCTTGTGTAATGTATAGCTTAAATATTGACTGTTTCTTCTAAGCTTTTATCTTAACAGAATGTAATTTATTTATTTTAACATTAGCACGTAGTTTAGCTTAATGGAATCAACGTGTAATCTATTGCCACAATGAAAGCTTTTATCCGAACCATTCATTGTGCATTTAGGTGGAAGATTAACCGATGTATGGACGGGGCTAATTGAAGTTTGGTGTAACATCTATGAAGATGAGTTTCATCAAGCACAACATCAGTCCTCTTAAAGGTATTGCTTTGAGAAATCGTTGCCTAATGAATAATACAGGTTTCTCACATGGTTGTGTTGTAAACCGTATCACGGGGTGCTGTATCCAGGCTCGGGCCACTTGTCATTGGAAATGTCCTCTCCTCTGACAAGCTGTCATTTACAATGCTTCAGAGACGACGAAACATGATAGCAATTTCACCGGGCTCCCTCCGTGAATCCGAACGCACGCGTGTATTCAAAGCGAAGGAAAAACACATTCTAATTAACATTCCCAGTGACCCGAGAATAAACATTTATTTTCCCATCTTCTGCACACTTTTCTGACTCTGTGCTTTGATGGCTTCCGTGACTAACAGTTCCCTCCTCCAAATTTAAATTCCTTTTTGTAATTTATGCATCAAATTCATGCATAATTAATTCTGTATTTACCACTATCTGATTACGAAAGTGGCCAAACATATTTTGCTATTATTTAGGTGCGTTGCCTACCATCATTAAAATTGAATAGCCTACTTTTTGCTCGGGAGATAAAACTGTGACAACATTTTCCATAATTCATTTTCTATTTCAGGCCCCAGAGCAATCACTTTTGGTCATCTGGCAATTATTTAGAGCTGCACTATAAGATTTTACAATGTATAGCCTTTAACTAACACTTTCTTTTAAAAAATGCCTTCAGTTCTGTGCCAACACAGTTTTTTCTTTTTTTGCAAGTAAAACTTTACAATATGGTTTCATTCATTAACAGTAATTGGGTGATTCCCCCGAAATTAAGAAGTTGTCCAGCATCAGAATTTCTAAAAAGCCCTTGAAGCCATTTTATTTATTTGTGCACATATACAATTAAGGTCTGAACTTACTATAACCATTATTTTTAGATTATTTAAAAATATTTCCTATATAATTATTAAAAATTTTTTAGATTATCATTATTAAAATTTTCATTACCGCAACATGATATTACATTAAATTTATGCATTTACAAACTCATGTTTCAGTAATGAGAACTAAAAAGTTGTCTAGGTACTATGACAAACTAAATTTCAACTTTTATCTGGAGAGAAAAAATAAATACTGCTTACCTGGTAGCCATCTTGAGTGTCACAGTCAATTATGTCCCTTCCAACAATTTTTTTTTTAAATGTTAGTTCCTTGAGGGCTTAAACAATGATTGGAAATTGTTGCGGAGGATGAGAAAATTGGTCTTGGACACATTTATATTCCTTATTATTGTCTCTACATTTACCAATGATCACCAAACACCACATGTTTCTTTACTGTAAATGTTTATAGTATAACATGCACTGAAGCTTTTTATTTTTTTATATTTTTTACTTATAAATTTTCCATGTCAAAGAACCCAAATCCAGTCAATTGTGAATCCAGGCTAAAATCTCAGGACCATGATAGTTTGATTTCAGTCATTGATTTTGCATTTATTTTAATCTTTGACATGATCTTACTTAGTCAGTATTAAATATATCAAGGTTGTATGTTCACAGAATGTTCTTATGTAAGATGAATTCATGTAGAAAACAGTAAACCATAAAATAAATCTGTGTAGCTGTGTTTAAATGCATTGGCTAACTAACAACAAGCAACCTTAACTTAATTAAATGAAGCTCACAATGTTTCTTAAAGTTCATATACATTTCCAATAAGAGCCAAGTGGGCATTTTATAGTTGGTTTTAATCTAAGCATCATTGTCTTGGTTAGTTGTTTTAATTGCGAGCTGATCGAGTTTTCCTTTGTGTCCCTGCACACTCATTAAAGAATAAGTGAATAATCTGTGGAAACGTGGGTCAGGAACCTTACATGAGCATAAAACAATCATTCTAACTACTGAAGCTGAGATAAATGAATGCAAATCCATCATAGGCCGCCTGTTTGTGCATGGAAATCCTGGAGGAAGCGTAATTACAGGCTTTATAGCAGGAAAGGCATTAAGAGGCGAGATTACGGCATGAACACTTCCAACTGTGGCCCTTATAGGTGCAAGCCAGCAAAATCAGACTTTAAGTGTAAGAATAGAAAGGCTGTCAGGGATATATGAGCTCATATTGTTTTTATGCTGACTGTTACTGTTAAAGTCTGTGTAAAGTCATTTCAGAGAATGGTTTCTAAATGTTAGAAATGTGTTGCTGAAGCACCTTACAAAGACTGCGAGATATGTAGTACTGAATTAAGGAGGGGTTTTTTTTCACTTTTTTGTGTTCGAGATTATTTCATGGCACCGCCCCTAACACAAAATCCAAGCATTCATTCAGGTTGTTGCGGTATTTGAAAGTTAAGCGAGACGGCAGCAGTTTTCCCTTGAGTCACAAGTGGGCATGGTTTTAGTCGCACCAACAGCCATAGGCGTATTAAAGGATTAGTCCATTTTCTTAAAAAAAAAATCCAGATAATTTACTCACCACCATGTCATCCAAAATATTGATGTCTTTCTTTGTTCAGTCGTGAAGAAATTATGTTTTTTAAGGAAAACATTCCTGGATTTTTCTCATTTTAATGGACTTTAATGGACCCCAATACTTAACTGTTTTAATGCAGTTTAAAATTGCAGTTTCAAAGGACTCTAAACAGATCTCAAGATCTCAAACGAGGCATAAGGGTCTTACCTAGCAAAACGATTGTCATTTTTGGCAAGAAAAAAAAAATGTGTACTTTTAAACCACAACTTTTCTTCTTCCTCCGGGCCTGTGACGCGTTAGCGCGACCTCACGTAACACGTCATCACGTCAAGAGGTCACGGATGACATATCGAAACTATGCCCCAGTGTTTACAAGTGTGGAGAAAGAGGACCGTTATGACGTTGTTGTATGTGGAATGAAACTAATTAATGTCTTTGTGTCAGTTTATTGTTTTAAATGGTCTGCAAATGTGCGCTTCATATATGTAACACGTGACCTTTCGACGTCATTACGCAATTACGTGAAGTCGCGCTGGCGCATCACAGGACCGGAGGAAGACGAGAAGTTGTGGTTTAAAAGTGCATATTTTTTATTTTTCTTGCCAAAAATGACAATCGTTTCGCTAGATAAGACCCTTATGCCTTATTTGGGATTGTTTAGAGTCCTTTGAACTGCAATTTTTAACTGCATTAAAACTGTTAAGTATTGGGGTCCATTTAAGTCCATTAAAATTAGAAAATCCTGAAATTTTCAACATAGTCACAATTGATCAACCCGGAATCCACTTAATTCTTAATTATTTGTAAGATTTTATAAGAATTAAACTTTTAAGCAATTTACGTATTTTACAAGGAAACTATAAATGTTTTCTTTTATATAATAATAAAAAAAAACTCTTTTATCTAGCATTTTTAACAACATTTAGTTAATGAGTACCTGCCATAGACTGTAAAAAAATATAAACGACGCAATGTCGCCTCCCTCTATTTTAATGAGTCGAAGCCAAAAATGTCAGACTATGGTCGCGTCATGTTACGTAAAAACGTCCGTTTGGAGCCAAGGCATGCGCAGAAGGAATCTTCAGTGGAGCCAGAGGTGGAGCCAGAGGCGAAGCCGCGGTATCAAATTTCCGCCCAAACGCTCGACCAATTCAACCACGCCAATCATAACGACACGCCCCGTTTCTATAGCATCAAATTACTAGCGAAAATGAAACTTATCACAGAAATGAACACTTGGCCATATATCAGCTTGATAAAAACTTATGACTTGTACTGCAGCCAGCCACCAGGGGGCGATCAAAGAGCCAGATGCTTCACTTTTCAAGACTTATGAGGCACACCTGGAACCTGCTCACTGGTGCAATGTTACATAATTAGCAG